>NC_143417.1:16337142-16665357 GCF_059467195.1 Physcomitrium patens
CGGCCCCCTCGTCGCCGAACAGTATATGGTTCTCCAAAGATGATACATCAGCTGATAATTCAATTCCAGAAGAAACTGGCCAAGTTTTTGATGATAAATGCTCAGAGAACACAGAGACCCACTGTTCATCTGATAAGCCGTAAGGACCTGCAATCTCTGGATGCCCCCTGCTTGCTCTGCTGCAATTCCATACATCAGCAGTTGACAGTCCCACTCTGGAGTAGATACCACTACTGATCCACCTCTCAGCTATGTGATAGAATCAAGGTACTTAATGCGGAGGGTGACCTCTCATGTGTTTCAGGAAACCTAAAGTGCGAAGCGCCAAGCATGGTGAGGCACCAGGAGCATCCATAGTCTCATCACCCTCATCTGAGGGCGAGGTTTTGCAAGGGCCTTTGACGCCGTTTTCCAAGGGTTCTACTCCTGGTATGTCTCTCGTTCTTTCTCTCTTCACCTCTCTTGCTTTCTTTCTTTCTCTCTCTACACGCTGTAATCGTCGCAGTAGTTTGTCAAAAGCTGTAGTGTTACCTTGTTTTATGATATTTCTGAGAACGGCAAATCCATGTTTTTCAGGGTGGAGACCCAGCCCACTTACGAGGTTTCGAGTCAAAGCTACGCCCGTTGCATACCCATTTAATTTGGTAAAACCATACAGTGCCCATGGGGACGTGACGTTGAACGACATAAATCAGCGAATTAAGAGTCCATCTCCAAGGCCTACGCGTCGTCAATCTGCAAGGGACATCCAAAAGTCTCCGGCCCATTCCGGATCGGGACTCTCGGGCAAAGCTGTGGTAGAGTGCATCAAGCTTCACACTGAGGGCAAGGGTTCCATCACTATCATGAAAACTCGAGGATGATGCGGACGGAGAGTAATCGTTAGCCCCTACACTCATTATAGAAGCCTTGAGAACCATTTTTACTGGTTCTCATTCGATTCTGACGAGGAAGGCCTGTGTAAATCTACTCCTCCTCCTAGAACGATAAATGTCATACATACAACGAGGATGCGTGACCAATCAAGCCAGAGCCTGATGTCTCGCAATTAGCTGGGTGGACTGAGTTGAGTGTAAAATTTTCAGCATCGGATAGAGTAGAAAACAGTACCTCTCAGCCTGCCCTAATGCTTCCCAACTGCTTAGTGTAACATATGGCAAGCCGTAGACCAACTGCTAATGTTGGGGCTTAGAAACATTTGTACAATGTCATCCCAGAGGTGCGTGACATGGCTCTGAAGTTTTTTTTTCTTTCTTACTGTATGCACAATTTGCGGTAATTTGAATTACAATTCTCTGAAGGATTCTCAATGTTGCCCCGTATAGTTCTTGCTTAACTCCCTAAAGCACAATGACCTCCACTAACGAACCATTTCCTGTCAACGATACCAAAGAACGCAAACTTGCACTATCAGAAAGTTTCAAACTCGCCTATGTGTAAATTGCCATCCAGTGTAGGAATTTCATTCATTCATTCATGAGGTCCTTCCTCAATGTCAGGAGGGGGTTAAAGATGAATGCGGGGAGAAGTTTCTATCATCTTCGACAGGCAGGGAGGCATCCATTCATGGCAGATGCAGCTCATTCCCACGTTGGCCAACGTAAACAAGGACGAGTTCCAACGTCTGCGCCAGTTTTTCGCTACAAAACAACAGAGTCATCTCAGACTCTTTCCTGTTGTTTTGTAGCGAAAAAGTCTGAGGTGACTCTTTTGTTGACGCTACAAAACAACAGGAAAGAGTCACCTCAGACTTCCGCACACACTTTGTACCACATACAAATAAGGATTGAAGGTTCGCAACCCTCACTGTAGTCGTGGAGCAACGAGTCGCCTTCCCGGCATTATGGTCCCCCAGTTCAAACTTCCCGGCAAAACTTGTTGTTCCCACGCTGTCAAAAGAACGGCTCCAAGTGGCGGGACATGCCACCTCATCCAGGAGCTGTGCCTCCTAATATAGTAATGACGTTTGCCTTTCTAGCCCACTCTTTGTCGACCCCCTCCCCCAACTTTACTCTACTTTACTCCATTCTTTCAGTAAGAAACTTACTTAGATATGGTTTAATATTTTGGTTTTTTGTTTATTTACTCAGATCAATAAATAAATGATTTATATTTTAATAGTGTAGGAAAATCAAGCTTTAAAAAGATATGCTTATCTTTCATTTTATGTGTAGATTGAACAAATATTTCAAACATATAACTAAGTCAATAAATAATGGCAATATTTTAAAAACTTACTTGGACTAGAAGCTTGTCTATTATGTCCAAGGCCATTCATGAATGATTCATTAAGCTTAATTTTTATTTATTTAATATTGTTAAGCATTTAACATTGTTTGCAAGAAATTAAAGACATGCAATTTGTATTCGAGGTCTTCCAATACAACATATGTTAAGAAATATATAAGCTTTATAATATTAACGGGCTTGATTATAATGTAGTGGATAAAAAGTTTCTCTTTTTTTTTAACATCTCTTGCTCAAGCACAACTTCTAACTCTTTATTTTCATCTTCAGCCTCTTTGTTAGCCATTTATTAGTCAACAATTGCTCATATCCCATTAAAGCTTTAGCAACATGGTTGAAAAGGATTAATATTGATATTGCAATGTAGATATTAAGTCTTTGGATGCTATCCAAAAGCTCATATCTTAATTTTTTTGAGACTAGTAAGTAACTAATCTTGTATATTAAGGGAATTTAGACCTAAAGTATTTACAAAACCAATTAATTGAATTTCACCAATAATATTTTCAAGGTCAATTGAAATATCAAATCCAAAATATTCTTATTCAAATTTTATTACTATCTTCAAGTTTCTAAAATATCACTTAATATTTTGGTGATTTGAAAAAGTCAAAGAGTGATGTGGTATAGAATCAAAGATAAAAAAAATTAAGGAAAGTATCATAATTTTAGATATTTCATTCATATTTTTATTTTTTTATATTTGGATTTCAAAATCACCTACCTTGTATGGTGATTTGATAAAGTATCAAGTAATAGTTTAAAATATCACATGTACTTTATGGATAAAATATCATCCAAAAATACCAAATTTGAATCTCCTTATTGAAAGAAATTTCGAATTTTTGGTGTAATTATAATAATTCAAGAAACTTTTATTTTATATATTAATCTTAACTAACCTAATTTATATATATCTATTTATCTTTATCCATCTTTATCAATAATAACTTATAAATAATATCTATTTTAAGATTTTTTTATTTTATTTTATTTTATTTTATATTTTTTTATATTTTCTAAATCTTTTAGCCATTTGAAAAACATAAATTCAATCATCTTTGTCTTTTTGTCATTTTGTTCAATTACTTGTTGAAACTTTTTTGTTGTAATAAGAACTTAATTAAATTAGATGAGTAGAAGATTATCATCAAGAGAGATGAGTTAGAGTTCTAAGAGATGTATTTTCAAGATTGAGAATCTCCTTAGTATTGACTCTAATATATACTAAATATTAAGAAGCTTCTAGAGAAGTTTCTATGTTGCTTGAAAATGAAGCAATCCAAAGAAGCTTCTTGAATAACTTCTTTAATCTTCTAGGAATTTTTTAGAAATTATTAGAATATTTTAAAAATATTTTAGCATCTTTTAGAATATTTTAGAAATATTTTTAGAACATCCTATTAGAATATTATAAATTTTTTTTGAAATATTTTATAATCTAATAGGATATTTTAAAAATATTTTAAAAATATTATTCTTAGATGTTTATAATATTACCTCTCTTTCTAGCTTCAAGTTTGATAAAAAACATGGATTTTATATTTACAATAAGATGAGTAAATCTCAAGCATCATCTTCAAGATTTTCTTATTTAAGTTGATTGTAGTATAGGTGTTTCTTCTCTTGAGAAGGTCCAATTTCATTTCAAGAATGATCTTGCAAAAGTTACGAGAGTTGGAACAATTGATATAGTAGGAATGATAAGAAAAGCTCCAACTTTGGCTCTATTTTGAGATTCATAATTTAAAAACTCTTTAAACACTCTCCAATTCAACATATTGGATCATAAACTAGATATACTAAACTCTAAGGTTGTTGTGAGCAATAATTTCTCTCTTTATTATATACAACATTCTAATAGTAGCTTCATTGAGAAGTCATCTTAAAATAGATTTAGATTTTTGATGATAGCATTAATATAACTCATGTACTTTTTGTGATACATTAACTAGATTTTTTTTTTTTTTTTTTTTTTTTTTTTATTGATTTCTATATATGCTCATTGATATCATAGCTATGTCAATGAATATAAAACTATAATTTGCCTCTTCTTTGTCAATATCAAGGATCTTTTCCATCTCATATTCTTTTTAATAAGCTTCTAATAAAAAAATATAAAAGATTAGATATACCTTCATACATGTGGATAGTTTTAATGAATAAGCCATTGGATTAATTTGCTTTTGAATACAAAATAGCTCCAATCTTTCATAATCCAACTTATCGCAAGGCCAATTAAACTTGGTATTTTGTCAAAGAAGCCATACTTTATTTTTAATTTCAAAAGTAAGAGATTCTTTTCTAAATTTATTTGAAGATACTTTGTAAGAATCTTGAGGTGTATGTGAATGGAACTTTAAAATTATTTTTAGTTGTAACAATTGTTTTGTAAGATCTTCAGCTGCTAGATTTTTATTCTTTGATGTATCTAACAAATCAAGCTTTAGATGATAATCATAATTAACATAAAATGGTATTTATTGGATTAAAGCATGAAGAATATTATTATAAGCAAACTTTTCTAAAGTTAAATACAAGATTCAATCATCTTATTAATAGCTGATGATATATTGTAAATATTATTCTAAATTTTTATTGACTTGTTCTGTTTGATCATTGATTTGAAGGTGGAAGACAAAAGAAAGTTTTATATTTACCTTCAATATCTTGAAAATAGATTTTTAAAACTTTGATATAAATTTAGGTCTTCAATGAGACATGTTATCATTAAATAGGCCATGATATTGATGTAAATATTATCAAGAAAGAATCTTATTGTTTCTTCTCTAAAAATTACCTTTTTATATAGGATAAAATATGCCATCTTTGTAAGTTGATCCACAACAATATATATGGTATCAAATGTAGCTAAGGGCAGCAAATTATTAATGAAAGTCATTGATATTAAAGACCATGGAGACTTCAAAATTAGTAGTGGTTATAATAGTCTATAAAGATAATATTAAGAATTCTTGGAACTTAAATAGATGTCACATGAGAGAACAAAGTCCTTTACAATCTTTTAGATTTGACATCACTAGAAATTTTAAGAAATAAGCTCTAATAATTTGTTAAATCCAAATTGTCATGCAACTGAAAAATTATGACAAGATTAAAAAACACAAAGTTACGTCAATCCTTTTAGCATATATAAACAATCTTCACAATACAAAGTTCTTCCACAATCTTGAACTTATTGTTTTCAAGGCACTATTTAATATTATGAACTAATTAATTATTAATTAATATTAGACAAATTTATTCAAATTTTTTTGAATCAATAGGTATAACTATAGAAGTAGCACAAAGACAAAATTTTTTTGGCTTTAAGAGAGTGATATATTGTTGATCAAATATTGCTTCTTTAGCTTTTGAAGTAAGATATGATCTCTTTAATAAAATATCTGATAGTTCTTGTTGCTTCTTTAGTCAATATGTAATCACAAAATTAAAACAAGATAATGACATATTCCAACGAGCTTAGCCGCAATTAAGAATCCAAGCTGATATAAAATATTTAAATTTTTTGTGATTTGTATATAGAATCACAGGATGTATAACACCTTTTAGTAAGTGACGCCATTCTTGAAAAGAATCTACAATCACAAAAAGTTCTATATTGTGAATTTCATAATTAATCTCTACATCTAAAAACTTTTGAAAATAAAATGTAATTGGATGGAACTTTCTATTCTTTTCCATCTATGATAGTACAATTTTTAATATAAAGTTAGAAGTATCAATTTCTAAATAGAAGGCTTTTGTGAAATCAAGATGTATTAGGATTGGAATTATAGTAAAAGCTACCTTCAACTGTAAAAAGAAACTTTTGTGCTTGAGGCCTCTATTTCAATTTGATTTTGGATGTTAATTAAGTAAAAAGAGTTGAAAATTGGAAATAATTCTTGATAAATATTTGATAGGAATTAAAAAATTCAAAAAAATATTATATATCCCATATTGTCTTTAGAGTTGTCCACTTCATTACAGCTTGAATTTTCTTTTGGTCTATCAACAAGTCTTTATGGAATATAATATATTTAAAAAATTCTATTTTTGGTTGATAGAATATATATATTTTTAATTTGATATATAATCTTGTGTCTTGTAACTTTTGGAAGACTAATCTTACATATTCTTTTTTTTTTTCTTTATAAGACTTATAATAGATTAAAATATCATCAAGATAGTAGACAATAAAACTTGTTTAAGAATTCTTAAAAAATATCATTCATCAAATGCTAGAATATAGTTGGACAAAGTTTTGTGATAGATTATAAATTGGACCAAATGGTAATTGAGCCTCTTCTCAAAGATCGATGGTACAATCATATAGTCAATATTTTGGAAATATGTGAGTATTTTTTTTTCAAAGATATCTTGAAACTCCTTATATTTCTTTGAGATAGCTATTAGTAAGCTTGCTTCTTCATGAGCTCAAGTTGTATAAATAATAAATAGTATTTTTTCATACTCACCTTTATAAAAGTCATTGCTTCAAAAAATAAATACTTTATTATTAATGATTTAATAATAGGATTTACTTGAAGAAATTCTATAGGAAATTCAACCTAAAAAAACTTTCAATCTATCCATGGATTATATCTTTTCAACCACAAAAGTCTTAAAATAATAAGATTAATTAAGATTCTAATGATATTGAATATTATTTTGGTACTGTGGCCCTCAAATAATATTTTTAGTAATATAATTTTATCAATAATATGACTTGAAGCTAAAAGTAGACCATCTAAAATAAGACCAATCTATCTCAAAAATCCAATATCTTTCAAAACTACAGTAACATAAAGCTTCATCACAAAATAGGATGAAATAGATCAAAATAAAATTGAACATAAATAATCAGAATAGGATACAAAAGATAAAATTGAGCAAACAGAAATAGAATAAAATATAACTAAACAAAAAGATATAAAATAAAATTTTACTAACAAAAAGGGTCCAAAGCCATACTTAACCAGATGTCCAAAAAGACCTTGGCTAATCCTATTTATACTTTATTCTATCACCTTAGATTTTCTAAAATATTCTTAAATGATGGATTCTACTTAGATAAGTACCTTAAATTCTTTTTAGAAGGTTCCATAATAGGCCCCACCTAGATAGTCATCCTAAAATCTTTTTCAAATATTCTATGGTGGATTCTATCTGATCCACTAACCTAATCTCAATTCTAAAAACTTCAATAATTTTTCAAATATGATTTTAACGATCTATTCATATGTACCAATAATACAAATTTCTTATCTGTACCTTGTTATAGTTAATCCCTCTTTACTAATGTGAAACATCTTTATTTTGCTCTCAATGGTATCTCCAAATTGTTTCTTGGCAATAGATAAGATTTTGTATAGGTTTTCACATTGCATTGTAGATGAGATAACATTTTCAAAGAATTTTATACTAAAGTTGTAGATGTCTACTACAACGGCAAAGATAACAATGCTCCAAAATATTGTCCACTTCATATTCTTATTGATCATCAACTACAACTAGTAGTGGTAGTTGTTGGTGTTGATCAAAAAATTACTTTGGCTCACTATGAAATTATTTTAATTACAAAAAATAAAAGAATCAATGGATCTAAATATGTGGCAGAAGCTCAAGGCAAAATATGACATCAAAAATCACTGCAAAAATGTGGAAAAGTCCAAGCCATTGAGGTAATAGTTTATAAATTTGAGTTGATGTAATAAGTGATAAGTTGGCATTAGAAAGTAACACTTGATCACCCTCCCTGAAGGACTTGTCTTACCAATGGTTATTTGCATACTATTTTTATTGATTATATACAATAAAAAGGTAGTAGTATGCTTCTTATAAGGCTATTATATGCTCTTGTATAAATTTCTTCGTTGTTAGATTATTGGTGGTGATGGGATGTTAGAAAGTTGTTGGTATAATTAGAGGCTGATCAATATTAAGGAAAAAATAGTTAATGATTGATATTTGCTTAAATGTTATCATTGTAAGCAAACTCCAAGGGCTTCAAGTATTCATGCCAATCATTATGATGAACCACCACAAATATCCACAATATATCTTCTAAGGTCCAATTTGCACACTCTATTTATCCATCTGTTTGGAAATGAAAGGCTATAAACATCGTAAGTCATAAACCTAGTAGCTTGAATAAAACTTGCCAATAACTTTCCATGAAGTGTAGATTCTAATTTGAAATGATAACACAAGATAATCTATGATCATAAAAAATAGTATCAAAGAAGACTTGTACAAGCACTGAGACATTAATATCCGAGCACATCATGGCCAAGTGAAGTTGCTTCAAGAATCAATCTATAAAGATGGCAACCACAGTATGATTATGAAGCATCTGCAGCAAATACATAATAAGATCCATAGTCACCTGCTCTCCACATGCAGTATGTGGCGAAATTGATTATAATAGTCTAGGAGACGCTACATTGCATGCTTTATTATGTTGACATGACTCACAAGAGTGTACAAAAGCTCAAATATTATGATCCAAATCTATTTAAAATCATATCCTAGAGATCTGTTTTAGAATCTTCTCTCAGCCTAGATGTTTATATATAGGGATGTTATATTTTTCTTGAAATATACGCATCTAGAGTATAATAATGTCAGATATATAAATCCACTTCTTAAAATAGAGTAAGCCATCACTAAGATTATAATCTTGATATTGTATATCACCTATCTTCAGTCGATTGCTAAGCATCTTAAAATAAGCATCCCAATTCATAGCTTCTTTCTATTTTGCCTCTTTGATTAGATTTAAAATGACACTACTAACAGTAGCGACTTTTACCTTGTCTTTCAATTCATCCTTCAAATCTAGTCTTTACAATAAGTTATCTGATACAATATATTATCACCCTTGTTTGTACTCAAGTTGGATATCAAAATATTATAACTGTTCTTTTCAATGATAATATCATAATTTTTTTTTTTTTTTAGATGTAAATCATGTAGCAAGGGTCCATGGTCAATCCAAACAACTATTGGCTTTCTTAATAGATAATATTGCCATACTTGTAAGGCATGTATAATTGCTAATTGTTCTTGATTGCATGTAAAGTAATTGCACTCTTTTGAGCTTGCATGATTCATATGCCATAGGTTGAAGGCCCCTATCAAAGTCTTGTTGAAAGACCATTCCAATAGCAAAGTTAGAAGCATCATTTCAAGCATACAAAGAAGATTGGAATCATATAATTATAATATTAGAGCAGTAATGAGTGCCTCCTTCAACATATAAAAGGTACTTTTCTATTCCAATTTCTATTCAAATAAAGCACCTTTCTCCATTAAGTTTATGAAAGAGGTAGAAATGTATGTAAATTGTCAAACAAACAATAATAATATCTAGCAAGGCCTAAAAATGAACAAACTTCAGAAGCATCTTTAGAGATTAGCTAATCCCCTATCACTTTCATCATATCTTGCTCCATGTGCATGCCTCCGGAAGAAACCACATGCTTCAAAAAGGTGACTTTTATCTTTCAAAGTTTATATTTTGATTGCTTACAATAGAATCAACTATCTTATATTTGATACAATACTTCTTGTAAATATTTTTCATGCTTTTTATGGATTTTACTATATATGAGGATATCATCAATGAAAAAAACTACATACTTATTTAAAAGATTCTAAAACAATATGTTCATGTTATCCATGAAAGAGACCAGAATATTGGTGAGGCCAAAAAGTAAAATAAGCCATTTAAAAGGCCTATAGTGCATATAAAATGCCATCTTTTTAACATCCTTACTTATAATAGGTATTTGTCAATAGCTACTTCAAAGATCTAATTTACTAAAGATGATTGTATCTTAAAGTGTCAAGGACAAAGACTCGATGAAGAAAAATATACACAAAAAGGCTATCTCGATATAATAAGTCAAAATATAAACAAGTAGGTATATTAAAAGGAAACTGGAATGGCTATTGTGACAAGACAAGAAACTAAAGACTCTTGAACCTGGACTAGAAGCAAGAAAGGAGTTGACAAGAGTGAAGAAGCCTTCACTCTTGTCTCTATATATACTATCTAACTAGGAGCTACGTGGCGACGTTCTATAGGACCTCCAAAATATGTTGACTTTGTAGGACACATGCCTTGACTTACAAGGCAAGTTTTTCTACGTGTGGGCCACATAGTTAGCTTGATCTTCAAGCTAACAACATGTGTGGCACATGGCCAACTTGTTGACCACGTTTCTAATCCAAAAAGTCAATTAAAGACACCTATGAAGTCAAAGCAGCGTCTAGGAAGTTTCTAGAAAGCTTCTATATTAAATATTATAGAATTAACTTACTTTTATCTACTTTTACTTACTTCTATCTATTTCTATATGTAATTATTAGCTTACATGATTATGGCCGTGACATTACCCCCCCTTTTAGAGATGAGTTCCACGAGGAGTGGTCATCATATGTTGAAGAAATCTATGATGCGACGAATTGTATTCGCCACATACTCTGATCTCTGTTCTCTTCGAAGATGATTGATAGGGCCTCTCAACCATCGATAGTGTCCCATACCAGGGCGGGAAGACCACCCAGTTATTTGATCATTGTTGAGGCCTTCGTAACTTCCTTCGAATAGAATATTCGGAACACCATCAGGAGTTGTTCCTACCTCTAGCAAAATCACCAAACATCGAGAGTCCCTTCCCAAATCGTGATACCAAACGCGTTGTATCTCACCATCTATTCGAGGAAGAACATGTCGTTCTTGAAGATCTTCATCTCGATTGCGTCATCTCGAAGGTTGTGACAATCGTAATGTCTCGTCCGACAAGTCTGCAAACGAAGGTTCTTGAGTTGAATCCGCTGGTTGTTGGCTCTCCATCTAATTTGCGTCACAAATGCAAAGAAGTTACAAACAAGGATAGGAAATTGAATGTTATCTTACCTCAATCTTGTCTCTTTTATAAGAGAGATTTTCATCTTGGTTTTGATGGATGTTGTTGATGAAAAACTTGGATTTTAATTGATGCATTTGCTAGATTCCTTGATGGCTCCCATGTGCGTTCACTAATATCATATCTGCGCCAATAAAAAAGATATTCCAGCTTATTTCGGCGCCGCCTTAAGTCTAATATCTCTTCCACCTCAAATTCTTCATTATTATCTACTTCTATAGGAGGCGGTGGCATTTGTCTTCTTCTTTGTATATCCACTGTATTATATGGTTCAAGAAGAGATACGTGGAATACAAGATGGATCTTCATTGACTCCGGTAGATGTAACCGATATGCAACTGAGTTGATCTGTTCAGAAACAGAAAAGGGGCCAAGCCTACGATAGTCCAACTTGTCACAAGGTCGAGTAGTCTTGATATTGCGATGAAGTAGCCATACCTTATCACCCACGTTGAGTTGTGGTTGCTCCTTACGATATAGATCTGCGTTTATCTTTTGTCGTTCTTGAGCTTCCTTCAATTGCGTCTTCATTATTGCATGTAACTCTGACAACCGATTTGCCATATCTTCTACTGCAGGATTATCAACTTTTGAAAAATCAAAAGTATCAAGTCGTGGATGATAGCCATAATTGGCAAAGAAAGGTGTTTGTTGCGTGGAAGAATGCATCGTATTATTATAAGCAAACTCTGCCAATGGCAGAAGGGTTGTCCAATCATCTTGTTGGTAGTTGATAGTATACCTTAAATATTGCTCCAAGACTTGGTTTACGCGCTCTGTTTGTCCATCAGTTTGAGGATGGAAAGCCAAAGATAGCTTTATGTCCACTTTTAAAATCTTGAAAAGGGTCCTCCAAAATCTTGACACAAATTGAATTCCCCTATCCGATATGATATCTTTAGGTAATCCATGATAGCGATAGATATTATCAATGAAAAGCTTAGCTGTTTCTTCACCTGTGATAGATTTTGTACATGGCACAAAATGTGCCATCTTGGTGAAACGATCTACTATCACAAATATAAAATCATAAGATCTTGAGCTTGGAAGATCTGTGATGAAATCCATAGAAACAGAAGACCATGGTTGTTCTGGTATAGGTAATGGCTGAAGAAGTCCGTAAGGTCGATGACGAGGAATTTTTGATCTTGAACAAATATCACATGATTGTACAAAGTCTTTGACTGACTTCCACATTTGTGGCCACCAAAAATCTCTTGATATGAGTTCCAAAGTCTTATTATATCCAAAGTGCCCTGCTGTTGGAAAGTCATGACGTGCTTGAAGAACACATAAACGTGCTTCTCCTTCTAGAACATATAGGCGTCCTTCAAAATATAATAGATTATTCTTGAACTCGAACTTAGAAGGATCATGAGACTTGGAAGAATTATTCTTGATATCATGAACAAGAGGGTCTGAGGACATACTGGACTGGATTTGCTTGAGTAAAGTTGAATCAACAGTCAATGTTGATTTCATTGCTCGGAGATGAAATTGCTCCGATTTCAAGAAGACCGTTCTTTGTTGCTCAAAAGCTGCATCTCCTTCTTTTGGTGCAAAATAAGAATGCTAGATAGGGCATCGGACAAACTTTATTGTTTTCCTGGCCAATAAGTGATAATGAACTCGAATCTTGACAAAGACATAATCCAACGAGCTTGATGATGATTCAACACGCTGTCACGGACATACATATAATTACCTATATGAATAGATAAAAGTATGTAAAAGTAGATAAAAGTAGGTTAATTGTGTAAAATCTTCTAGAGAAGCTTCTTAGAAGCTTCATAGACGCTGCTTTGACTTTACAAGAGTCTATAGTTGACTTTTAGGCTAGAAACTTGGTCAACAAGTTAGCAATGTGCCACACATGTTGGAAGCTTAAAGAACAAGCTAACTACGTGGTCCATCCATAGAAAACTTGCCTTGCAAGCAAAGGCATGTGGCCTAGAAAGTCAACATATATTGGAGGTCTTATAGAACGTCGCCATGTGGCTTCTAGTTAGATAGTATATATAGAGGCAAGAGTGAAGCCCTCTTCACTCTTGTCAACTCCTTTCTTGCTTCTAGTCCAGGTTCAAGAGTCTTTAGTTTCTTGTCTTGTGGTAATAGCCATTTCAGTTTCCTTTTAATATACCTACTTGTTTATATTTTGACTTATTATATCGAGATAGCCTTTTGGTGTATATTTTTCCTCATCGAGTCTTTGTCCTTGATACACGCGTGCTGACATGAAATACTCGAGGTTCTTGTGATCTGTATATACAGTGACTGGACTAGAAGCGCCTTCTAGATAATGACACCATTCTTGAAAGGAATCCACGATCGCAAGAAGTTCTTTCTCGTGGATCTCATAATTGATCTCGGCTGCCGAGAATTTTCTTGAATGAAACGCTATCGGATGAAGTTTGTCATCTGTTCCCATTTGTGATATAATTGCACCCAAGGCAAAATCTGATGCATCTGTTTCCATAAAAAATGCCTTGGAAAAGTCAACACGATATAAGACTGGTGCAGAGACAAACGATGTCTTCAAGGCTTCAAATGCTACTTCCGCTTCTCGATTCCATTGGAATTTATCTTTACTAGTCAAGCATGTAAGTGGAGCTGCAACTCGTGAGAAATCTTTGATGAAGATCCGATAGTAATTGGCAAATCCCAAGAAACATTGGACATCTCTTACTGTCCTTGGAATCTTCCAATCCATGATTGTTTGGACTTTCTTAGAATCCATCATGAGACCATCATTTGAAATGATGTATCCTAAAAAGTCAACTTGAGTAGTGTGAAATACACACTTTTCCATCTTGGCGTACAATCCTGCAACTCTAAGTTTTTGTAATACTTGACGAACATGTATTTCATGTTCTTCGACGTTCTTAGAATAGATCAGGATATCGTCTAGATAGCAGACGACAAAATTGTCTAAGAATTCACGAAATACATCATTCATGAGATGTTAAAAAGCAGCTGGTGCATTCGTGAGTCCAAAGGGTATGACATTATATTCGAAATGTCCATACTTGGTTCGAAATGCAGTCTTCCATTCATCTCCTTCTTTGATCCATACTAGATTATATGCTCCTCTTAGATCTATTTTTGTATAGATCTTAGCTTGTTTCAACTGGTCAAGGAGTCCTGATATCAAAGGTAATGGATACCTGTTCTTGATTGTGATCTTGTTGAGTCCTCGATAATCAACACACATTCGTAAAGATCCATCTTTTTTCTTTACGAATAGAATTGGAGCTCCTGCTGGAGATTTTGAATGGCTTATGAAATTCTTCGCTAAATTCTCGTCAATATATGTCTTGAGTTCAACCATCTCATCTTGCGATAAACTGTAAATTGGTCCAAATGGTGGCTAAGTTCCTTCCTTGAGGTCGATTGAACAATCATATGGGCGATGCTCAGGAAGAATATATGCATTTTTTTTCTCAAAAACGTCTTCATACTCTTGATATTGACTTGGAATGCTACTTGAAGTCTTTACGTTTTCAGAAATAGGTGCAGCATAAATAGCAAAAGTTGATCCTTCTTTTGCTGCGTGTATAAATGCTTTTGCACCTATTAGTACGGTTTTACTATACTAGACTTATAATTTTTTACTTGGTTAGTAGAACTATTAATAATGCTTTGAGAAAAGTCAAGTTTACACGAATTCCAATCTATTCAAGGGTTATATTTTTTTAGCCAGGATAAACCTAAAATAACTGGATTGGACGGGGATTTAATTATGTTAAAAGCTATGTAGCTATCATGACCGTCTATTGTTACTTTTATAGGATGAGTTTCATGAGTGACATCTCCAGAAGACAAGGGACGACCATCTATGACTTCTACATGTACTGGTTTAGGTTTCTGTACAAAAGGTATTTTACGACTTTTAACAAATTGTTCATCTAAAAAACATGCTGAGGCTCCTGAATCTAATAAAGCAGAGGCTTTGTAATTCTTAGGTCCTAAATATAAGTCTATTATAAAACAAGGAGAGGGTTCTGAGGAGAGGATAGGACCTTCATTAGGAATTGTACAAGGTTCCAGCTGCATGGTCCCTATTGTAGCTGGACGAATCCGTTTTCCGACATGTTGTTTTCTTTGACCATCGTACCCCTCATTTTATAGTTGCGTCGCTTCTTTGGACAATTTTGAGCAGTGTGCTTAGGTTCTCTGCAATATAAACATAATCCTTCTTGACGATGACGAATCTTTTCTTGCTCAGTTAGGGGTTTAAAACGTACCGCGTCAATTTACATGTCTTCTACTTCCGAATGTACGTTTGGCAAAGATATTGATGTTGCCATTGAGTAATAACGTTGAGGTTCCCGTGAATGATTCTCAGATCAAAATTCGAAAAGTCGATTATCGCATTTTACCGCAAAATCGATTGCTTGACTCAAAGTTTGAGGATCAGGTAAGTTGAGCATCAATTTCTTTACTTTGTATTGCAATCCATAAAGAAATTGACTGATGAGTGCAGCATCATTCCACTTGATGTCAATTGCAAGTTGTCAAAATTATGAAGCATACAGTGTTGCTGAGCGATTTCCTTGTCGCAGAATTCGGATCTTATTTGTTGTAATACGAGTTGTATTGTGTTCACCATACATAGATCGAAACTCCGCCAAAAAAGCTTCCAAATTATCCAATATTGGATTTCGTTGTTCAAGAAAAGACGAAAACCATGATAATGCAGAACCAGAAAGTAGAGTGCTAATAAACCTGACTTGTGATCCTGGAGTTGGATAGCTTTGCGGTTGAAGTTCAATTGCCAATTGTACTTGATTGATGAACCCTCGAAACTTTGATCTCGTACCATCAAATTTCTCGGGTAAGGCAATTCTTGGTTCTCTAGTGCTTACAGGGTGTTATACAATTGGAGAAGGAACGTGATTTGTTGTAGATGTTGAAGCAGCTTCGATCATCTCTATATCTCACTTCCTGCTATTCTTGTTCTTTCCTGTGTTGGTGAATTGAGTTGATGCATCGCAAGCATTAACCCTCTCATTTGCTCTTGCATTTGTGCCATTGCACTCTTCATTTCAACAAGCTCTGCCATAATGACACTAAGAAGAAAAATTTGTTTGATACTGCTCAAGACAAAAGAAAAGAAAGACTTGATAACAAAGAAGGTACTAAGAACAATATCAGTTTAGAAGTGGGTAATCCGCAAACTTCTAATACGCTTATGTCTTGTCAAGAGAAAGGGGTAATCCACTCTCACTCAAGAAAAACAAAGCTCTGATATTATAAGTGTACTCTTGTCAATCTGTCAAGGACAAAGACTCGATGAGGGAAAATATACATAAAAAGGCTATCTCGATATAATAAGTCAAAATGTAAACAAGTAGGTATATTAAAAGGAAACTGGAATGGCTATTGCCACAAGACAAGAAACTAAAGACTCTTGAACCTGGACTAGAAGCAGGAAAGGAGTTGACAAGAGTGAAGAAGCCTTCACTCTTGTCTCTATATATACTATCTAACTAGGGGCTACGTGGCGAGGTTCTATAGGACCTCCAATATGTGTTGACTTTGTAGGACACATGCCTTGACTTACAAGGCAAGTTTTTCTACGTGTGGGCCACATAGTTAGCTTGATCTTCAAGCTAACAACATGTGTGGCACATGGCCAACTTGTTGACCACGTTTTTAATCCAAAAAGTCAATTAAAGACACCTATGAAGTCAAAGCAGCGTCTAGGAAGTTTCTAGGAAGCTTCTATATTAAATATTATAGAATTAACTTACTTTTATCTACTTTTACTTACTTCTATCTATTTCTATATGTAATTATTAGCTTACATGATTATGGCCCTGACATAAAGTTAGTAAAGAAAATCATCTATACATAGAAGTGGATATTTATTTTTAATAGTTTGCTTATTGAGGCTTTGATTGTCGATGTAAAGTCAAAGTCCACTATCATTTTTAGGTGCAAAGAGTACATGTGCTTCTTATGGTGATGTGTTTTCTTGAATGAAACTTTTTTCCAAATATTTCTCGAATTTCTTCTGCAACTCTTTAAGTTCATTTGGTCCTAGATGATAAATTGATCAACTTACAGGTTTGGCTTGAGGAAATAATTCTATTTAAAAGGGGGCACCTCGATCAAGAGGTATGTGTCATGGACACAAAATACAGACTTGAAATCTAACAAGAAGTTCAAGAAGAAGTGGCAGAACTAGATTAAACAGATGAGTACAAGAACAACACCAGAAAGGTGAGCTAGAACTCCAAGAGATGTGTTGTCGAGACTGAAGAACCCTTCAGCCTCGACTCCTATATATACTACTGAATAGGAAGCTTCTCGAGCTACTTCCGCTAACTAGGACGCTTCTCCAACAACTTCTACTAATTAGGAAACTTCTCGAGCAACTTTCTAGAATCTATCAGAATATTCTAGAACCTTCTAAGAATATTCTAGAACCTTCTAAAAAAATCTTTAGGGAATATTCTAAGAATCTTCTAGAACCTTCTAAAAGAATCTTTAGAGAATCTTTAGAGAATATTCTAAAAGAATATTCGAAGAATCTTCCAATGTATGTCCATGACATCACCTCCTCTTCTAACTTCGAGGTCTCCGAGAAGCAATGTTGTTATTAGTCAATACCAACGCAAGAAAATAAAAATCTGTCGCATCACATCCGCTATGAATTCCAATTGTTGTTCGCGAGGCAAATGATTCATCGGCCCTTGGAGCCAACAGTAGTGACCAACACCTTCAACCTCTGACCAAGCGTGGACTTCTGTGTCTTCATTGTGAAACTGTCCTCGAAACACACCTTCTGGCTGACCGTCGTAGGCAGGCTCGACCTCAAATACAATTAATAGCGATCTGTTGCTCGGTATCCTCCGACGTCGTCGTGGTGCAGGCGGTTCTTCATCTCGCGGTCGTCTTCGTGAGCTAGTCGCTTGAGATGACATAACAAGTGTAGTATCTTGACTATCCATGTCCAAAGGCTAAAATGATAAGAGCAAACTATAGTTGCTAACAAAGTTCTACACTATCGAATTATGGGTTTTGGAAGTACCCTCCTCCCTTTTTATGCTACTTGATGAGCAAGCTTCAGCAAGAAGCTATCGTTGAATCGGCTTAGGTTTATGAGGATATCGTTGATGAAATTCTTGTACCTTTTTTGGTGCATTGGCAAGATTTTCGGCACGCTCCTACGTTCGTTCATTGATGTCGTATCCACTCCAATGCACTAAATACTCCAATTTTCTCCTATTATGCCGTGAATCTAGTACCTTTTCCACCTCGTATTCCTCATGGTTTTCAATTTCGATACTTGGTGGCGGACTTTGTACTCTTTGGGGAAAAGCTGACTCTCGATAAGGTTCCAACAAAGACACGTGAAAGACTGGATGTACCTTCATAGTAGCTGGTAACTCCAGACGATATGCCACCGGATTGATCTGCTTCTCGATAACAAATGGCCCTAATCTCCGATAGTCCAATTTGTCACATGGCCGCTTGGTCTTGATATTCCGTCAAAGAAGCCATACTTTACTTCCAACTTTAAAAGTAGGCGCCTCATTTCGATATTTATCTACAGATGCCTTGTAACTCTCTTGGGCAGATTACAATTGAAGCTTCAACGTCGCTTGAAGCTCCGATAGTTGCTTCACAAATCCTTCAGCTGCTGGGTTGTTATTTGCTGAAGAACTCAATAAATCGAGCTTGGGGTGGTATCCGTAGTTGGAGAAGAATAGTGTTTGTTGAGTTGACGCATGAAGAGTGTTGTTGTATGCGAACTCAGCAAGCGGTAGATATGCAGTCCAATCATCTTGTTGATAGTTGATGGTGCATCGTAAATATTGCTCCAAAACTTGATTCACCCGCTCCGTTTGACCGTCAGTTTGAGGATGAAAAGCCGAAGAGAGCTTAATATCCACCTTCAATATCTCAAAGAGGGACCTCCAAAACTTGGATACAAACTGAGTACCTCGATCCGACACAATATCATCTGGTAGGCCATGATAACGATATATGTTATCAAGAAAGAGTCTTGCGGTGTCTTCACTTGACGATGTTTTCTTGCAAGGCACGAAATGCGCCATCTTTGTAAATCGATCCACCACAACAAAGATGCTGTTAAATGAATTCGATGGCAGTAGGTCCGTAATGAAGTCCATAGAAACTGAAGACCATGGTCGGTGCGGAATAGGCAATGGCTGGAGAAGTCCATACGGACGATGTCGAGGGATCTTGGATCTTGAACAAACATCACAAGAAAGGACAAATTCCTTCACATCCTTCCACATTTGGGGCCACCAAAAATCTCGTGAAATGAGCTCCAAAGTCTTGTTGAATCCAAAATGTCCTGCAGCTGGAAAGTCGTGGCGAGATTGAAGTACTCGGAGTCGAGTTGGTCCTTTCGGGATATACAACCGCTCCTCAAAATACAGAAGATCTCCCTCCACCTTAAACTTGTCATTATCGACACGTTGTTTGATGTCAAGAGCTATAGAATCCTCAATGGTCACAGTACGTACCTCGCTGAGGAAGCCGTCATCGATAGTGGCAACAGTAGCAAAAATCCTGAATTTTTCTGGTTTCAACAATGTTATACATTGTTGATCAAACGCTGCTTCTCCAGCCTTTGGCGCAAGATACGATCTCCTCGATAATGCGTTAGATAATCCTTGCTGTTTTCCAGGGCGGTAGGTCATAATAAAGTCAAATCGTGATAGAGACATATTCCATCGAGCTTGACGACGATTCAAAATTCGAGCTGTCATGAAGTACTCCAAATTCTTGTGGTCCGTATAAACAGTCACTGGATGTGCAGCTCCTTCGAGGAAGTGACGCCACTCTTAGAAGGCATCCACTATAGCAAGCAGCTTTTTGTCGTGGATCTCGTAGTTGATCTCAGCAGCAGAGAACTTCCGTGAATAGAACGCAACTGGGTGAAGCTTCTTGTCTATGCCCATCTGTGAAAGCACAGCTCCCAAAAGCAAAATCTGAAGCATCGGTCTCTAAATAGAAAGCCTTTGCAAAGTCAGGGTATACCAAAATTGGAGCCGTAGTGAATGCCGTCTTAAGATCTTGAAATGCTTTTGCTGCTTGTGATCTCCATTCGAGCTTATCTTTGCTTGTTAGACGCGTGAGTGGTGCAGCAACTTGAGAATAATTCTTGATGAAGATCCGATAGAAGTTAGCAAATCCAAGAAAATACTGAATATCTCTAACCGTCTTCGGAACTTCCCAAGATATAATTGCTTCTACCTTTTTTGGATCCATCTTCAAGCCCTCTGTAGTCGCAATGAAGCCCAAAAATTCCATCTCATTCTGGTGAAATTGACACTTCTCCAACTTGGCGTAGAGTCCTCGTTCGCGTAGTTTTTCAAGAACCAAACAAACGTGCTTCTCATGTTCTTCTTCATTCTTGGAAAATATCAAAATATCATCCAGATAGATGACAACAAAGTCATCGAGGTACTCCCGAAAGATGTCGTTCATCATATGCTGAAAGACCGCTGGAGCATTGGTAAGACCAAAAGGCATGACATTGTACTCAAAATGGCCATACCTTGTACGAAAGGCTGTCTTCCATTCATCTCCTTCTTTGATTCGCACAAGGTTGTAGGCTCCTCTTAAATCAATCTTTGTAAAAATCCTTGTACGTCTAAGTTGATCTAAGAGGCCGGAGATCAAAGGTAAGGGATAGCGATTTTTCTTGGTCACCTTGTTGAGTCCTCGGTAGTCCACGCACATCCGGAGTGAGCCATCCTTTTTCTTCACGAATAGGATTGGTGCTCCAACTGGCGACTTTGAATGTCGAATAAAATTCTTGGCTAGATTCTCATCGATGTACTTCCGCAATTCTGCCAACTCCATCTGCGATAGGTTGTATATTGGACCAAAAGGTGGTTGCGCTCGTTCCTCTAAGTCTATGGCGCAATCATATGGTCGATGTTCCGGCAGTATATTGGCGTTCTTTTTCTGAAACACGTCTTCAAAATCCCTATATTGTTCTGGTATATTCGATGTTGAGATATTCTCGCCGCTAGTTGGAGCTGCATAAATGACAAATGGTGCGCCTTCCTTGGACGATCTTAGGAACGCTCTCGCTCCAATAAACATGGATTTCTTCATGTAGGTTCTACGAACAGGTTTATTATTATTTTTTTCAGGAAATGTTATCCTTCGTAGCCTCCAATCAATGGACGGATTATGATCTTCTAACCAAGAAAGACCAAGGATAACAGGGCTTGATGGGGTTCTAATAATATTAAAAATAATGTGACTACTATGGTCCTTAAACACCACTTCTATAGGTTCTGATTCGTGGGTAACGTTGCCTAACAATAAGAGTCGTCCATCTATCACCTCTACGTGAACAGGTTTGGACTTCTGTACTAAACGGATCTTATGGCGTTTAGCAAACTCTTCATCTAAAAAACAAGTAGATGCCCCCGAATCCAATAAAGCTAAAGTTTTTTGTTTTTGAGGGCCTAAAAACAAAGGAATTGTAAAACAACGGGCAGGTTGGACAGAGAAGGAGGAACCTGATTGGTGTCGTGATATTAGATTGTCCAGCCGCACGGTTCCTACTGTGGTTGGGCGTCGTCGTTTTTCGGAATCATCGCACTTCTAGTCTTGACAGGGTGCCAATTTTGCTTCTTGGGGCAATTTCCAACCTTGTGACCTTCTTCTCCACAGTACAAACATAACCTTTCCTCCATACGCCGTTTCTTCTCTGTTGGAGTAAGAGATCGGACACGCGCCGTGTCGATTTGCATGTCTGTTGCCTTCGAATGTGAGATTAAGCTATTTGCAAACATAGTCACGTCGTAACGAGTCATTTGGTGTCTTGGACGTTGGTCTTGGCGACGCTGGAATAGGCGGTTGTCACACTTTACAGCTTGGCTAATAGCTTCGTTGAGCGTTTGAGGATAAGGAAGAGATAACAGCAAGTCCTTCACATCATCCTTCAAGCCCCAATAAAACTGACTCACCAACGCCTCTTCACCCCAATTAATGTCACTTGCCAATTGTCTGAAATTCGAGGCATAGACTGATGCAGAGCGTGTTCCTTGTCGTAGCGATCGGATCTTTGTTGTAGCCCATCGAACTTTATCATGCTCGCCAAATGCTTCTGCAAACGCCTCCAAGAACGTTTCAAAGTTGCTCAGGATTGGCGATCGCTTCTCGAATAAGGGAGTATACCAAGACAGAGCTTGTGCTGTAAGCAAGGTTCCAACAAGCCCACCACGCGCTTCGTCCGTCGGATAACGTTTGGGCTGTAAAATTGTTATCAACCTGATTTGGTTGACAAAACCTCGAAACTTGGAACGAGTTCCATCAAACTTATCCGGAAGACTAATTCGAGGCTCCTTTCGTTGTAGGACTACTCGATCTTGTTGAAATGGAGGTAGAACTGCTTCTTCTGGCGCAGAAGTTTGAGGCTGATATGCTTTAGATGGTGCTACTCCAGATGCTCTATTGTTATGGAGTCCTACCATGACTCCTTCGATCTCTGTTGTCCTATGTGACAACGAGGCAAGAGCATTTATGATGGTGTCTAGTTTGGATTCCAAACTTTCAGCCATTTTAACGTCTTAACCTTCGGCTAACCTTCAAAAAGAAGAAAAAAGAGTTTTGACAAGAGGACAATATTGGTTCAGAGGAAAGTTCTCAGCAACCTCTAAAACGCCTTAAGACTCCAAGATGAGGGGTAATCCACTCTCTCCAAGAAGAATAAGGCTCCAATATTGAGAAAGAAGAGATATCAGTTTAGAGGAGGGTAATCCGCAACCTCTAAAACACTAGCACACCTTCAAGAAGAGGGGTAATCCACTCTCTAACAAGAAGGAACTAGCTCTGATACTAGTGAAAATGCAGTCTCGACAAACTGTCACGGACACAAAATACAGACTTGAAATCTAACAAGAAGTTCAAGAAGAAGTGGCAGAACTAGATTAAACAGATGAGTATAAGAACAACACCAGAAAGGTGAGCTAGAACTCCAAAAGATGTGTTGTCGAGACTGAAGAACCCTTCAGCCTCGACTCCTATATATACTACTGAATAGGAAGCTTCTCGAGCTACTTCCACTAACTAGGACGCTTCTCCAACAACTTCTACTAATTAGGAAACTTCTCGAGCAACTTTCTAAAATCTATCAGAATATTCTAGAACCTTCTAAAAAAATCTTTAGGGAATATTCTAAGAATCTTCTAGAATCTTCTAAAGGAATCTTTAGAGAATCTTTAGAGAATATTCTAGAAGAATATTCGAAGAATCTTCCAATGTATGTCCATGACAGTATGCCATTAGGTAGATCAATTAGTAAGATATTTCAATAGTCTTATAAATTATTTTTATAAATTATTTTTATAAAATATTTTTATAAATTAATAGATTAATTTAAAGAGAGTGGATATAAAAAACTTTATTTTGAGTTTTATCTATTTTGATTATAGCATTAAAAAAAAATTATAAGACCTAAATATTTAATATGAAAATTTGAGAAGAGTTTAGAGCCTAAAGAACAAATTTTTGACTAATAGGAGACTTATTGAGAGGGATGAAAGCAAGGCATGGTTGAATGAAGGCATGGAATGGAGATCTTTATTCATATTGGTCGAAGGCCATGTCCAATGGGCTTCAATGAGGCTTTCTGAGGCCGTATTAGAGATTAGGGTTTCTCTTTTGAAGTCATTCGAGCTTTGGAGGCTAGGAGCAATAAGTTTAGGTTTTTGGATATGGATAAGATACAAATTTTGTGTGATTTGGAATTTTTATGAAGAACTTATTAGCACTCAAATTTAAGGTATTAATTTCATTTCTACTATCACTCTTTGAGACATAACATATGTTTACGGAGAGCAATAAAGAATCGGCGACTAGGATTGAAGAGAGCACTTCTTTGACTATACTTTTCATATATTATTTGGTGAATTTAGAATTTGGATGAAGAAGTTGTAGAGAGTTAAAGTCAGTGCATCCAAATCAAAGATAGTAAGTAAGTTATTTTATTCATAGTAATGGTTGGAGCCATATGTTGAGTTTTTGGATGAATTTTTGACTTAAATCTTTCAAAAAAGGTAGATAATTGTATTGTGTTAAAAAGCTATAGATATAAATTTTATGAAAATAAAGTACTTAGTTTGTGAGATATAAAGAAAATTCCATGTGGGTGTATCAAAACTAGGATTTGAAGCTATTGTTAGGATTTTGGTGATATCTTAAGATCTACAATGAATTTATAGCTGAAATTTGTTGTAGTAGTTGATAAAAATACATCAATACTTTGTATAAATTTTGAATGTGTTTGAACAATCTGATTGAGAGATTTGTATTTTTGAAGTTTAAGGATAAGGATATTTAAGGATTTAGAGGTTTTATCATATTTTGGATATTTTTGGAAACTTAAGATTTATATATTTGGTGTAATAGCACCTAAAAGTATTATAATATATATATATATATATATATATATATATATATATATTTATTTATAATCTTAGTCTTTCTTATTTTAAGACTTGATTGAGTAATTAGTAGCAAGTAAGAGCCCAATGCTTTCTTGAGGCAAACTCTCTCTGCCCCAACATATTGGTGCTTCCATTGAGAGAGCCTTAAGACACTAATTTTCTGAACAAGTTGAAATGAGAGATCAAAATCTAGGATTTGGATTATTAAGAGGAGTGGATGCCCATGATTTATTCAAGGTATTTGCTCAATTTATGGAAGAAAGGCAATTTGTGCATGGAAAGGATATGAGCATTACTAAGGCCTTACAAATAGTAGTAGACAAAGTTGGGAGGTTTGATGGAAGGAATATCACCAAGTTCTTAAGGATTTACACATGTAAAATGAAAGTGCATCAAGTTCTAGAAATGAAGATGATCACTACATTTGATTGGGTAGTGATATCAAAAATTAGGGAAAGAGTGTTAGAGTTGCATGCAGAGGCTATATTATGGAGGAAATTTGAAGAACTCTTGAAAGATGAATTTTTTGAGGATGATTCAAAAAGAATGACCAAGGTGACTTTTTTGGAGTGGATTGAACATAGGCTAGGGAATCAAATGGCTCCAAATGAATTAATCAAAAAATTTGAAGCTAAGTTTGGCCAATTGCCGTGGCAAGAGAGGCAACTAGGAAAACAAAAAAAATTGAGTTATTCTTGCAAGCATTTGATGAATATTTGGAAGACAAGCTTCTCTTTCATCTAATAGAAAAGACATCTAAGAGTGGTTTTACAAATAATTAGAAGCTAATAAAAGAGACAATGGAGCTTTTGGCTAAACAATAGAAGATCAAGATTTGTGGTTTAATAAAAAGATTGGAACTAGTGCCTACATCTCACAATCAAGTACCACCTCAAAAGGTGATCAAGATTGTCAAAGATGGTACTCTTGAAGAATTGATCAAAAGCATCAAGGATTTGAAGGTAGAAATGACTGAGTTAAAGAAATCTGAGATAACAAACTCATGAAAGTCAATTGAAGGCTCAAACAGATTTTTAGAGAGATATATGTAGTGTGAGAATTCAAATCATAAGCGTGGTGAATGTAACAACTATAAGATTATAATCAAGGATGATAATGTATATTTAAAGGAGGATAGGTTAAAATTTATAAAGTCAAATGAGCCTTTGAAGACTAATTTTGGAAAAGGTGGCATGAAAAAGTTAGTGGAAGAATAAATATTAAAGAGAAATGCCATACAATAAAAAGAAATTGAGACTTATTCTGTTACAGTTGAACAAAAAGCAGTTAAGGCTAATTCTTTATCAACTATAGAAGCCATGATCAAGAAAGCTGAAGCTATCAAGAAAATGACTAGATGGAGTGATCTAGTTGATGTCATTAGCATTAAAGCATTTTTACATGAAGACAAATATGATGGTTTGTGTGATGCTATGGTTGAAGAAAAAAAGAATAGAGCTATTCGTGAAGAAGATGCTACTAAATTTGGAAGCAAAAAGAGGTTTCTAAATAATAAAGAAGCTTCTGAAGGACAAAAGCTAGTAAAGATGCCTTCTTCTGCTCATGCTAGAGATATATCAATATCAAAAGAATGATGGGAGAAAGATAAAATGAAGAAAAAGGATGATGTTAGCAAAGTCAAAGTTGAAGCTATTATGGCAGAATCATTAGATACTTGAATAACTATGAATAAAAGAAAAGAAATTGATCAAGTATTTGTTCTTAAATGTAATCCTATGATTAATGATGGCTACAAAAAAGAACAAGAAATTGGCTCTAGTAAGGCTCAAAAAGAAGAAGTTGAAGAAATAGAAGAATTTTTCAATGGAAAAATAAAAAATGAGGTTTTACAAATGTTTGCTTGAATGAATATGAGTAATACAAGGATTATTGTGGATACAACATGTATCCAAAATCAAGCTGAATTTGAATATAAAGAAGCACAAGGCTTAATAAAAAAAGCCTAGACCATACAAATTCAAGAACTCATAGTTGGAAAAATAACAAATGAAAAGATGGTTTATCAAGATACAAAGTTACTTATTTATGCTAATAACTATAACTTTGAGTGTAATAAAAAAAAAAAGGTGGATTATTATCATTTATTTTGGACAAAGGCAAAGCTTGAAGAGCTTGAAGATATGATTTTAGCTTTGATTGTTCATGACTCTAAGAAAAAAATCATGTCTAGAAGACTTTTTGATAGGAAGAAATGGACCATTGATATCAGCCAAAAATGGATATTAAAAGTTTCAAATAATATGAAAGACAAGTTAATAGAAGTTTCTAATGGTACTTTAGATTTTATTATAATACGTAGAAGAATTTTTTTAAAGATAGTTTGAGTCATATATAGTTGCAATAATGTAACACAATGAAACATATATAATTTGTTAGTAAGATGGATCTATCATTAGAATTCCAATAGTAAGAAAGAAATTAAAGGCTTTCAAGAGAAGAGATGGCCAGTTTCAAATCAAAGACCTTAGAGAATTCTTACCTCAATATTTGGACCATGAATATAAAGAATAAGATGCAAAAAGAAATGATAATGAAGAAAATAGAGATGGAAAGATTGATACATGCTAAAGGATGTGCAAGCTTGAGAGAGTAGATGTCATACTGTAAAAGTTTATAGTATATAAAAATTAATTAAAATATATTATATATTAATAAATCTAGATGTATGATAGAATGGTTAATAAATTAATTTAAAGAGAGTAGATTTAAGAAACTTTATTTTGAATTTTATCTTTTTTGATTATAATATTTAAATAAATTATAGGACCTAAATGTTTAATATGAAGACATGAGAGGAGATTAGAGTCTAAAGAAGAAAATCTTAACTAGTAGGAGGCTTATTGGGAAGGATGAAAATAAGGCATGGTTGGATGAAGGCAAGGAATGGAGATCTTCATTCCTATTAGTCAAAAGCCATGTCCAATGGGCTTCAAGGAGGTTGCCGGAGGTCCTATTAGGGATTAGGATTTCTCTTTTGAAGTCATTAGAGCTTTAGATATCAGGATCAGCAAATTTAGGTTTTTGGATACAGATTGGATGCAAATTTTGTGTGTTTTGGAGTTTAAGTAGGATTGAAAAGAGTAATTTTTTGACTAAACTTTTTATATACTATTTGATGAATTTGGATTTTGGATGAAGAAGTTATAGAGAGTTAAAGTCAGCACATCCAAATCAAAGGTAGTAAGTGATTTTGATTATAGTAATGGTTGGAACCATATTTTGAATTTTTGGACAAATTTTTAGCTCAAACCTTTTGAAGAAAGTACATTATTGTGTGAAGAAGCTATGCATATAAACTTTGTAGCATTTGGATGTTTAATTTGTGAGATATGAAGAAAATTGCATGTAGGTGTATTAAAATTAGGATTTGAAGCTACTATTTCGATTTTAGTGATATCTTAAGATCCGCAATGAATTTGCAATTGGAATTTGTTGTGAAAGTTGATAAAAATACATCAGTACTTCATGTAAAGTTTGAGTAAATTTAGATAGTCAGATCAAGAAATATGAAGTATTGAAGTTTAGGAAATTTTTTACATAAGGATATACAAGGTTTTAGAGGATTTTATCATATTTCGGATGTTGTTGGTTACTTTAGGCTTATGCATTTGATGTAATTTATCTAAAAAAGAAAATTTTTTATATAAACATAGGGCTTTCTTTATTTTGAAGCTTGATTGAATAATTAGTGATAGCTAGGAGCCTAGTTCTTTCTTGAGGCAAACTCTCTCTACCTCGACATCGTTCTATTCCTTCGATTCTCTTTCCTACTATTGATGCAAGATTTGAAACTACCATATATATGAATTGCTTATGTTATATTTGTTTCTTTAGAAAAATCACCCCTACAATTAAGTCTTTGATTGCATATTATCTTTCTTCTTTACTTGATATAAAAGTGTGAAGAATGTCATGGCCATAATCATGTAAGCTAATAATTACATATAGAAATAGGTAGAAGTAAGTAAAAGTAGGTAAAAGTAAGTTAATTCTATAATATTTAATATAAAAGCTTCCTAAAAACTTCTTAGATGCTGCTTTGACTTCATAGGTGTCTTTAATTGACTTTTTGGATTAAAAACGTGGTCAACAAGTTGGCCATGTGCCACACAGGTTGTTAGCTTGAAGATCAAGCTAACTATGTGGCCCACACGTAGAAAAACTTACCTTGTAAGTCAAGGCATGTGTCCTACAAAGTCAACACATATTGGAGGTCCTATAGAAAGTTGCCACGTAGCCCCTAGTTAGATAATATATATAGAGACAAGAGTGAAGGCTTCTTCACTCTTGTCAACTCCTTTCTTGCTTCTAGTCTAGTTTCAAGGGTCTCTAGTTTTCTTGTCTTTTGGCAATAGCCATTCCAGTTTCTCTTTCAATATATATACTTATTTATATATATTTTGTTACCTCTCTTTTAGTGAAGGCTCACTTGTTTGAATTATTTTTTCATCGAGTTCTTATCCTTGACAGATTGTCAAGAGTACACCTACAATATCAGAGCTTTGTCTAATCTTGATTAAGAGTGGATTACTCCTTTTTCTTGATAAGATATAAGTGTATTAGAAATTACGGATTACCATCTTCTAAACTGATATTGTCTTTAGTATTTTCTTTGTCCGCAAGTCCTCTTTTCTTGTTGTCTTGAGCGATATTAGACATCTTCTCTCTTCTAAGTGTTATCATGGCAGAACTTCTTGAAATGAAGAGTGCAATGGCACAAATGCAAGAGCAATTGAGGGAGTTAATGCTTGCAATGCATCAACTCAATTTACCACCACAAGGAGCAACAAGATTGACAAGAAGTGAAGATATAGAAATGGTTGGAGCTGCTTCAACATCTGCACCAAACCATGTCCTTTCTCCTATAGTGGAGCGCCCTTCAAATGTTAGAGAACCAAGAATTATCCTACCTGAGAAGTTTGATGGCACCAGATCCAAGTTTCGAGGATTTATTAATCAAGTGTAACTTGTGATTGAACTTCAACTCCAAAGCTATCAAACTTCAGGATCACAAGTTAGATTCATTGGTACGCTTCTTTCAAGTTCAGCACTATCGTGGTTTTTGTCTTTTCTTGAACGACGAGATCCAATATTGGATAATCTAGAGGCTTTTTTGGTGGAATTTTGATCCATGTATGGAGAACATGATGTAATTTGTGTTGCAACCAATAAGATCCGTATTTTACAAGAAGGCAATCGATCAGTAACGTTATATGCTTCACAATTTTGACAACTTGCAACTGATATCAAGTAGGATGATTGTGCACTTATTAGCCAATTTCTCTACGGATTACAATATGAGATAAAAAAATTAATGCTAAACTTACCTGATCCTCAAACATTGAGTCAAGCAATTGACTTTGCTGTGAAGTGCAACAATCATCTTTTTGAATTTCGATCTGAGAACCATACAAGTGGACCTCAACGTTACTAGAATTCAATAGCAACACCAACACTTCTTCAACACATACATTCGAAAGTAGAGGATATGCAAATTGATGCAATACGTTTCAAACCTCTTACTGAAAAAGAAAAGACTCGTTGTCGTCAAGAGGATTATGTTTATATTGTGGAGAACCAAAGCACACTGCTTAACATTGTCCAAAGAAATGACGCAATCACAAAATGAGGAGTATGGCTGTGAAAGAAGATAATATGTCGGAAAACGAGTTTGTCCAGCTACAATAGGGACCGTGTGGCTGGAACCTTGTACAACTTCTAGTAAAGGTCCTATTCTCTCCTCAGAGCCCTCTCCTTGTTTTACATTAAATGTTATTTTAGGACCTAAACATTACAAAGTCTCTGCCTTGTTAGATTCAAGAGCCTCAGCGTATTTTTTAGATGAAGAATTTACTAAAAGACATAACATATTTTTAGTAAAGAAAACTAAACCTGTTCATGTAGAAGTCATAGATGGTCGTCCATTGCCTTCTGGAGATATTACTCATGAAACCCTTCCTATAGAGGCTGCTTTGATTTCATATGTGTCTTTAATTGACTTTTTGGATTAGAAACGTGGTCAACAAGTTGGCCATGTGCCACACATGTTGTTAGCTTGAAGATCAAGCTAACTATGTGGCCCACATGTAGAAAAACTTGCCTTGTAAGTCAAGGCATGTGTCCTACAAAGTCAACACATATTGGAGGTCCTATAGAACGTCGCCACATAGCCCGTAGTTAGATAATATATATAGAGACAAGAGTGAAGGCTTCTTCACTCTTGTCAACTCCTTTCTTGCTTCTAGTCTAGTTTCAAGGATCTCTAGTTTTCTTGTCTTTTGGCAATAGCCATTCCAGTTTCTCTTTCAATATATATACTTGTTTATATATATTTTGTTACCTCTCTTTGAGTGAAGGCTCACTTGTCTAAATTGTTTTTTTATCGAGTTCTTGTCCTTGACAAAGAGTCATGATGTGTCGACTATATTTAAAGAAGATTGTCTTTACTATTCAATCAACTTATTTACATTTTATTTTTAATTATGGCATATAAAGGATAACATAATATTTTAGCTTTGTTACTTTGAACTTCTCTCTTAAAATATAGGTGTCAGTCAACCTCTAGGATTTTTCTTCAAATGTCTCATTCAATGTATTTTTTTGGTCATTTATAAGGTATATATTTCTTTTATTGATTTTTTTAGTTTTAATTTGAAGTTGATTGGCAATTTCAATCAAGATATAATTTTTTTGTAGAGCTACAATCTACAAGCACTTGACATGGTTGTGCTCTTAATAGTCTCATTAGATGCACCAATTGACTCTTTTTATAGTTGTTTGAGGTCATGCCATTTGTCTCTAAGGGACAGTAGCTATCTCTAATATTTGCGATTGGTGCCTTTACTAGGAAGCCTCATATTCCTGCTCTGACTCATTATGGACTTAGTGAGTTTTGAGACTGTAAACCTACCTTGTCTTGTTGGTGCTTGAATTTTGATGTTTTAGACAACTTCCAATGTAATGGCCTAATTTTCAATAATAAAAATATAATTCTTTTTGTACCAATATTTATTATCTTTGTGGTATCAATGATCCTTGTAGGGCATCAATTTCCATTGACATTGGTTGTTGTGCTGTAATATTAGATAGCGATATAAGACTTTATACTATATGTCATACTCTATGATTTCTGAAATATATGGCATCAATCCTTGCTGCAATCCAAATTGCTTCTTCAAATATTTTTTTATTCTTTAGTTTCACATCTCAGTGGATCTCAAGTTTCAAACCTTGTAGGAATTGATCCATCATCTCTACCTCAAAAATATTGCCAATTTGAAGACATAGAAACTTGAATCAAGAGACATAAACTTGCATTAACTTAAATTGTGTAAGATTTTTCAACTGATTGCATGCTATCTTTTTTACATTGATGGGTTCAAATTAATTCTTAAACTCAGTCTCAAACTCCTCTTAATTACAAAATCTACCTTGAATTCCATAGCTTTGAATTTAATGTTGCTACCAAATAATTTTTTCATCTTTCAAATAGCTGGCTGTATATATAATTTTTTTAGTAGTATTTATTCCAGATCATTAGAGGTATTGCTGCATGTTGAAGAGCCATTGTTATATATCTTCTTGTCTTAAAGTTTTAGAATATGTATTAGACTTATTCAATTTCAATCTAACAAATGTCAACTTTCTTGTTCTTAAGGTTTTTATTAATTCTTGTAAAGTACCTATCTAGTCTAAAAGATGCTGTATTTGAGCTTCTATCTAAAATTACTTTGTCATATCTTCCATGTTATAATTTTTCTACTAAATTCTACTAATATAATATCTTTTTACCTTCCAATTGACTTTTTAAAAATAGCTCGTAGTAGCCTGAACATGGTATCTAGTGTGATCACAAGAATTGACCTTAGATTTGATGATGACTATTCATACACTATCAAAGAATAGTCTAACACTTACTCTGATATCAATGAAATATGACTAATTTATTTCCAAAATCTAAGATCCTTCAAAACTACAACATAAGCTTTATCACAAAGTAAGGAAAAATTGACCAGAACAAAATTGAAGAGAAATAATCAAAACTAATCAAAATAGGATACAAAAGGTAAAACTGAGCAAACGGAAATAGAAAAGAATAGAACTAAATAAAATGATGCAATACCAAATTTAAATAAATGAAAGGATTCAAAGCCATAGTTGATTAGATGCCCGAAAAGGCCTTGGCTAGTCCTATTAATACTTTGTTCTATTACCTTGGACTTTCTAGAATGTTCCTAGATAATAAACCCTACTTAGATAAATACCTTAAATTCCTTCTAGAAGGTTCCATGGTAGGTCCTATCTAGGTAACCATCCTAAGTCTTTTCTAGAAGGTTACATGATAGACTTTACTTAGATTATTGTCTTAAACTCTTTCTAGAATGTTTTTTTGGTGGATCCTACCTAATCCACCAACCTAATCTCAATTCTAAAAACTTCCATAATTTCTCAAATATGGTTCTAACTCTCTATCTATATGTGCTAATAATAAAAATATCTTATTTATATTTTGTTACACCATCTATTCTTTCTATATATACAAGTTTTATCTTTTATACTAAATTTTTTTTATGAAGTGTAAAAAATTCCTCATCTAAAAAGTAAGTAGATGCTTTTGAATTCAATAAGCCATTTCTTTGAAGTTTTTGTAGACTAAGAAATAAAAATATAATAAAAAAATAAAAAAAATTAGATAAAAAGACATGGATTTTGATGAACTTGAGATATTAGAATATTCAACCATAAAATTTTTATTGTAGTTGAATATCTTTATTTTCCTAAATGATCGTATTCATGATTTTTGTTGTATAATTGTTTTTGAGATAATTTTCAGATTTATGGTCTTCTTCACTATAATACAAGCATAGACCTTATTCAAGTCAATACTTCTTCTTTACTACTATAAGAAGTTTAAATCTTATTGCATCAATTTACAAATTTTTAAATGAAGTGTAGAAATAACACATTTGTTGAAGTAATAGATTACGAATTTTTATTCCATTGCTTTGTCTCAGTCAATAAGTATTGATTTTGATGGCATTAAAATAATCAATTATTACAATTTATATCTTAGTTGATATCTTCATTAAGTGTTTGAAAATTAAATAATAATAATAATAATAAGATTTTTCACATCATCTTTTAGATTCCAATACAATTGATTCATAAGAGCTTATTCATCCCAATTGATGCCACAAGCCAATTGTCCAAAATCAAATGGATAAATTGATACAAAATATGATCATTGACATTGTCATGTTGTGATTCGGCTACTATATGAAAAAAATGTAATTATGTACTTAATATATAATTTACTAAGTAACATGGTCAGAGCCATGTTAATAGATTTTAGTTGATTGAAGAATATAATTTGATTATTATCTTGAGAAGAGGTTGTTAAAAAGATTACTATAGAATTTTGTAGAATAGATATTAGTTTTTTTTTATAAGATATTGATAAAATAGACTAATAGTCCATAGAATAGTCAGTTCACGAGGATGGATGATTAAATTAGTTATTAAAAGTGGTTATTATAGGATTTAGGTTAGAATTTAGAAATCAATAGCAATTATATAGGAGTTGTAGGAGTTTATTGAGAGGCGAGATTGTGATAGTCATGAGTTGGGATTAAGCTTGGTGCTACTTCTTTGTTTTCTTTATTTTCTTTGTTGTTGAATAGTAATGGATAGTTTTTGAATATTGAGAAGTGAGTCTATGGAATAAATCAGAGATTGATTCATGAATTATTGATTATGTAATTGAAGTATTATGTGATTGAATTATATGAGAAGTTATTGGAAGATTGATCATGATTGAAAGATTATGATTGTTGTTTATTAAGAGTTGTGTGTGTTTTGTATAGAGGAAGTCTGTGATTACAAAAATTGTGTGGATCCAGATTGGTTGGAATGAAGTCTGTTTTCCTGGTGTTAGATGGAAATTATTGTGTTTTGAGCAATCTTTTGAGAGTGCAAGATTGTGCATTGTGGTTATCAGTTGATGAAGGAGTATTGTTCTTGAAAGAAAGCATTGTAGTATTTCTTGGTGTTTTAGTCGTCCAGATTACAGTTAATTGAGTGACCCTAACTTGTAAGCTCATGCACTTAGTTTTTCCCTGAGTTTGAATTCTCCTATATAGGTTTATTCTGAAAGAAATTTATAGAATAAGTAAAATAATAATTACATTTTGGCGTCGCTATCGAGGATTGACAATAGCATTGAGTATTAGGAATCAATTGCCGAATGAGTAGATGGGAAATATGAAGCAAATTCAGTAGTATATAATAAAAGATTATGGTTATTAAGAATGAGAACATTACAATAAAGCAAACACGGTAGTCGAAAGAAAGATAAGAGAGAGCGTAAACAAGAAAATCATTGTAAAATAAGCAAAAATATAAGTTAAAAAGGAAGCATCGATAAAGTTGGATTAAGCTATGGTTGCATGCCTATTGGCATATCCGAGCATACCCATAAGCTGATCGATCTCTAATATTTTAGACATATATACGGTTAAGAAAATTACCAAGAGCACTCACATGAAATTTTATCAATAGCCTAGCATATCTCTTGAGCTCATTAACTGCAAGAGGAGGAAACACTGAAGAATTGGATACTCCATTGGATACCTTTCCAATAGCAGAAACTATCGATTCTGTAAAAATTGGTTCCGTAAAATGGCATAAATTGCTTGCCAATAAGGACCAATTCAGTGTATATCAAAATCCATCATTTTTACCTCCAATTCAATCAATAAACTTATTCAGGGATAATAATAGTAAATTGAAGAGGTTAGAAAGTCTAAAAAAGATAATTAAAGAAGGTAGTGGTAATTTTAATAAGAGATTAAGTAGCACATTGTTCTCTTCAATGATGACGAGTAGTTCCGCAATTCCAATAGCAGTCCAAATGGGTGACGTGGATGATCGCACAACTAACATGGCTCCATTACCTACTTTTAGGGACTTTTCGAAAGCAGATCCTAATCAACATTTGTTTGAGTTTTTGATAGCATGTATAGCCAATAATGGAAAAATCAAAGATATTTGATTACGATGGTTGCCATCAATCTTAAAAGATAAGACATTTGAATGGTACAACCGTCAATAAGTGGATTAAATTTCGAATTAGGAAGCATTGAAGAATACATTTTTGATCCATTTTTGCCCAATTGGTTTTGAGGATCAACTTCGAGAAAGATTAATGAGTATCATAATGGGTCCAAGAGAGGCAATGGAATCATACTATGGTCGTGTGACATATATACTCTGCAAGTGGCTAAATCACCAAATACCAGAGGCTTTTGTATTGTCCATATTAATCAATGGATTACACCTACCCAAACTAAAAATGTTTGTAAAAGAAGCTCTACTAAATGCGGTAACTGCATCTCTTAATAGAGCCAAGGTTTGGGAGGAATGCCATTATGATCAGTTTTTAACTGTGGGAGCTACGATGATTCCAGTTCAAGGTAGTTATCAAAATCCGACTTAGAACGGATCAATAAGTAGTTATCCATGGATGTTAGAAAAAGGGGCCAATTTCAGTGCCAATATTGAGGGGCCACTTAATGTCACCCCATTGCAAGCTATGCCACTGAACGTGACAATAACATATGCTCCATATTTTCCATATCAACAACAAGCGGTAGAGTTACGAATACTATCAGCCCTAAAAGATTCCAATGAAGCCTTATTGTTGAACTTGATGAAGAAAATGGAAGAAATGGCCATCAATATGGCCAAGGATAAGGAAAAGAGGCAAAAGCCTACCAATACTAGGACCAATGTTTGGTGCAGTAATTGTAAGGGCCATGGTCATTTGGTAACAAAATATCCTTCATCCTCACAAATGATGGGTCAATGTACATTTTACGGAGGAAAGCACTTAACAGCTAATTGTTGGAATTTGCAAAGGCAACAACAATTCAATAATCAGACCATGATCCCACCAACTCACTGGGATGTCAATCAAGTTCAATCGAAAAATATATTTGGATGGAATAGAAATCGATCTAATTGATAAAATTAGGTATTCAATAACTCTCAAAGTTCCAATTTTAATGAAGGGTCTACATCAAACTCCCAGCTCTACGGGAAGGAGCAGTAGAAATATGAGCAATATGCTCCTTCGGCATCATCAAATCAAGTTCCTTCCATTCTAATGGGACAACGAAGATGATTTTCTAATCCTATATAGAACAAGCTTAGTAGGTATATACCAGTGGAGATACCCAATATGTCTGATGGGAGTGTAAGAAGACTACTTCATTATTTCAGTTGCAGATTGATTGATCATTATGTGAGTGATTGTCCCAATCTCAGAGCCAATGACGATTGTGTGCCAGTTTGTGGAAATTGCAAGCAGTTGGGGCATACTTATTAGTAATGTAATACTCCGTTCAATTTCAATAATCAGCATCAGTAGATTCAAAACCAAGAAAAAATAGAGGAGATAAATCAAGGTCCTAAAGATTCTCTGATAAATCGAGTGGAATGTGTCCAAGCCATTCTTACCAGGAGACAGCAAAAAAGAAAAGGACCAATTCAATATTTGGATGATCCTAAAGCAAAGGACCAATTGGACCCATTTACGGGGACATCTAATCCAGATCCTGTTATGGGCCTCTTACTCAGTATGAGACCTGACTTGGTTGGATAAATCAATGAGGTACCGATTACGGAGGCTTCAATTCTATTTCAAGCTGTTTCATTTTCTATGGCTTTCTGAGAAACGTCCTTTTTATTGAAAGATCCTCTCAGACGCGTGAATTTCAAAGAAGCTCCGTCTTCTGTTTCAATTCCGAGTCCAGGGCGGAAGAATATCTTATCTCATGGAGTTAAACTCAAACCAACAAAAAGAAAGAGGGCATTGGGCATTACCTTAAATATCGAACCCTATGACATATTGAAAGATCTGGATGCTACTTGGCCTTCTATTTCTATGAAGCAACTTTTAGCGATTGCACCAGAGTATCGTTCTACATTGAATTCATCGTTAACATGGCATAAGCAACGTAATAAAGAAGTTTGTGAAGTTAGTTTGAATTCTGATCCAAGTGCACCAACCATCGATGTTTTAATTGACGGTATTATGATCTTGAGTATTCAAGTGGATGGTGGTTCTAGTGTCAATTTAATAAACGTTGATACAATGGATGCTTTAGATTTAAAACACTTAGTACCCATGATATTGGTATTATGGATGGCAGATCATAGTCAGGTTAAACCAATGGATATTTTATGGAGTGTTCAAACTAAAATTACTGGTATAGCATATGAAATTGACTATATCATCTTTTGGCTATAATGTTCGACTTTATCGTATCTATTTTTATTGGGACGACCCTGGCTTAATTAGGTGAAGGCCAAGAACGATTGGGATTGGGGTACTTTGACAATTGGGAAGGGTAGAGATAAAATGATATTACAAATGTACCCAGTACACTATCATGGGGAATCTCAATTGCTAGCATCTGAATTGACATCGAATGATGAACTTAACTTTGATGATGATGTAGTCGCACCAATTACGAAGGCACCTATGGAGGCAACGCAACACCTTAGAATGCTGTATGAATGTGGAGGTCAACGAGAGTACTTATATATCCGACGGATTCGAAAAGCTTTGATTATGTTATTATTGATTAGATGATTTAGTATGATGTACACCATGTTAGTATCTTGGACACAGGATTCAGTACTTTGCATGTGTCAAACTTAACGATTGATTTTCAACCAATGTGGAGATTGAAACAGAACATCACCATTGCACCTTTATGTCAAACTATTAACTTGGTGACCATAGTACAGCCTCAGATAATTAAGGTCTACAAAGGTATTAAAGAATAGGAGTTAATCTAATGGACAGAATTTTTCTTGTATCATGAATCAGCTTTTGCTTGGACTTATGCTGATTTAATGGATATTCTTGCTGACGTCTATGAGCATCGTATTATTTTAGAGGAGAACGCTAAACTAGTACAACAAAGGCAACATCGCCTTAATCCAAAATATTCTCTCATGATGAAAGAAGAATTGAACAAGCTTCTTACAGTTGGTTTTATTTACCCAGTACCAAATAGCGAGTAGGTTTCTCCAATCGTGATGGTGCCAAAAAAGAATGGGATAATCTGAATTTATCAGGATTTTTGGAAACTTAATGTGGCTACTAAAAAAGATTACTTCCCATTACCTTTCACGGACAGTATGGGTAACATGTTGTCATTATCACCAGATAGTAAAAGAATAGGAGTGGGGCACCAATTAAAGTCATTCTATGGTGTTGTTTGGATTGGATGGAGTGCAATTTTCTTATATTTCTTGTGTTTTTGAGAGTAGTAGTTGCAGTCAAGAGTTAATATTGAGGAGCGGATCACAATTGTCAAATAAAGATGTTTCAGAATGGATGAGTCAGCAGCAGCATCAATTGGAACTTCGTGATGCCCAGATCTTGAAAGTGGAGGCTCAAGTATTTGAATTGGGTGAGTATAATGAAGATCTATCAAATCAGTTGAGGAAGGAGCCGATGGACGGATTGGAGGAGGAGGAAAATTTGAATTTAGAACTAGAATCGGTAGAACCCACATTAGATAATGCAGCAAATAATCAATTGGGTGGGCCAGAGGAAGTAATAACTTTGTAGATTTTTGTTAAGCTTCTTATTTCCCATCTACTCATTCAGCAGTTAATTCTTAACTCTCAATGCTATTATTAATCTTTGACAGCAGCACTAAAATATAATTATCATTTTACTTATTCTACAAATTCTTTTCAGAATAAACATGTATAGGAAAATTCGAACTGAGGGAAAGACTAAGTGCATGAGCTTACAAGTTAGGATCACTCAACAAAGTACCCAACAGAGTACTAAATTCTAATCGTAAACGGATAAATTTTAACCGTAATCTTATAACAACTACTTTTAATAACTAATTTAACTATCCATCTTCCTGAACTGACTATTCTATGGACTATTAGTCTATTTTATCAATATCTTATAAAAACGAATTAATATCTATTCTACAAATTTGTATAACTTTAATTTCTTTTTGATAGTGGCTTTTAAGATTGGTTTTGGTTGATAGTAACTTCTAAATATTTAGAGTCACCTTTGTTAGATATTTGTTAGACATTGAAAATTTATTTTGGTTTTTTAATTTGGTATTTAGAACATAAATTATGTAAATCTTATAAGAAAAAGGATTAAAGAAGGATTTTGGTAGTAAAAGGAGTAATTAAGGCACCAATATAGATGAATGGAGATGGCTGATGAAAATCTCCATTCCTATTGATCAAAAATCATGACCAATGGGCCTTGAGGAGGCTGCTCAAGGCCATATTAGGAATTAGGATTAGTTTTTCAGGGCCATTTGAGCTTTGAAGGCTAAGATCAGCAAGTTTAGGTTTTAAGCTATGATTTTGGTGAAAATCTTGTATGATTTGGAGTTTATATGAAGGAGATATAGGCACTCAAAGTTAAGGTATTGATTTGGGAGCTACTATCACTCTTTTAGACATAACACACGCCTATAGATGGTAATTGAGGATCGGCAACCGGGACTGGAGAGAACACTTTTGCGACTATACTTTTTGCATACTGCTTGCTGGATTCCAAGTTGAAATGAAGGAATTATTGGATTTTGAAGTCAACATTGTCGTACTGTGATTGCTTATAATATATAAAAATTAATCATGGCATATAATATGTTTATAAGTCTTGATGTAGATTAGAGTGGTTAGTAAATAAATTTAAAGAGAATTGATATAGAAAATTTTATTTGAGGATTTATCCATTTTGATTATAGTATTTATATTATGTATGATTTAGATATTTAGTATAAAGCTTAAGAGAAGGTTGGGGCCAAAAGAAGAAAATCTTAACTAATAAGAGGCCTTTTGGAAGGGATGAAAGCAAGGCATAGTTGGATGAAGGCAAGAAATAAAGATCTTCATTCCTATTAGTCGAAAGTCATGCCCAATGGACTCAAGGAGGTTGCTCGAAGCCTTATTAGGTATTAGGGTTTTTCTTTCGAAGTCATTCGAGTTTTGGAGGCTAGAGTCAGCAAGTTTAGTACTTTGGATATAATTTGGATCAAGAGTTTGTGTGATTTCGAGTTTTTGTGAAGGAGATATAAGTGTTCAAAGTTAAGGTGTTAATTTAAGACATATTGTTACTCTTTTAAGAATACGAGGAGTTGTACGATGTCATGATGTAACACAATTAATAGGTGAAAGAGTGTGGAGATTATTATAATTTAAGAGATCTTAGTTCAAAGTATTAGAACAAATTATCTTAGAAATATAGTTAATAGCCAAAAGGGTAGAAAAATTAAAAGGTACCAATGCTGCCTTTTAGAAAGGTGACTTCTACTTACTTTGTAGTACCATAAGTAAGGCAAATCAAAGTAGATTGGGAAAATAAATAATATAGGAATCTTTAGAAGAAAGTTAAGAGTAAATTCTAGAAAAAAGTTACTTAGAAAAACTAGATATTGATACCCGGAGAGGGCCGGTTATGAAACAGGGTTGAAATCAGACCCTGAGGCACAAAACCGAGTCTCGACGACGACTCCAGGACTCTTTGGCAGATCGAAGAGTGGTGTTGGAGAGAAGGTTGAATACGGTTTCTATGAGCGTTGATTTTGGGTGATTTGGAGTTGATATGAATTTGTAAGAGCTTTGCAAAGTTGAGTTTTTTTTCGGATGACTTGGGTTTTATGAAATAAAATGGGGTTTATGTTTTGAGTGATTTCGAGAGTTTTGTTGCAGATCTACAAGTGAATGTTTTTGGATTCATGGTTATAGTTGTGTTGAATACATGTTGTGAATTTGAGCTTGATCTAATAGTTGAACTGAGAGATATTGAGGTTTAAGTGAATCAAGGTCTCAGAAAGTAGAATTTTAGGTCCAGTGAGGGTTTTTAAGATTTCATGCAAGCTACTAGTTGGATTGGAGTAAAGCTTGTGTGAGAGGATATAAGACTTGTTTTCCTATATCCATGAGAAATTTGAAACCAATCGAATGGCGCAAAGAAGAGAAATTGGCTCTAGAATGTTGGCAATAAGATTGGAGAAGGAGGTCGGCTAACACCCGAACACATTTTTGAGGTTTTCGTCAATTCGGTTACTTCGATCCTTTTCAAAAAATTTTTGCTTGTTTTGAACTTGATTTTTAAGAGGTTTGAAAATTTTGAATTGAGATCAACGATTTATTCATTAGATATTGAGGTTTAAATCTGTCATAGGAATTACTAGGATTTGGGTTAGGGTTTGGCTAGGGTTCGGTTTAGGGTTTGGATTAGGATTTAGGGTTTGGTTAGGGTTTGATTTAGAGTTTTGATTAGGGTTTGGATTAGAGTTTGATTAGAATTTGATTTAAGGTTTGATTTAGGGTTTAGGATTTGGATTAGAGTTTAGGGTTGGATTAGGGTTTGGATTAGGGTTTAGATTAGAGTTTGGACTAAGGTTTGGTTAGGATTTGATTTAGGATTTGGTTTAGAATTTAGGATTTGGATTAGAGTTTAGGATTGGATTAGGGTTTGGATTATGGTTTGGATTAGGGTTTAAAATTTAGTTAGGATTTGATTTAGAGTTTGGATTAGGGTTTGGTTTAGGATTTGGTTTAGGGTTTAGGATTTGAAATAGGGTTTAATTTAAGATTTTTTTAGGATTTGACTTAGGATTTAGGAATTATTAGGGTTTAAGATTTAATTAGGTTTGGTCTAAAGTTGAGTGAAATTCAATAGGGTTTTAACTAGAGTTAAATTAAGATTGAATTGACATATATTTGAGTATAATTTGTGATCATTCTAATATTTCTTTAAGAATTTTATTGTTTGTTTGAAATTTCTTTGAGCTATTTTGAATTTGATTACGTTTGTTTACCATTATTATAGTCTAATTAGAGCATTGTTAGTATTCTATTTAGGATTTTGTTATCGCAATTTCTATTCTTCCTTCTACAGCTAGGTACCTAGAGCATTCTCAAGCAAGACTTCACACATGACAACATATTTGGTGAACCGGACGTGAAATGCTTGAGGTGGAAGGAATTTATTATTATTTTTTTAATTTGAATTTTGGAGAAGGAATTAAAGGAAAATGGAAGGAGGTAATTTGGATAGTGCTTCAAGTGGAGTTGGAAGAAGAGCTTCATTTGGAGGACAAGATATGCATTTTGATCCTAACTCCACAAGCATATTTGAAGCTTTGACCTTATTCATGCAACAACAAGAGCAACAGGTTAAAGATCGCAAAGAGAGTATGACTAACAAAGCATTACAAGCAGTCGTAGACAAGATCGATCAATTTGAAGGAAAAGATATTATAAAATATTTAAGATGTTATGTAAAGGAAATGGAATTGAAGCATATTTCAGAAAGTGAGATGGTTCAATTATTTGAATTAGCCTCTGCACGAGAGATAAGAAATCAAGTTAAGTTTCATATTCAACACTTTGGAGGTTCATGGGAGAAATTTTCTCAAGCTTTGAAGGATGAGTTTTTCTTAGAAGATAGTGATAGGATTACAAAAAGGTCTTTTTTTGAATAGATTGAAAAGCCAAAGAAGGATCTTGTAGCAATAGAATTATTAAGGGAGTTTGAAAAGCAATATTCTTCTTTATCAAAGAAAGAAAGACAGTTATTAGATCCAAATAAGGTGGAGCTCTTTCTTCAAGTAGCTGATGGAAAGTTGCAAGAGAAGTTGGAATTCATGCTTGAAGATAAAGAAGAAGATGAAGGATTGACAACAAATTGGGAAAGGGTAGAGGATGCTGTATGGACGATGACAAAAAGAGAAAAGAGAAAAGATATGAAGGGTGATCAAAGACAATTACAACCATCTAAGATAAAGGTATCTAGTATCCATCCGACATCTTTAATTCAACCTTCAATGGCTACATCAAAGAAAGAAGAAACAAGAATTGATGAAATTATACGTGAGATGAGAGATATGCAAATAAAATTTACAAAACTTGAAGAGAAAGGTCAATCATCAAGAATATCAACAAAACAAAGACCAAGGCCAATGGAGGGTGTAGTACATAGATGCATGTGGTGTGACAGCATAGATGACTCGAGGAGGGAATGTGAAGAATTTACAGAGGCATTACGTAAAGGAGTTATTTTTTTTAAAGATTTTATAATACACTCAAAAGAAAAATGGAGAAAAATTAGAAACAAATTTTGGTAAAGGAGGAATGAAGTTATTTATTGGAGATACTTTTAAAGTGCAAACAATCTCAAGCAATGAAGCATCAACATATTGGGTGGAAGCAGATCCTAGTAGATGTTTAAGTATAAACCTTGAGTTTCCAATAGAATCTAGTTCTTTGTGGACAAGTGCAATGAGGTATGCTGAAAGGAGAAATTTTACTAGAGATGATTTGAAACATGTTGGTAATAACATTCGACAAATTACCGGGTGGGATGATCTAGTAGATAGACTATCTATACATGCTCATATTGCAAGGAGTCAACATGAAGCATTAATAGAAGAAAAATGAAAGAAAGATGAAAATAATGAAGGATCCTCAAAAAGAATTACAAGGTGAAAAAAAGTACGACAACAAAAGAATTCTATATATGAAGAGACAATGGAGAGCATTTCTACAAAAGAGAGGAAAATTAGAAAAGAAAAAACAAAGGCTCGTGCTTATAAATTACAATCAGATATTGAAGCAGCTACAAATTTGAAGAAGATATTGGAGGAGCGGATTTTAAGTAGAAAGGTTGAATTCACAATTGGTGAAATTCTAGGAATTGCAAAGCGTGAGTTTCATGAAATTATTATTGATATAATAAAGAGAAAACGATAATCTATAAGAGACTCTATGACATCAAATGCACAAGAAACAAAAGCAATGGAAAGAAATGAAGATGAAGAAGATGAAATACAAAATTTTGGAGATGTCTTGTGAGTAAGGTTTGCAGAAAAAGAAGATGTCATTCAAGCTTTTAGCCATTATTCAAGAAGTCATTGGGTAAAGGCTACAACGGAGACTTTAATAAAATTGGGAAATTTAGAAGAACCAGTTGTAGTATTAATTGATCATGGTTCTGAAATCAATTTGATGTCAAAGAAATTATATAACAAGAGAAGATGGCCTATTGATACTGAACATGGATAGATGATAAGAGCTGTGAATAATTCAAAGGGAGATTTGTATAGAGCATGTCCAAATATCAAAATGACAATTGGAGATGTTATTCATGAACAAAATTTCTTTCTGCAAGACATGTCTACATACCCTATTATATTGGGACAACCATATATTATTTCCACACGAATGGAAACAAAAGTAATGGATGATGGTTCAGCTTATGCAAGAATAAGAAGCCAAGATGGGATGAAAGTAGTTCAATTTTTAACTGTTTGTGCTAATCATGAGAGAAATTGTGATAAGTTGAGAGGGAAATCAATATCAAATGAGAAATTTGAAGACCTTGAGGATTTTTACCACACACCATTGTAAGACGTGGTTGCAATGGATTAGAGAAAGAAATGCTCCCACTTAATTTAGAAAAAGAATTGTTACCTACCAGACTTATTGGGATGACACAAGATTGTGTTTTGACTTTTAAGACTATTAACTAAATGGAAAAGAGGGACAGATGTTATATTAAAAATATAGAGAAAAATTTGAAAGAAAATGAAGAATTGGTTGAAAATGAATTTATTTCAGGAACATATGAAGAAATAAGTTTTGCAGATACTATGGGGGAATTAAATTATCTATTATAATGTGGGTTATAAGTAGAGAATAGAGTTATTAATGTATGTTCTAAAAAATTTTATGATGAAATTTAAGGATTTAAAGAAAATTTAAGTCGCCAAGAGGTATATGTTGAAACTAAGTATAAATCAGTAGCAAAGAAGGTCAAACCAGTGGCTTTGCCACTACCATGTGATTGTGAAGAAATGATAAGTGGAGCATCGACACAACCAAATCTAAGAGATCCAAAGAAGATAGGGCATAAATTTACGGATGTTACATTAGATGCGTTAAATATTAGAGGTGATGGATTTTTGACAAAATGTGAAGAAAAATATTTTAGGGATATGCTTTCACGTCATAGAAAAGCTTTTGCATTTGAAGCACATGAAATTGGGTGTGTTGATCCAAATATTATAGCACCCATGGAATTTGTGACTAATTCCAGTACCAAGAGCGTATTTATCTAAGTTAGTAGATTTACTCAATGAAAAGATTAAAATAAGAATTTTGGAACCATCTATAGCACCTTATTCTAATCGATGGTTTACTATGCCAAAGAAAAATGGAACAATGAGATTTATACAAGGTATGCAACCCATAAATAAAGTGACTATTAGAAATATGGATTCAAGTCCAATTGTGGATGAATTTACAGAAGCATTTGCTGGAAGAGGTAGTTACTTAATGGGTGATCTTTATTTAGGTTATGATCAATTCGAATTGGCAATAAAAAGTAGGAATTTAACAACTATGAAGACACCGTTAGGATTGGTTAGAATGTACACATTACCACAAGGGGCTACAAATTCTGTAGCACATATGATGAATGGAATGCATAAGGTATTAAGAGATTTTATTCCAAAAATAACAATGCCTTTCTTGGATGATGTACCTATTAAGGGATGTGAAAAAGAAAGAAAGGATGAAATTTTAGTTTCAAAGGAATGTAGAAAGTTTGTGGCAGATCATATTGAAGATTGTGAGAAGATTTTGAAAAGATTGGAAGAAGTTCATTTAACCTTATTGGAGACAAAATCAATGTTTGGAGTAAAAGAAATTTTGGTGGTAGGACACATATGTGGTTCATATGGACGTAAGTCAAGTATAGAAAAGATTGATATTATTAAAAAGATGAAAGAATGTACAAATACAACGAAAGTGAGAAGATTTTTAGGAGCATGTATTTTCTATCATATATGGATACCTCACTTTGCACATATAGCAGATCCATTATATAAGTTGTTAAGAAAGAATCAAAAATTTCAATGGAAAGAAGAACAACGGAAAGCTATAGAAAAATTGAAAGAACTTCTTTCTTCATCTCCAACTTTGAAGAAAGTAAATTATGAAGGTGGAAGGCCAGTGGTATTAACCGTTGATGCAAGTCCAATTGGAATAGGTTGGGCAGTTGGATAAGATGATAAATAAAGAAATAAATATGTAGTAAGATTTAGAGCAAAGGTATTGAATTCTAGGCAAAGGATATATGCGCAAATCAAAAGAGAATTATGGAGTATAGTAATAGCTATGAAAAATGAAAAAGAGTACTTGATTGGAGCATCAGTAGTAATAGAAATAGATTGTCTACCTTTGTTAGGCATGATTACAAGTTGTTCAACTCCTGATATTGCTATGTTAAGGTAGATAGCATATATCAAATCTATGAATCATGAATTTAAACATATTGCAGGGAAAGAAAATTTAGTTGCAGATATGTTATCGAGAGCAAGGTATAATGATGAAGAAAAGATGATTGATTTAGAAGATGATGTGGGTACAAAATTTTATACCAATGCGTTATCAAAGGGAAAGGATGTATGTTTTAATATACCATTAGAAGTATTTTTAAGAGATTTATATGAAAATGAATAGAAAGATGTTGGAGAGTATTTGAGCACATTAAAAAGACAAAAATATTAGACAGATCAAGAATTTAAGAAAATTCGCAAGAAAGCCTATGGATATTTTTTACATGATCGATATTTATGGAAGCATCCAAAAAAGAGAGGAAAAGTTGTCACGGCCATAATCATGTAAGCTAATAATTACATATAGAAATAGGTAGAAGTAAGTAAAAGTAGATAAAAGTAAGTTAATTCTATAATATTTAATATAGAAGCTTCCAAGAAACTTCCTAGATCTTCCTTTGACTTCATAGGTTTCTTTAATTGACTTTTTGGATTAAAAACATGGTCAACAAGTTGGCCATGTGCCACACATGTTGTTAGCTTGAAGATCAAGCTAACTATGTGGCCCACACGTAGAAAAACTTGCCTTGTAAGTCAAGGCATGTGTCCTACAAAGTCAACACATATTGGAGGTCCTATAGAACGTCGCCATGTAGCCCCTAGTTCGATAGTATATATAGAGACAAGAGTGAAGGCTTCTTCACTCTTGTCAACTCTTTTCTTGCTTCTAGTCCAGGTTCAAGAGTCTTTAGTTTCTTGTCTTGTGGCAATAGCCATTCCAGTTTCCTTTTAATATACCTACTTGTTTATATTTTGACTTATTATATCGAGATAGCCTTTTTGTGTATATTTTCCCTCATCGAGTCTTTGTCCTTGACAGATTGACAAGAGTACACTTATAATATCAGAGCTTTGTTTTTCTTGAGTGAGAGTGGATTACCCCTTTCTCTTGACAAGACATAAGCATATTAGAAGTTTGCGGATTACCCACTTCTAAACTGATATTGTTCTTAGTATCTTCTTTGTTATCAAGTCTTTCTTTTCTTTTGTCTTGAACAGTATCAAACAAATTTTTCTTCTTAGTGTCATTATGGCAGAGCGTATTGAAATGAAGAGTGCAATGGCACAAATGCAAGAGCAAATGAGGGAGTTAATGCTTGCGATGCATCAACTCAATTCACCAACACATGAAAGAACAAGAATAGTAGAAAGTGAGGATATAGAGATGATCGGAGCTGCTTCAACATCTACAACAAATTCCTTTCCTTCTCCAATTGTACAACACTCTGTAAGCACTAGAGAACCAAGAATTGCCTTACCCGAGAAATTTGATGGTACGAGATCAAAGTTTCGAGGGTTCATCAATCAAGTACAATTGGGAATTGAACTTCAACCGCAAAGCTATCCAACTCCAGGATCACAAGTCAAGTTTATTGGCACTCTACTTTCTGGTTCTACATTATCATGGTTTTCGTCTTTGCTTGAACAACGAAATCTAATATTGGATAATTTGGAAGCATTTTTGGCGGAGTTTCGATCTATGTATGGTGAATACGATGCAACTCGTGTTGCAACAAATAAGATCCGAATTCTACGATAAGGAAATCGCTCAGTAACAGTGTATGCTTCACAATTTCCACAACTTGTAATTGACATCAAGTGGAATGATGCTGCACTCATCAGTCAATTTCTTTATGGATTGCAATACAAAGTAAAGAAATTGATGCTCAACTTACCTGATCCTCAAACTTTGAGTCAAGCAATCGATTTTGCGGTAAAATGCGATAATCGACTTTTCGAATTTCGATCTGAGAATCATTCACGGGAACCTCAACGTTATTACTCAATGGCAACATCAACATCTTTGCCAAACGTACATTCGAAAGTAGAAGACATGCAAATTGACGCGGTACGTTTTAAACCCCTAACTGAGCAAGAAAAGATTCGTCATCGTCAAGAAGGATTATGTTTATATTGCAGAGAACCTAAGCACACTGCTCAAAATTGTCCAAAGAAGCGACGCAACTATAAAATGAGGGGTACGATGGTCAAAGAAAACAACATGTCGGAAAACGGATTCGTCCAGCTACAATAGGGACCATGCAGCTGGAACCTTGTACAATTCCTAATGAAGGTCCTATCCTCTCCTCAGAACCCTCTCCTTGTTTTATAATAGACTTATATTTAGGACCTAAGAATTACAAAGCCTCTGCTTTATTAGATTCAGGAGCCTCAGCATGTTTTTTAGATGAACAATTTGTTAAAAGTCGTAAAATACCTTTTGTACAGAAACCTAAACCAGTACATGTAGAAGTCATAGATGGTCGTCCCTTGTCTTCTGGAGATGTCACTCATGAAACTCATCCTATAAAAGTAACAATAGACGGTCATGATAGCTACATAGCTTTTAACATGATTAAATCCCCGTCCAATCCAGTTATTTTAGGTTTATCCTGGCTAAAAAAATATAACCCTCGAATAGATTGGAATTCGTGTAAACTTGACTTTTCTCAAAGCATTATTAATAGTTCTACTAACCAAGTAAAAAATTATAAGTCTAGTATAGTAAAACCGTACTAATAGGTGCAAAAGCATTTATACACGCAGCAAAAGAAGGATCAACTTTTGCTATTTATGCTGCACCTATTTCTGAAAACATAAAGACTTCAAGTAGCATTCCAAGTCAATATCAAGAGTATGAAGACGTTTTTGAGAAAAAAAATGCATATATTCTTCCTGAGCATCGCCCATATGATTGTTCAATCGACCTCAAGGAAGGAACTCAGCCACCATTTGGACCAATTTAAAGTTTATCGCAAGATGAGATGGTTGAACTCAAGACATATATTGACGAGAATTTAGCGAAGAATTTCATAAGCCATTCAAAATCTCCAGCAGGAGCTCCAATTCTATTCGTAAAGAAAAAAGATGGATCTTTACGAATGTGTGTTGATTATCGAGGACTCAACAAGATCACAATCAAGAACAGGTATCCATTACCTTTGATATCAGGACTCCTTGACCAGTTGAATCAAGCTAAGATCTATACAAAAATAGATCTAAGAGGAGCATATAATCTAGTATGGATCAAAGAAGGAGATGAATGGAAGACTGCATTTCGAACCAGGTATGGACATTTCGAATATAATGTCATACCCTTTGGACTCACGAATGCACCAGCTGCTTTTTAACATCTCATGAATGATGTATTTTGTGAATTCTTAGACAATTTTGTTGTCTGCTATCTAGACGATATCCTGATCTATTCTAAGAACGTCGAAGAACATGAAATACATGTTCGTCAAGTATTACAAAAACTTAGAGATACATGATTGTACGCCAAGATGGAAAAGTGTGTATTTCACACTACTCAAGTTGACTTTTTAGGATACATCATTTCAAATGATGGTCTCATGATGGATTCTAAGAAAGTCCAAATAATCATGGATTGGAAGATTCCAAGGACAGTAAGAGATGTCCAATGTTTCTTGGGATTTGCCAATTACTATCGGATCTTCATCAAAGATTTCTCACGAGTTGCAGCTCCACTTACACGCTTGACTAGTAAAGATAAATTCCAATGGAATCGAGAAGCGGAAGTAGCATTTGAAGCCTTGAAGACATCGTTTGTCTCTGCACCAGTCTTATATCGTGTTGACTTTTCCAAGGCATTTTTTATGGAAACAGATGCATCAGATTTTGCCTTGGGTGCAATTTTATCACAAATGGGAACAGATGACAAACTTCATTCGATAGCTTTTCATTCAAGAAAATTCTCAGCAGCCGAGATCAATTATGAGATCCACGATAAAGAACTTCTTGCGATCGTAGATTCCTTTCAAGAATGGTGTCATTATCTAGAAGGCGCTTCTAGTCCAATCACTGTATATACAGATCACAAGAACCTCGAATATTTCATGTCAGCACGCGTGTTGAATCATCATCAAGCTCGTTGGAGTATGTCTTTGTCAAGATTCGAGTTCATTATCACTTATCGGCCAGGAAAACAATAAAGTTTATCCGATGCCCTATCTAGACGTTCTTATTTTGTACCAAAAGAAGGAGATGCAGCTTTTGAGCAACAAAGAACGGTCTTCTTGAAATCGGAGCAATTTCATCTCCGAGCAATGAAATCAACATTGACTGTTGATTCAACTTTACTCAAGCAAATCCAGTCCAGTATGTCCTCAGACCCTCTTGTTCATGATATCAAGAATAATTCTTCCAAGTCTCATGATCCTTCTAAGTTCGAGTTCAAGAATAATCTATTATATTTTAAAGGACGCCTATATGTTCTAGAAGGAGAAGTACGTTTATGTGTTCTTCAAGTACGTCATGACTTTCCAACAGCAGGGCACTTTGGATATAATAAGACTTTGGAACTCATATCAAGAGATTTTTGGTGGCCACAAATGTGGAAGTCAGTCAAAGACTTTGTACAATCATGTGATATTTGTTCAAGATCAAAAATTCCTCGTCATCGACCTTACGGACTTCTTCAGCCATTACCTATACTAGAACAACCATGGTCTTCTGTTTCTATGGATTTCATCACAGATCTTCCAAGCTCAAGATCTTATGATTTTATATTTGTGATAGTAGATCGTTTCACCAAGATGGCACATTTTGTGCCATGTACAAAATCTATCACAGGTGAAGAAACAGCTAAGCTTTTCATTCATAATATCTATCGCTATCATGGATTACCTAAAGATATCATATCGGATAGGGGAATTCAATTTGTGTCAAGATTTTGGAGGACCCTTTTCAAGATTTTAAAAGTGGACCTAAAACTATCTTTGGTTTTCCATCCTCAAACTGATGGACAAACAGAGCGCGTAAACCAAGTCTTGGAACAATATTTAAGGTGTACTATCAACTACCAACAAGATGATTAGACAACCTTTCTGCCATTGGCAGAGTTTGCTTATAATAATACGGTACATTCTTCCATGCAAAAAATACCTTTCTTTGCCAATTATGGCTATCATCCACGACTTGATACTTTTGATTTTTCAAAAGTTGATAATCTTGCAGCAGAAGATATGGCAAATCGGTTGTCAGAGTTACATGCAATAATGAAGACACAATTGAAGGAAGCTCAAGAACGACAAAAGATAAACGCAGATCTATATCGTAAGGAGCAACCACAACTCAACGTGGGTGATAAGGTATGGCTACTTCGTCGCAATATCAAGACTACTCGACCTTGTGACAAGTTGGACTATCGTAGACTTGGCCCTTTTTCTGTTTCTGAACAGATCAACCGAGTTGCATATCGGTTACATCTACCGGAGTCAATGAAGATCCATCCTATATTTCACGTGTCTCTTCTTGAACCATATAAGACAGTGGATATACAAGGAAGAAGAGAAATACCACCGCCTCCTATAGAAGTAGATAATAATGGAGAATTTGAAGTGGAAGAGATATTAGACTCAAGGCGGCGCCTAAATAAGCTAGAATATCTTGTTCATTGGCGCGGATATGATATTAGTGAATGCACATGGGAGCCAATGAAGAATCTTGCAAATGTAGCAAAGGCGGTGGAGGCTTTTCATCGACGACATCCATCAAAATCAAGATAAAAACCTTCTTTATAAAAGAAATAACATCTAGGCAAGATAACATTCTACTTTCAATTCTTATTCCTAGTTTCGTTGTAGTAGTGGCGCTCAAGAGATGGAGAACCAATTACCAACGGATTTAACTCAAGAGCCTTCATTTGCTAACCTGTCGGACGAGATATTACTATTGTCACAACCTTCAAGACGACGCAATCGAGATGAAGATCTTCAAGAACGACATGTTCTTTCTCGAATAGATTGTGAGATACAACGCGTTTGGTATCACGATTTGGGAAGGGACTCCCGATGTTTGGTGATTTTGCTAGAGGTAGGAACAACTCTTGATGGTGTTCCAAATATTCTATTCGAAGGAAGTTACGAAGGCCTCAACAATGATCAAATAACTGGGTGGTCTTCCCGCCCTGGTATGGGACACTATCGATGGTTGAGCGGCCCTATCAATCATCTTCGAAGATAACAGAGATCAGAGTATGTGGCGAATACAATTTGTCGCATCATAGATTTCTTCAACATATGATGACCGCTCCTCGTGGAACTCGTCTCTAGAAGGGGGGGTAATGTCACGGCCATAATCATGTAAGCTAATAATTACATATAGAAATAGATAGAAGTAAGTAAAAGTAGATAAAAGTAAGTCAATTCTATAATATTTAATATAGAAGCTTCTTAGAAACTTCCTAAACACTGCTTTGACTTCATAGGTATCTTTAATTGACTTTTTGGATTAGAAACGTGGTCAACAAGTTGGCCATGTGCCACACATGTTGTTAGCTTGAAGATCAAGCTAATTATGTGGCCCACACGTAGAAAAACTTACCTTGTAAGTCAAGGCATGTGTCCTACAAAGTCAACACATATTAGAGGTCCTATAGAACGTTGCCACGTAGCCCCTAGTTAGATAGTATATATAGAGACAAGAGTGAAGGCTTCTTCACTCTTGTCAACTCCTTTCTTGCTTCTAATCCAGGTTCAAGAGTCTTTAGTTTCTTGTCTTGTGGCAATAGCCATTCCTGTTTCCTTTTAATATACCTACTTGTTTATATTTTGACTTATTATATCGAGATAGCCTTTTGGTGTATATTTTCCGTCGTCGAGTCTTTGTCCATCACAGAAGTACCACAAAGGGTAATTTGTGGTTTAGAAGTTCAACAAAAGATTATTTAAGAATTTCATAAAAATTTATGGACAGGGCATTGAGGTATTTGGGCAACATTCTCTAAGTTAAAAGAAAAATATTGGTGGAAGAGAATGTACAAAAATATAGCAAAATTTATAGAATCTTGTGAGACTTGCTAAGTATATTCAAATATGCGACATCGAGATGGGTTACATCTATCATACCCTTTGACTTTACATTACAAATGGGTGGTGGATTTAGTGGCAATGCCTATGGGACTTGGACAAATGAAGTGTTTGGTACTTGCACGAGAAGATTTATCAAATATGGTTGAAAGACGAATATTAAGTACAAAGGATATTAAAGGTGTATGTCGATTTCTATTAGAAGAAGTTATTTGTCACTATGGTTGTATTGGAAAAATTACGGAAGATAGAGGTGAATTGGATGCAAAAGAAGCAGGAGAATTCTTTGATAGGATAAGAATTAAACTTTCTTTAACAACTCCATATAATCCAGAAGGTAATGGTAAAAGTGAGAGTGGGCATTCACTTATTGTTAAGGCATTAGTAAAGGCATGCAATGGAAAAGCACATGAATGGCCTAGACTACTACCATTTGCATTATGGGCAGATCGTAGAACTCATAGTTCGGTAACAGGTTATATGCCTTCTGAATTAGTATATGGTCAAAAATCACTAATGCCAATAGAAGATGTAGTACCTACATGGAGTGTATTGCCTTGGAAGAATGATCTCAACAGAGAAGAACTTTTAGCATTACAGATTCAGCAACTAGAAAGAAGATCCAACAATATTGAAATAGCAATAAAAAAAATTGAAAATATTGTGGCTTTTAATTTTTAATTTAATTAAATTAATTAATTAATTTTTTTTCAGTAGATTATGGACATATTTATATTTTCTTGTAAATTTTTTTGAAGTTAAATAAAGTCTTTATTGTTGTGTATAATAGATCATATTATTATTTTTGTTGTTAGGATTTTAAAACTCCTCACTTTTAAATTTAGATCTAAATTTAGATCTTTGTTTGCTTTTATTTATTATTAAGTATATCTTAGATTTAGAATTTGATTTATACCTTATAGTTATGTTATAGAATATTAGTATTATATTTATTTATTGAATTAGATCTATCGTAGATTAATTTTATAGTTTCATGTATTAAAAGAGCTTAAAGTGCTTAAAAAACCTCTTATGGTGTCTAGACTTGATTTGTAGGTATAAAAGTAATAAAAGTGTGGCAGGTCTGGTTTGAGATGTTTATATAGTTTATTGGACTTGTAAGAGTTCCTAGAAATAAAATTGAAAGTATTTTAGAGTTATTTTTTGATATATTTCTCCCTTAGACATGGCTTAAATGAATGTAAAGGCTTGACAGTAATTGAAAAGTTTAGGGATGAAGATTTCAACCATTAAAAGATAAAAGTGGAGCTTTTGTTGGCTTTTTTGGAACTTTGAAATATTATAGGTGAAAGTGTAGAGCCTCCAAGTATACATGTTGATATGAAGGAGAAGAAGGACTAAAAATATCATAAAAAGAAGGCTTTTGGATTCATTGCATATAATATTGATGAAATCAACTTCTTCTACATTCTCTCTTATAAAAGATAAAAAAAAACATGGAAGATTCTTTGTAATATCTATAAAAGTAAGAACTTATCTAATATCATCTTCTCATAATAGACTATCCACATACTGGTAGCTTGGAGAATAAGTTAACTTCATGTAGTAGCTTGTGGAACAAGCTAACTATGTATTGCATATATAGATAACTTATATTACAAGTTAAGACATATGGCTAACAAAGTAAACACATGTTAGAAATCCTATAGAATATTGTCATTCAACTCTTAATTCGACAGTATATATGGAGGTAAGAGTGAAGCCTTTTTTACTCTTATCATTACTTTTCTAGTCCTTAGTCTTGTTTCAAGACTTTCTAGTCTTTTTATTTTTGGCAATAGCCATTTTAGTTTAATAATATCTCACTTTTTTAGTGACTTTCTAGTTTTCTTTAATGACACAAGAATATATTGAGGATTTTCTTTCTTTAAGAATCATATCCTTGACAATTTGACAAGAGTGCTAATATACTATTATTATTTTATTTTAGAAGTGAATGGATTATATAACTTTTATTATTGTATTTTGAAGGTTGTGGACTATCTACCTTTAAATAAAAAATCTTATTTTCTAACACTGATCTTTTCTTTAAAAAAAGTGGATAATTCTTCTTTGTCAATTTTTTTATTAGAAGTTGTAGACTGCCCTCCTTTAATTTAAATTTTTAGATTTGTTTGAATTGTCTATGGAAGAAAAGATTATAGATGCTACTCCTAAAAGAAGTGAGAATAGATTTGCAACTATTGTGAATCTTCACGAGCTTGTCAACACTCTTAAGGGAGAAATTTCACACATCACGAACATCAACTATGAGAGCACTACTTCTATACCTATAGAAGAAGTCCAAAATCTACATTAAGAAGTTGTGCAGTTGAGGGAAACAAGTCAATCAATCTCACAACCAAATTCAAAGGATCTTATTTTTACAAGCTCAAGAGAAGCAATAATTAGTATGTCCAAGAAGTTTGATGGAAAAAGATCAATATTTCGAAGATTTTTATAACAAATTAAGTTTTACTTATGGTTATATCTTTTCCAATACTTAGATAGATTTATTCAAGTTAGCTTTATATGTGCACTTCTATTTGGAAGTGCTCTATTTTTGGTTTGTACCTTTAATAAAAAAAGATTCATAATTTTCTTATGATTTAGATTCATTCTTAGAAGTATTTATAGCCATATTTAGAGAAAGTGATCCAAAACAATATTGTGTTGTAGTTTGGCTACCATGTGAAAATATTATGTTTATATGTTTGATATATAATTTACTAAATAACATAGTAAGAGACATATTAGTGGATTTTAATTGATTATAGAATGTAATTAGATTACTATTATAAAAAAAATTTGTTTAAAAGAACTACTATTAGAATTTAAATAATCTTATTTTTCTTTTAATAGTGGTTTTTAAGATTAATTTTGGTTGATAGTAACTTTTACATATTTAAAATCACCTTTGTTAGACATTGGTGATCCTTGAAGTCTTATTTTATTTCTTTTATTTGATGTTTAGGGCATATATTATATTGATACTATTAAAAAAAAGGTTGGAAAGTGATCTTGGTAGCAAAAAGAGAAGTTAAGGTATCTATATGGATGAATGGAGATGGATGATAAAAGTTTCTATTCCTATTGATCATAATCATGACCAATGGACTTCAAGGAGGCTATCAAGGGCCATATTAAGAATTAGAGTTAGTCTTTTGAACGAATTTGAACATCAAAGGCTAGGGTTGGCAAGTTCAAATTTTTGACTATGATTTTGGTGTAAATTTTGAGTTGATTGAAGTTTTTGTTAAGGAGATATAAGCACTCCAAATCAACGTATTGGTTTTTTACATATTATCACTCTTTTGGATATAACATATGCATATAAAAAGCAACATAGAATCAACAATTGAAGTTGGAGAAAATGCTTTTTTGGCGATACTTTATATATACTGTTTGATAAATTCTAAGTCGAAATAAAGAAGATATTTGAAGTTGAAGTTAACATATGGAATCTAAGGAGTGGTAAGTGACCCGAGTTGCTAGTGGTTGTATTTTGAGGTATGTCTTATGTAATTTGATAAGATTTTGGTTCAAAATTTCTAAAAATATATATTTTCATGTTACTAAATTTTATACTTAAATTTTGTGGCATTTGAATTTTGGATTTGTGACATATGAAGAAAATAGTATTTGAGCACTTGTGAATTAGGGTTTGAAGTACCTGCTAGGATTTTTAAGATGTTAGACGATTGGTAGCAAATCTAAAATTGAATTTTTTTTTAGTAATTCTTAAGGATAAATTCTATATTATCTATAAATTTAACAAAAATTGAACAATTGGATCAAGAGATATGAATTTTTAAAGTTTGAAAACAAAAAAATTCTTCATGGGAAAAATATATTTTGAAGGAGTTTTATTATAATTTGAGTATTTTATACAAAGTAAAGGAATTTTTTGGAAGTCAAGACTTTATAAATATTATATATAGAGCTATGGTTAAATTTTGATATAAAGATGAGTTTTTGAGAAGAGATTATGGATTTTCTTTGGAATTATTGAAAATCTAATTTACTTGCAAATAGTTGGTTATGATTTGATATAACCAAGAATGTTAGGAAATTTTTAGATATTTTAGAAAGCCTTATGTACAAACCTTCTTAAATATAAAAGATTTTACAAGTACAGTATCTTTTTGATATTATAGTATTTATTTGTCTTCTACTTTAAAGATTAAATAATTTATTAGAAGTTGGTCAATAAGTTAAAATTAAACTCTCTACAATTAGGTACCTAGTATATTTCTAGATAGAAAATCATATAATAAGAAAATGAGTAATAAGGACCAAATTCTTATCTTTATAATAAGGATCACAATTAGCTAATACTTTTGCTACTGAATTTCAAAACTATACTTGTGACGTAGGCTGGAATGATAAAGCACTTATCAATCAATTTTTCTATGGATTAAATGATAGCGTGATAGATTTATTATTAACAATTCCAAAAGCAAAATTTCTAGAATAATTTATTGCTTAAGCCATTACATATAATAATTAATTATTTGAAAGGCATGTAGAACAAAGACTTAGCTAAAGAAGAACAAGTGAAGTATCGGCAGCAGCTTCCAAGTTTTCTAAAATATATTTGTCAAGGCCAGAACCAATGCAAATTGATACGATACATTTTAAACCTCTCACGGAGCAAAAAAAGGCTCAACATTGCCAAGAAGATTTATGTTTTTATTGTAGAGAAGCTAAGCACATTACTAAATATTGTCCAAAAAGCAATACAATTACAAAATGAGGAGCATAATTATTAAAAAAGATAATGTGTTGAAAAACAAGTTTTTCTAGCTACAATAGGGACCGTGCAACTAAAATCATATACAATACCTAGTAAAGGTCTTATTCTCTTTTTAGACTCTTTACCTTGTTTTACAATAAATGTGTATGTTGGACCTAAAAATCACAAAGTCTTTACCTTATTAGATTCAAAAGCCTCAACTTATTTTATAGGCAAAGAATTTTTCAAAAATCAAAAAATATCTTTAGTCAAGAAAACTAAACTCATACATGTAGATGTCATAGTTAGTCGTTTGTTGTCTTTTGGAAATGCTATCCATAAGACTATTTCTTTAGATGTAGCAATTAAAGATCATAACAATGTAGTAGTATTTAATTTAATAAGATATTTTTTTATTTTAATTATTTTAGGATTATCATAGCTAAAAAAAATATAATCTTCAAATAGATTAGATTTCTTGTAACCTTAAATTTTTTGGTAGTGTAATCTAAAATTGAGTTAGTGAAGTAGAAGTACATAAGTCTAGTATATTTAAACCTTTACTAGGAGGTACAAGAGCTTTTATGCATGTTGTAAAAGAAATATCATCTTTTGTTATATATGCTATTCCTATTTTTAATGTAGAAAATTATCAAGTAGTATTTTTAGTCAATATTAAGAATTTTAAGATATTTTTGAAAAAAAAGATGTACATATTCTTTCAAAGCATTGACCTTATGATTGTTCAATTGATCTGCAAAAAAGAGCTCAACTACCATTTGGACCAATTTATAGCTTATCGCAAAATGAATTGGCTGCATTAAAGGAGTACATTGATGAAAACTTGGAAAAAAACTTTTTACACTATTCTAAATCTCAAGTCGGGGCTCCTATCTTATTTGCGAAGAAAAAATATAGACCTCTCTGGATATGTTTGGATTATCGAGGACTCAACAAGTTTACCATAAAAAATAGGTATTCTTTGCCTTTGATTTAAAGACTTCTTGACCAACTCAATCAAACAAAGATCTATACGAAAATAGAGATATGAGGAGTATACAACTTAGTTTATATCAAAAAAGGAGATGAATGGAAGATTGCTTTTTGAAGTAAATATGAACATTTTGAATATAATATCATGCCTTTTGGACTCACAAATACACAGGCTTCTTTCAATATCTTATAAATGATATTTTTTGTAAATTTCTAGATGGTTTTATTATTTACTATTTAGATGAAAATCTAATCTACTCTAAGAATACAGAAGAATATAAACTTCGTGTTCATTATATGTTACAAAAACTTAGAAATGTATAATTATATGCTAAGTTGAAAAAGTGTGTATTCCATATTATTCAAGTTGACTTTTTAGGGTGCATCATTTTTAATAAATAACTTTTATATGGATCATGAGAAACTCAAGTACTTTATATTAGCACGTGTTTTAAATTGTTGTCAAGCCCATTGGAGGATTTTTTTTTTTATCTAGATTTCAAGATCACTTATTGACTCAAAAAACAATAAGGTCTATCAAATGTCCTTTTTCAACGTTCTAATCTTGCACCAAAAGAAGAAGATGCATCTTTTGATCAAGAAAGAATGATTCTCTTAAAGTCCAAATAATTTCATCTTCAAGTAATAAAATCAACATTGATTGTTGATTCAACTTTTGTCAAGCAAATTCAATCAAGCATGTCCTATGATCTTCTTGTTCATGATATCAAGAATATTTCTACTAAATCCTATGACACTTCAAAGTTTGAATTCAAGAATAATCTATTATATTTCAAAGATTGCTTATATATTCTAAAAGGTAAGGCATGACTACATTGTCATATTGTGGTTTGGCTATCATGTGAAAATAATGTGATTATGTGTTTAATATACAATTTACTTAGCAATAAGGTGAGAGCCATATTATTGGATTTTAATTGGTTATAGAATATGGTTAAATTACTACTTTAAAAGGAGGTTGTTGAAAAAGATTATTGTTAAAATTTTTATAACTTTATTTTCTTTTGATAGTGGCTTTTGAGATTGATTTGGTTGGTAGTAACTTTAAATATTTAGAATCACCTTTATTAGACATTCATGACACTTGAAGTTTTATTTTGGTTCTTTAATTTGGTATTTAGGACATATATTGAATAAATCTTGTAAAGAAAAGAGTTGGAAAAGGATTTTGATAGCAAAAAGAGATTTTAGAGCATCCATATAAATGAATGGAGATGGATGATAAAAATCTCTATTCATATTAGTCAAAAAGCATGACCAATGGGCTTTGAGGAGGTTGCATGAGACCATATTAGAAATTAGGGTTAGTTTTTTGAAGGAATTTGAGCTTTGGAGGCTAGGATCAGTAAGTGTAGATTTTTGGCTATGGTTTTTGTGTAAATTTTGAATCATTTGAAGTTTATATAAAAGAGATATGGGTGCTCAAAGTTAGGATGTTGATTTTGTACCTATTATCATACTTTTGGATATAACGCATGCCTACAAAAAGCAACAAAGGATCGGCAACTAGTATTGGAGAAAGTACTCTCTTGACTATACTTTTGACATATTGATTAATAGATTTCAAGTTTGAATGAAGGAGATATTAGAGGTTGAAGTCGGCGCTTGCAAATCTAATGATAGTTAGTGACCCAAATTACTAATGGTTGTGTTTTGACCTTTATCTTGTGTAATTTGTCAAGATTTTGGCTTAAAATTTCCATGAATGTATATTTTTATGTAATCAAATTTTGTATATAAGTTTTGTAGCATTTGGATTTTGGATTTGTGAGATATGATGGAAATAGTACTTAGGTACTTGTGAATTAGGGTTTTAGAATACCTGATAGGATTTTTAAGATGCAAGATAATCAGTAGCAAATTTATAGTTGAATTTTTGTATAATAAAGCTTAAAGGTGAATTCTATAATATCCATGAATTCAGCAAAATCTGAATAGTTGGATCAAGAGATATAAATTTCTAAAGTTTGGAAAGAAGAAATCTTTTGCCAAAATATTATATTTTGAAGGGATTTTATTATAACTAGAGAATTTTATACAAAGTAAAGGAGTATTTTGGGAGTCAAGACTTTATATATATGTTGAAGATGGATATATAGAACTATGGTTGAATTTTTGTATAAAGATGACCTTTTGGGAAGAGATTGTGGATTTCTTTTGAAGTTATTGAAAACCTAATCTACTAACAAATGATTAGATATGATTTGATATAGCCAACAATGGTAGAGAATTTCTAGATATTTTAGAAAGTCTTATGTACAAACCTTCTTAAATATAAAAGGATTTTCTAATAAAATATCTTATTGATATTATAGTATTTATTTTTCTTTTACTTTTAAGGTTAAATAACTTATTAGAGCTTGGCCAATAAGTTAAGACTAAATTCTCTACAATTAGATACCTAGTATATTCTTAGATAGAAAACCACGCAATATGACAAACCTAGTGAATCTGATGTAAAACATCTGGAATGGAGAGTTTTTAAGGAGTAATTTTTGGCTTTATATTATGGCTAGAGAACAACGAGATGGTTGTAGGAGTTGTACTAGAGTATCACTATTGTAGCTTGATTCTACCACAATTCAAATGTTTCAAGTATTTGCTATGTTTAAGCAACAATAATAAGCAGTGGAATGTAAAGAAGTAATGGCTACTAAAGCTTTGCAATCTGTGGTTGGATTATTGGATCAATTTGATGGTAAAAACATCTCCAAATATTTGAAATATTATTTGCAGCAGATACAGCTCAATAAGATATTAGAAAAAGAATTGATGCTTACATTTGAGCTTACAATTGTATCAGAGTTACAAAAGTATATAAAAAGAATTATTGAAACTCATGGAACAAAATGAGAGGATTTTATCTTTTAATTAAAAGAAGAGTATTTTTTGGAAGATGTTGAAAGGATTACAAAAAAATCATTCATAGAATGGATTAATAAATCCAATAAGGAATTGGTTGCAACACAATTACTTCAAGAGTTTAAAAGACAATTTCTTCAATTATCTCTGATAGAAAAACTTAAACTTAAAAATGACAAGGTAGAATTATTTCTTCAATCAGCAAAAAATGAACTACAAAGGGAGTTGGAATTATTATTGGAAGATAATATAGGAGATAATAGACTTATCATTGTTTTAAAGAAGATTTCTAAAGCAGTGGATATTCTTGCTAAAAGAAAATACTAGAAAAATAAAGTGGTGATAAGGTAAGAAACTAGACCTCCATCAATTGTAATATCTCATCAACAACTATCAAAACCTGTTATATCAATATCCACTGTTTCAATTCCTATGTCTATAATTGTACCATAGAAAGATGTAATTGAAGAGTTGGTGAAAGGAATGAAAGACTTACAAATCAAATTGACAAAATTAGACTAGAAAGGAAGAATATCTGAGATCAAACTTGCATCAAAGCAAGGATATATACAAAGATGTATTTGATGTGATAGTATTGGGCATTCTTATAAAGAATATAGAGATTTTGCTAATATTCTATAACAAAGAGTAATTTTATGGAAAGATGGAAAAATTGAATTGCGAGATACAGATGAATTTCTGAAAACTAATTTTAGAAAAGGAGGGATGAAGAAGGTTTTGGAAGAGCATTTATTTCAATAGGCTATGGCATCAAGGGAGGCTATTACTTATGGCATTAAGGTTGTAAAAGAAAAGGAGGATGTTTTTGGCAAGCATATAAACACAAAGGATCTATGAAATTGTGATTGTCATTTTATTTATTCTATAATTCTTTTTAGAATAAACTTGTATAGGAGAATTCGAACACAGGGAAAGACTAAGGACATGAGTTTCACTTATTAGGATTATACAATTAACTATATTTCAAACCACTAAAATACTAAGCACATGAGTTTCACTTATTAGGGTTACACAATTAACTGTATTTCAAACCACTAAAATATTAAGAAATACTATAATACTTCCTCCTAGTAACAATACTCCTTTAACAATTGATAACCACAATGTGCAATCCTGCACTTTCAAAAGACCGCTCAAAACTCAATAAATTCCATCCAACACCAAGAATAACAGACTTCACTCCAACCAATCTGAATTCACAGAATTCTTGTAATTACAGACTTCCTTTATCAAAATACACATACATAATTCTCAATAAAAAATAATCATAATCTTCCATCCATAATCAATCTTCCAATAACTTCTCATATAATTCAATCACTCAGTACTCCAATTACATAATCAATAACTCTTAAATCAATCTCTGATTTATTTCTTAGACTCACTTCTCAATATTCAGAAACTATCTATTACTCTTCAACGACAAAAAAAAATAAAAAAAAAACAAAGAAGAAGCACCAAGCTTATTCTCGGCTTATGACTATCGCAGTCTGGTACCTTGACAAACTTCTACAACTCCTATATAATTACTACTGATTTCTAGATTCTAACCTTAATCCTATAATAACCACTTTTAATAACTGAATCTATCATCCGTCTCCTTAATTTGACTATTCTATAGACTATTAGTTTATTTTATCAATATCTTATAAAAATGAACTAATATCTATTCTACATAGCTCCACTCCTATCTATGCAACGTCCTCGCAAATACACAATTGATTCCTATCTAAAAACTATTTAACAAAATTCTTCAAAATTACTAATTCCTCTGGTCCACCTAATTAATCATTTGTTGCATTATCGAATGTAGGTTCCACCGATTCTGGTTCTAAATTCAAATTCTTCTCCTCCTCCAATCCATCTATCGGCTCCTTCCTCAGCTATTTTGATAGATCCTCATTATACTCACCCAATTCATAGACTTGAGCCTCTAATTTCAAGATCTGGGCATCACGGAGTTCCAACTGATGCTGCTGCTGACTCATCTATTCTGGAACATCTTCAATTGACACTTGAGATTTACTTCTCACTGTTAATTCTTCTATCAATTTTTTCACCTCACCTTATAAAACTTCGATTTCAGACCTCAACTTCTCCGTTTTACATCTGGATTGGTCACTCAATGCTTCTTTTTCTTTTATCAATAACTCTGCCCTGTCTCTTTTTGCCTCCAATTGGCATTTGAGTTTCTCCCATTCCAAATCTCATGTCTTGCGATTTTGGATCAATTCGTCCCGTTGTCCTTCTACAATCCATAAGATAAGTTCTTTTTCTTTAATTCAAGACTCATATTAGTGAATCCATTTCCGCTTCAATACCAGCTTAGATTCCTCAATTTTATTTATCATCCATTTTTGCTCTTCAATTCTTTTGTTTTGCTCTGATATCACCTTCTTACTATCCTCTAAATCTCGTTTGCTACTATCGTCTACATCCAATGTTCATACCATACAATATATTTGTGAAATATACTTCAATAAAGCATTCTTAAGAGGTATTCCTTTGGGCAATCGATCTTGTGGAAACACCAATTGATTAATATCCATCGAAATAGGGATTTCATTCTCCTCCTCCACCACTAAACGAATTGGAACCAGTTCTAATTCAATAACTAGAAGGACCCTTCGTGCCACTGTATGACTTGACTCCCCAATTTTGTGTATTATATCCGTTGTATTGACATTCTATAGCAACGAATTTTGTTCTTTCCGTGGAGGCAGTGGCACTAATATAGGACTGTCCTATACTGGCATTGTTTGATGCAATGTATGCACGATTACAGCATACACATAATTGAAACAAAGCAAATAAGTGAATTTCTCCAATTTCTACTTGGCTCCTATCTCCGCATAAATATGAGTGGCTATATACGCTGCCTAGTTGAACACCATCTCTTCCAATGCCCCTATCGCTATATACAATAACCATTTGGGCATATATGTGGGGTGTCGGTACAATCCTAACTGCCTCACCACAAAATGGAACCATTCCACGAGTTCTGGTGAAATTACCTCAACAGTCTGCCAACCTTGGCTCCTCTTAAAGGCCAACATACCTCCCTTGAAATATCTTCTTAGATTGAAGTTGCTTAAGTCATGAGCTCCTACCGCAATTTCTCCTATGAGAAGATACAACACTTTTTCCAGGATTGTTCCATCAATCCTGATAATTCGTCCTTGTACTACACTCAATCCATTCTTAAGGTTGTGGTTTGTAATATATTCCTCCCCTAATGACACATTAATTGATGGTAAGCAATCTGACTATATAAAAACTGGAACAACTGTACATTTTAAAAGTCTTTTATTCTTTTTGGCGTCCAATAGATATCCAGCTTCATCAGCTCTATATTGGTAATGATTATCACAAAAGGTGGTTTTGATGCGCATCTAGCTCTCACATTTCGGCCACTATGCTCTTTGACTGTAGCTCGCTTTGCACTTTCAATTGCCATGATGCTCCCTCTCTCAAACTCTTAACTGGAACTACTATGCTTTAAAATGTAAGAAACACAAGAAATAGCAATCTCAGAAAACAATTAAGAACGATAACACAGAATGACCTCTAACTGGTGCCCCACTCCTATTCTCCTACTATCGGTGATCATGACAACATGTTATCCATACTATCTATTTTTTTATCTCCATCCCATCTAACACATTAATAATTCCTAACTATCTTTTTAGCCCTATCTACACCTTAATACACTTATACCATACTTAGGTCTACCTTATGTCCATTCGAAGTCATCCCTCTAAAAAAATAAAAACCCATCTTGAGTTTTATGTATTCTATAACCGTAATCGATTCCCGTTAATACGGGTACTGAAGCAATGGCCCATGAAATCCTCCAATTGAACAGACCTATTGAAAAAACCTTCAATCACCTAATACAGCCCATACCAACGAACTTGAAATTTATTCGGAAAATGATTAAACCGGCTTTCGTATAGTAATACCAAATCATTAGGCATAAAAATCTTCAGACGCAGTTTATTATCATAATAACTCTTCCTTCATTTTTGAGTTGCTTCCATATGAAAAAAAGCTGTAGCCGGTATTTCATCCAATTCTTTCAATTTTACCAACCGAGAATGTAATAACTCTTTGTCACTTAGTCGTTCATCCAAGGTAATCCGTAAACTTTGAACCTCCAATTCAATGGATAAAATTATCTCTTGATTATAAACTAGTTGAAACGGAGTAGAGTTGGTAGTTACTTTATATGCAGTATGATATGCCCATAAAGCCGCAAAGAGTTTGGTCTCCCAATTGGTACCCGCCCCCAAAATTGTCTTAGTTAAGACCTTGAACAAAATTTTGTTGGTCTTTTCCGTTTGCCCATTAGCATGAGGATGATATGAAGTGATTTTTTGATGCTTACACTCATATGTGTTCATCAAGGCAGCTATGGTAGCATCTAGGAAATAGGTGCCGCGATCGCAAATCAATTCCTTTAGACAACCAAATCGAGTTATAATATTCTCATATAGAAATGAAGCCACCATACTGGCATTATCATGGCGGGTAGTAATAGCCTCTGCCCATTTTGTTATATAGTCCGTGGCGACTAAAATATATCACTTTTTGCCAGGTTTTGACACTGGTGCGATGGAACTGACAAAATCAATATCCCATTTTTCGAACGGTACTTGTGCCAAGATTGGAACTAATGGCATGGTAGAATTGCCCATGGATTGACCAATTTGTTGACAGGGACAACAACGATGAACAAATTGGTATACATCAGAAAACATTGTGGGCCACCAATATCCGGCCATTAAAGCCTTGCAAGCAGTACTATCTCCCGCAAAATAACCACCACAAGTATCCAAATGGAAACCTTTGAGGATTGACTGTACTTCACTTGGAAAGATATAGCAGTGTAAAATACCATCTTTGCCTTGTTTATACAAAGCATCGTAAATCATTGTATATAGGGCACTCTTCAAAATGAGTTGCTTCTTAAGCTTCTCGGTGAAAGTTGGTGAAAAGGTGTGGAAGGTCAGAAACTGAATGATTTCACTATACTTGGGAGAAATCACATCCACTACAAATAATATGGCGTCGAGAAAAGCATCCGGGACAGGCTCGTTGTGAAGAATATTAGACAACCGGGTGTCACGGACATAGAAATACAAGTTCGAGATCTAACAAGAAGTTCAAGAAGAACTGACAGGAACTAGATTAATCAGATGAATACAAAAATAACACCAGAGAGGTGAGCTAGAGCTCCAAGAGATGTGTTGTCGAGACTGAAGAAGTCTTCAATCTCGATTCCAATATATACTCCTATTTAGGAAGCTTCTCAAATAACTTCTATCAACTAAGAAGCTTCTAGAAGATTTCAGAGACTTGCTTCTAGAAGCTTCTAGAAACTTGTCTCTAGAAGGTTCTAAGGATTATGTCCCTAACATCTTCTACCAACTAAAAAGCTTCTAGAAGGTTCCAGAGACTTACTTCTAGAAGATTCTAGAAACTTATCTCTAGAAGGTTCTAAGGACTATGTCCCTAACATCACCCCCTCTTTTAGCTTCGAGGTCTCTGAGAAGCAATGTTGTTGTTAATCACTACCAATGTAAGAAAATAAAAATTTGTCCCATAACATCTGTTATGAACTCCAACTGTTGTTCACGAGGCAAGTGATTCATCGGCCCTTGAAGTCAATGATAGTGGTCCACTCTTTCAACTTTTGACCAAGCATGAACTTTCGTGTCCTCATTGTGAAATTGCCTTGCAAATATGCCTTCTGGCTGACAATCGTAAGCAAGCTCGAACTTGAATACAATCACCAGTGATCGGTTACTCGGTATCCTCCGTCGTCGTCGTGGTGTAGGCGGTTCTTCATCTCGGGGTTGCCTTGATGAGCTAGTCGATTGAGATAATCTGACTGACATAGTATCTATCTCTTGGCTATCCATATCAAAAGACCAAACTATGGCTACTGAAAAAATTTTACTTTATCTTAGAGAAAATAACTACATCAACTGCGAATTTTGGTGGTACTTTCTCCCTTTCTTATATTCTTGGATGAGCAAGCTTTAGAAGGAAGCTATCGTCAAACCGGCTTAGGTTTATGAGGATGTTGTTCATGAAACTCCTATACCTTTAGCAGCGCATTGGCAAGATTTCAGCTGGCTCCAACGTTCGCTCATTAATGTCGTAGCCGCACCAATGAACAAGATACTCCAACTTGCTCCACCTTTGCCATGAATCCAACACCTTTTCAACCTCGTATTCTTCATGGTTCTCGATCTTAATACTAGGTGGTGGACATTACACTCTTCCACGAAAAGATGACTCTCGATAAGGCTCCAACAGAGAAACCTGAAAGACTGGATGTACCTTCATAGAAGTCGGTAATTCCAGATGGTATGCCACTGGATTGATTTGCTTCTGGATGATAAATGGTCCGAATCTTCGATAGTCCAACTTATCACATTGTCGCTTGATCTTGATATTCCGTCGAAGAAGCCATGCTTTATCTCCAATTTTGAAAGTAGGTGCTTGATTCTGAAATCTATCTACACACGCCTTGTAGGATTCTTGAGCGGATTGTAATTGAAGCTTCAATATATTTTGAAGCTCTGATAGTTGTTTCGCAAATCCTTCAGCTGCTGGATTGTTATTTATTGACACACTCAATAAATCAAGCTTCGAATGATGCCTATAGTTGGAAAAGAATGGTGTGTATTGAGTTGATGCATGGAGGGTATTGTTATATGTAAACTCGGCTAGTGGCAGATATGTGGTCCAATCGCTCATTGATAGTTGATGCTGCATCGTAAATATTGTTCCAAGACTTGGTTCACCCATTCCATTTGGCCATCAGTTTAGTGATGAAAAGTCAAAGAAAGCTTGATATCCACCTTCAGTATCTCAAAGAGAGATCTCCAAAACTTTGATACGAATTGGGTTCCTCGATCTGATACGATATCATCTGGTAGTCCATGATATTGATACACATTATAGAGAAAGAGCCTTGCTGTGACTTCACTAGACGATGTCTTCTTGCATGAGACAAAGTGTGCCATTTTTGTAAGCCGATCTACCACGAGAAAGATGCTGTCAAATGAATTCGATGATGGCAGGTCCGTGATGAAGTCCATGGAAACTGAAGACCATAGTCGACGTGGAATCAACAATGGCTGTAGGAGTCTATAAGAGTGATGTTGAGGATTCTTGGATCTTAAACAGATGTCGCACGAGAAGATAAAATCTTTCACATCCTTCCACATTTGGGGCCACCAAAAATCTCGAGAAATAAGCTACAATGTCTTATTGAATCCAAAATGTCATGCAGTTGGAAAATCGTGGCGAGATTGAAGAACTCGGAGTCGTGCTGGTCCTTTTGGGATATACAATCGCTCTTCAAAGTATAAAAGATCTCTCTCCACCTTGAACTTATTGTCATTGGCATGCTGCTTAATATCAATGGCTACTGAATCTTCAATGGTCACGGCACGTACCTGATTCAGGAAGTCAGCATCAATTGGCACAATAGGAGCACAAAGCTGAAATTGCTCTGGCTTCAATACTGTCGTATATTGTTGATCAAACGCTACTTCTCCAGCCTTTGGTACAAGATATGATCTCCTCGATAAGGCATCAGATAGTCCTTGCTGCTTTCGAGGTCGATAAGTGATAACAAAATTGAACCTAGATAGCAACATACTCCACTGAGCTTGATGTCGATTTAGAACTCGAGCCGACATAAAATACTCCAAATTCTTGTGATCTGTGTATACGATCACTGGGTGGGCAGCTCCTTTAAGAATGTGATGCCATTCTTGGAAAGAATCCACTATAGCAAGAAGTTCCTTATCGTGGATCTCATAATTGATTTAAGCAGTAGAGAACTTTCGAGAATAGAATGCAACTAGATGGAGCTTCTTGTCTTCTCCCATTTGTGAAAGTACAGCTCCCAAAGCAAAATCCAAAGAATCAATTTCTAAATAAAAGGCCTTTGTAAAGTCTAGATGTACCAAGATTGGAGCCGTAGTAAATGTGGTCTTCAGGTCTTGAAATGCCTTCTCCGCTAGAAGTCCCCATTCCAGCTTATCCTTGCATGTCAACCAAGTGAGAGGAGCAGCAACTTGAGAGTAATTCTTGATGAAGATCCGATAGAAGTTGGCAAAACCAAGAGAGCATTGTACATCTCTAACCGTCTTCGGAACCTCCTAGGACATGATTGCTTCCACCTTCTTGGGGTCCATCTTGAAGCCTTCCATAGTCGCAACAAATCCCAGAAACTCCATCTCTATTTGGTAAAACAAACACTTCTTCAACTTGGCATATAGTCCTCGCTCGCGTAGTTTCTCCAAGACCAAACGAACATGCTTTTCATGCTTTTCCTCGTTTTTGGAGAATATCAAAATATCATCTAAATAGATGACAACAAAATCGTCAAGGTACTCTCAAAAAATGTCATTCATCATATGTTAAAAGACCGTTGGAGCATTGGTAAGACCAAAGGGCATGACATTATACTCAAAATGGCCATACCTTGTACGGAACGCTATCTTCCACTCATCTCCTTCCTTGATTTGTACGAGGTTGTAAGCTTCCATTAGATCAATTTTTGTAAAGTTCCTTGCATGTCTAAGTTGTTCTAAGAGACCAAAAATCAAGGATAATGGGTAACAATTCTTCTTTGTTACCTTGTTGAGGCCTCGATAGTCCATGCACATCTGCAACGAGCCATCTTTCTTCTTCACAAATAAGATGGGTGCTCTAGTTGACGATTTTGAATGATGGATGAAGTTCTTGGCTAGATTCTTGTCGATGTACTTCTGTAACTCCACCAACTCCATCTGCGATAGATTGTAGATTGGGCCAAAAGGCAGTTGTGCTCCTTCCTGCAAGTCTATGGCGCAATCATATGATCGGTGTTCCGGTAGTATATCGGCATTCTTCTTTTGAGACACGTCTTTAAAATCCTTATATCAAGCCAAAAGCATACTTGTTGTCGAGATCTTCTCCGATAGTTAGAGTTGCATAAATGACAAACGGTGTGCCTTCTTTGGACGATCTTATAAACGCTCTTGCTCCAATGAATAAAGATTTCTCTATTCAGGGTTTTTTACTAGGCTTGCTCTTGGGTGGTTTTGTGGGAAAGGTCATCTTGCGCAACCTCCAATCTATGGATGGGTTATGCTTTTTCAACTAAGAAAGACCAAAAATAATAGGATTTGATGGGGTTCTAATAATATTAAAAATAATATGACTACTATGGCCCTTAAACGTCACTTCTATAGGTTTTGATTCATGGGTGACACTACCAGATAATAAAGGTCGTCCATCTATGACCTCAATGTGAATAGGTTTGGATTTTTGTACTAAAGGGATCTTATGACGCTTTGTAAATTCTTCGTTTAAAAACAAGGACATGCTCTTGAATCTAATAATGCTAAGGTTCTCAGTTTCTGAAGGCCAATAAGTAAAGAAATTGTAAAGCAAAGGGCAGGTTGAGCGAAAAGAAAGGAACCTGATTGTTGTTGTGATATTTCACTATCTAGCCGCACGATTCCTATTATGGCTGGGCATCCTCGTTTTCCTAAACAAACACAGCCCTAGTCTAGACAATATGTCAATTTTGCTTTTTGAGGTAGTTTTTAACTTTGTGGCCTTCTTCACCGCAATACAAGCATAGACCTTTTCCATACGTCACTTTTTTTCTTCTAGAGTAAGAGATTTGACACGTACCGCATCAATTTGCATGTCTTCTATCTCTGAATGTGAATTCACACTGCTTGCCTACATAGTTGGGGCATGGCGAATCATATGTTGTCTTGAACGTTGGTCTTGGCGGCGTTGGAATAGGTGATTATCGCACTTCATAGCTTGGCTAATAGTTTCGTTGAGCATTTTCGGATCAGGAAGAATTAACAGCAAATCCTTCACATCGTCCCTTAAATCTCAATACAATTGACTCATCAACGCTTCTTTGTCCCAATTGATGTTATATGCTAATTGCCTGAAGTCCGATGTATAGACTGATGTAGAGCGCATCCCTTGTCGTACTGACCGGATCTTTGTTGTAGCCCATCGAATCTTGTCGTGTTCACCAAATGCTTCCGTAAATACCTCCAAAAAGGTTTCAAAGTTGTTTAATATGGATGATCATTTCCCAAACAAAGGAGCAAACCATGATAGAGCTTGCCCTGTAAGTAAGGTTCCAATAAGCCCAACAAGTGACTCCTCTGTTGGATAGCATTTACGCTATAAAACTGTTATCAACCTAATTTGGTTGATGAATCCTTGAAACTTGGAACGCGTACCATTGAACTTGTCCGGAAGGCTAACTTGGGGCTCTTTATGTTATAGAATCAGTGGTACTTGTCAAACCTGAGGCAAAGTTGCTTCTCCAAGTGCAGAAGTTTGAGACTGGTGCAACCTAGATTGTGCCATTTCAAATGCTCCATCATTATGAAGCCTTGCCACGACTCCTTCAATCTCTACAGTTCCTTGCGATTATGTAGCGAAGGCATTCATGATAGCATCCAACTTGGACTCCGAACTTTCCGTCATATTAATGTCTTAGCCTCCGGCCATTCTAAGAGAAGGACAAAAATGACTCTACAAGAAGACACTATTGGTTTAGAGGAGGGTACTCCACAACCTCTAAAATGCCTTAAGAGCTTCAAGAAAAGGGATAATCCACTCTGTCCAAGAAGAATAAGACTTCAATATTGTAACAAAAGAAGTATCAGTTTAGAGGAGGGTAATCCGCAACTTCTAAAATGCTAGTATATTTCTAAGTAGAGGGGTAATCCACACTCTAACAAGGAAGAAATTAGCTCTGATATCTGAGGTGAGTGAAGTCTCGACAAACTGTCATGGACATAGAAATACTGGCTCGAGATCTAACAAGAAGTTTAAGAAGAATTGACAAGAACTAGATTAATCAGATGAATACAAGAATAACACCAGAGAGGTGAGCTAGAGCTCCAAGAGATGTGTTGTCGAGACTGAAAAAGTCTTCAGCCTCGATTCCAATATATACTCTTACTTAAGAAGCTTCTCAAGTAACTTCTATCAACTAGGAAGCTTCTAGAAGGTTCCAGAGACTTGCTTCTAGAAGGTTCTAGAAACTTGTCTCTAAAAGGTTCTAAGGATTATGTTCCTAACATCTTCTACCAACTAAGAAGCTTCTAGAAGGTTCCAGAGACTTACTTTTAGAAGATTCTAGAAACTTGTCTCTGGAAGGTTCTAAGAACTATGTTCCTAACACCGAGATAAACGACAAGATTGGCATGTTTCTTCCCGTGTCGTATGACAATCATAAAATTAAACTCTTGTAAGAGTAAAATCCATCAGATAATGTGTCCACTCAATTGAGGCTTATTAATCATGTATTTGAAGGCATCATGATCCACATAAAAAATAAACAGATATCCAAGACAATTAAGATGATCTTGTTTTGTACTGAATGTACAAAAGTCATCTAAAAAGATTTCCATAAACAGCCAGAGATAGTCTTGGAAGGCTTGAGTCATCACTCTTTGAAACGTGGCTGGGGTGTTATATAACCCAAAAGGCATCACACAATAAGCAAATGTGTCTCAATCCATAGTGAAGGTCGTCTTAAGCTGGTCTTCCATTGCAATTTGAACTTGATTATATCCGAAAAATCTATCGAGGAACAAATAATATTTGCGATCGACTACGGCATCCAATATACTATGTGTGAAAGGCAACGAAAAGTAATCCTTCTTGGTGGTCGATTAAGCGATAAAGCGCATTTTTCCATTCTTTTTCAAGACTTACTCGCTATTCGGCACCGATAAATAAAAAACTGTAAGAAGCTTATGTAATTCCTCCTTCCGAGTGAATATTTAAGATTAAGGCGATGTGCCGACATATTTTGGTCCTCAATATCTTCGTAAGTCAAAAAAATTCTCATTCCAACAAGTGCCGACTTTTGGTCCTCAATATCTTCGTAGACATTAATTGTCCGAGGTTCTGTTGTAGTCTCCAAGTTAATAGTTTGATATAAAGGTGCAACAACGATGTTCTATTTCAACTTTTGCGCTGGTTAAAAATCAGTCGATATGTTTGAGATGTGCAAAGTACTGAATCCTGTGTCCAGAGCACTCACATAGTGCACATCATACTTGGTCATCCAATCAATACTAACATACTCAGAGTTTTCTAAATCCATCGGATATATCAAGTGTTCTCCCAGACCTTCACATTGGTACACCACTCTAGGATGTTGTGCTGCCTCTACGGACGCCTCTGTAAGTAGTGCAACTACATCATTATTGGAGCTAAGCTCATCATCCAACGTCAATTCAGATGCTGGCAATTGAGACTCCCCGTGATAGCATACTAGATACATTTGTAATACCATTTTGTTTCCACCCTTGCCAATCGTCAAAGTACCTCAACACTAATCGTTCTAGGTCTTTGCCTGATAAAACCAAGGGCGTTCCAATAAAATTGAATATGATAAAATCAAACATTGTAGCCAAAGATGATATAGTCAATTACATATGCAATACTAACAATTATAATTTGAACACTTTGTAAAATACTCATTGGTTTAACCCGACTATGGTCTGCCATCTATAATATTAATATCGTGGGTACTAAGTGTTCCAAATCTAAAGCATCTATTGTATCAACGTTTATTAAATTGACACTAAAACCACCATCCATTTGAGCACCTAAGATTATAACACCGTCAATCAAAACATCAATGGTTGGTGCATTTGGGTCAGGGTTCAAATTGACTTCACAAACTTCCTTATTACATTGCCTATGGTATATTAACGATGAATTCAATGTAGAATGACACTCACGTACAACCGCTAGAAGTTACTTCATAGAAATAAAAGGCCGAATAGCATCTAGATCCTTCAATATGTCATAGGGTTCCATATTTAGGATAATATCCAATGTCCTCTTTCTTTTCATTGGTTGGAGTTTAACTCCTTGAGGTAAGATATTCTTCCGCCCTAGACTCAGAATTCGAACAACACATGGAGCTTCCTTGGAATTCACGCTTCCTAGAGGATCTTTCAATAGAAAAGACGTTTTCTAAAACTATGTAGAGAATGAAACAACTTGAAACGGATCCGAAGCCTTCGTAATCGATACCTCATTGGGTAGTCGAATCGAGTCAAGTCTCATACTGAGTAAGAGGCCCGTAACAAGACTGGGATTGGATGTCCCCATAATTTAATCAAATTGGCCCTTTGCTTCAAGATCACCCAAATGTTGAATTGGTCCTTTCACTTTTTGCTGTCTCCTGGTAAGAACGACTTGGATACATTCCATCCAATTTATCAAAGAATTTTAAGCACCTTGATTTATATCCTCCATTTTTCCTTGATTTTGGATCTGCTCATCCCGATTATTGAAATTAAACGGAGCATTACATTGCTAATAAGTATGCCCCAACTGCTTGTAATTTCCACAAACTGGCACATAATCATCACTGGCTCTAGGATTGGGACATTTATTGGCATAATGGCCAATCTAACTACAACGGAAACAATAAAGTAGTCTTCTTACACCCCCATCAAGCATATTAGATGTGTCCACTAGTATATACCTACTAGGCTTATTTCATGTAGGATTAGAAAATGATCCTGGTTGTCTCATTGGAACAGAAGGAACTTGGTTTGATGATGCCGATGGAACATATTATTGATACCTCTGCTACTTCTTCTCGTAGTTCTTGGAGTTTGATGTAGATCCCTGATTAAAATTGGAACTTTGAAAGTTATTGAATGCTCAATTTTGTCGATTAGATCGATTTCTATTCCATCTAAATGTATTTCTCAATTGAACTTGATTGACGTCCTAGTAAATTGGTGGAATAATGGTCTGATTATTGAATTGTTGTTGCTTTTGCAAATTCCAATAATAAGTTCTTAAGAGCTTTTCTTCCGCAAAATGTACATTGACCTATCATTTGTGAGGATGAAGGGCATTTTGTTCCCAAATGACCATGGCCCTTAAAATTACTATACTAAATATTAGTCCTAGTATTGATAGGCTTTTGCCTCTTCTCCTTATTCGTGGCTATATTGACGGCCATTTCCTCCAATTTTCTTCGTTAGGTTCAATAATAAGGCTTCATTAGAATTTTTTGGGGTTGGTATTATTGGTAACTCTATCGATTGTTGTTGATATGGAAAATATGGAGCATATGCTGTCGTATTACATGCTTTCTTGCTCGAGAACGCGTCGGGCGTCTGGCTGTAGAAGGTAGTATGGAGATTTGCTAATATTCAAACAGTCTATCAAATTTTGACTGTTGGAATATAAACAACTGCAAGAATACACCGTAAATCTATACGGATGCCATTCATTATCCAAATCACTTTCATCTTCTTGCTGCGGAATCTCTATACCTTCATTAAGGTCTTCCATATTCATCTCCGTGAGTCTTCGTTTAAATATTTTTACTCGCTTCTCTGCAATTGGTATTTTCAATTTTGTACCATCTAACTCCCGTAATGAGTAAGTCGCATTATCATGAACAGTTTTTACTATATATGGTCCAAACCAACGTTTTGAAAATTTCAACAATGTACTATGTTGATTATCCAGACTATTGTCATAAACAAGTACCCAGTCACCTTCTTCGATTGCTTTAGGTCTCAATCGATGTTGCTTATCGAATCGTGCCTTGTTTTGTAACCTTGCTCTTTTTAACCTTTCCAATGCTATTTGCACATCTTTCGATCTTTGCTCCAATTGTTGAATCCTAACAGCCAGAAGTTCTTCTCTTGTCAATCCATCTTTCCATGGTAGCAGACTCCAAGTAAGTACCTTTTCTTCAATCGGCATAATTGATTTTTGACCTGTCATAAGTTCTACTGGCATATATCTTATCACTGAACTATGTGTTGTTCGATCAGCCCATAATGCAAATGACAAAAGCCGTGGCTACTCTTTAACTTTCCCATTACAAGCTTTAACTAATGCTTTCACAATCGATGGGTGACTGCATTCGCTTTTTGCATTCCCTTCCGGATTATAAGCAGTAGTCAGTGATAGTTTAACTCCACATCTTTCAAAGAACTTACGAGCTTCTTGTGCATTTAATTCTCCACAATTTGCAGTGATTTTTCCTACGCATCCGTAGCGGCAAATGACATCTTTAAGCAAAAACCTACAAATCCCCTCTGTAGATTTTGTCTTCAATGCTCTTCCTTCTACTTGATTTGATAAATCTTCATGAGCTAAAACCAAATATCTCATCTGCTATAATCGAACTGGCATAATAACCAAATCAACAATCCATTTTAAATGAATAGCTAGAGGATACGTAGGATGAAGACCATCTCGATGTCGGATATTAGAATACGATTGACAGATTTCACATGACTCTACAAATGAGAGCACATCTCGATACATATTTTTCCACCAATATCGTTCCTTGAGTTTAGCAAAAGTAGCCCAGATTCCTCTATGCCCTGTCCATGAACTATCATGAAACTCCTTTAATAATTTTAGTTTTTCTTCCTTTTTGCGTATCACTCGTTGTGGCATCCCAATTCCTTTCTTCGATCTCTTCCATAAGAATCCATCTCGAAGTAAAAATCCATATGCTTTTTTTCTTATTTATTTTAATTTTTCTGTAGACCAATTCCCCTGCTTAGTCAAGGTATTCAAGTAATGACCAATATTCAATAATTCTCCTTCATAAGATTCTTCAAGAAATAGTTTATCTTCCATGTTGAGATTTGATATTGAATAGAATTTCAATCTGATGTCATCAATGTCTTCAACCATTTCGTCTTCCCTCTCGTATCTTGCTCGAGATAGCATGTCTGCTACTAAATTGTCCTTCCTAGTAACATGCTTAAATTCTGGATTTAGTGACTTAATATAAGCAATCTATCTCAACATTGCAATATTTGGCATTAAACAGTTAATAATCATTCCAAGCAATGGCAAGCAATCTATTTCAATTACTACTACTGCCCCAATCAAATATTCCTTTTCAGCTTTCATAGCCGAAACAACTCCCCAAAGTTCTCTTTTGACTTGCGAATATGCACGCTGACGATTACTTAAAACTTTAGCTCCAAATCAAACTACAAATCTATGCCCACTAGAATCATCTTGATCCACAGCCCATCGAATGGCAATTGGACTAGCGTCCACAGTAAGAATCACTGGTCTATTGTACTTATAATCAACCTTCCTCAATATTGGAGGTGACATCAATAATTTCTTCAATCTTTGTATTGCCTGAATATGCCTGAATATCCCTTTCTTCCCATTTAAATCGGTAGCCCTTCTGTAACTGTTCATATAATGGATCCGCTATGTGAGCATAATGAGGGATCCAGATTCGATAAAATACACATGCACCTAAAAACTTGCGAACCTCTGTTAAAGAATCACAATCCTCTTTCATCCTTCTAATTGCATCAACTTTAGTCGGATCTGGTTTTCTTTCGTAAGATCCACATAAATGTCCAACAATCACATCCTCTCGTACTCCAAATGCGGACTTCATACCCTATAATGTAAGATGAACTTCTCCAAGCCGAGTTAAAATCTTTTCACAATCTTGTATATGATTAACAACATCTTTCCGACACCCCTTCGTATCTAAAGTTTCATCCTTGTCTCCTTCTCTGCACCTTTTTATAGGAACATCATCCAGAAAAGACATAGTCTTTTTCGGAATAAAATCTCTCAATACCTTATTCATCCCATTCATCATATGCACAACTGAGTTGGTCGCGCCTTGAGGAAGAGTGCACATTCTAATCAATCCAAGTGGTCTCCTCATTGTTGTCATATCTCTACTTCCTTCGACAAGTTGAAAATGATCATAACCTGAATACAAGTCATCCATTGAATAGATCGCCCTTCCAGCAAACGCCTCAGCAAATTCATCCACAATAGGTCCAATTCCTGCATTCCTGACAGTTACTGCATTCACCGGTTGCATATCTTGAATAAACCGTAGTGACCCATTCTTCTTAGGTATCGTAAACCATCGACTAGAATACGGTGCAAATGAGGGTTCCAATATTTTCATCTTTATCTTTTCTTTTAATAGTTCCACCAATTTAGGTAAATGTGCCCTTGGTACTGGAATCGGTCTTAGATTTCAAGGTACATGCGGTATAGTGAAGATAACCATAGGTGTTATAATATTCGGATCCACACACCCAATTTCATGAGATTCGAAAGCAAATGATCTACCTTGTTTAGCCAACATCTTTTTGAAGCAAGTAATTTCTTTCGGCAATAAAGAACCTTCAGAACCAATCTTCAATTCTTCAAAAGTCTCTTCAGTAAACTGATGTCCAATACTCATTGGATCTCTTAAACTTTCTTCTTTTTATGCTTCTCCCATTTGTTCTTTAGAATCTTTTGGTAATGGTCCGGCAATAGGCTTTACCTTCTTATCTGCTGTTTTATATCTTGTCTCTACAGTGACTTCTAATACTTGAAAAGATTCAAGTATGGTATAAACCTCTCTTGAATGAATCTCAACAATCTTATCATTATCCCCTAACCCAATAGATGTAATCAATTCCAATGAATCTTCCAGTCCATTTTCTTCATAAACACCTAAAATCCTCTCATCATCTTGCAATGTACCTAATTTGCGTAATTCTCTTTCAATATTATATAATCTTTTTCTTTCTTTTCTTTTAAAATCATCAACTTTCTTATACAAAATATTTCTATTCTCCAATATACCAATAAAACTCGCATCAAAGGCACCTTCATCTCGCGAGAGTACCTCCTCTTTTGTACCTCCATAATCTCGCTTTACAGTGGTACCTCCCCAAAATCCTTAAATCCTTCAACAATCTTTGGCAATGGTTTTTCCCTCAACCTATCTCGATTCCGTTCATGGTTAGGAGGTACTGTTAGAAATTGTACAGCTTTCCTCCCATCTTCGCTCCGTACCCTTGCATAAGCAGAACCATCATCAAGTACCTTTGTTTCCATCCATGTTGCCGTGATATAAGGTTGTCCTAAAATCAATGGATAAGACGTATCTTGAACGAAGAAATGTTGCTCCATCGCAACATCCCTAATCCGAATTTTGACATCTGGACAAGCTCCATATAATTCGCCTTGTGTGTTATTAGCTGCTCGTATTGTCCATCCATGTTCCATATCAATTGGCCATTTTTGCTTCTTATAAAGATCTTTAGACATGAGATTTATTTCAGAACCATGGTCCACCAAAGCAACTATTGGTTCTTCTATATCTCCTACCTTCACCAATACCTCAGTAGTTGCCCTTGCCCAATGCTTTCGAGTATAATGGCTCAAATTTTCCATTTCCTTATCCCTATAATCTTCGAAATGTACTCGTTGATTATACCTATTCTTTTTATTTGTTGGTTGCTTGTAACCAATATCAACCTCTTCTTCATCTTTATATATTCTTGCATCAATAACATGACTCATTCGAGTTTCGTCCATTAATTGCCTCTTTCGCTTAATGCTGTCAATGATAACATAATAAAACTCCTTCTTTGCAATTCCCAAAACTTCTTTCAATGTGAATTCCACCTTAGCGTTTAATATATGTTCTTCCAACACCCCTTTCAAATTTGTTACCGCTTCAATGTCAGAAAGTAGCCTATAAGCAATTCATTTGCCCTTATCTTTTGTCTCTATTGTTTTTTCTTCCAATGATGCTGAGGTATCCTTTACAGGCAATTCTTATGAAGCTGCCTCCTGAGCCTTGTCTCCTCGAGTTTGCCTCTTAGAAGAATTTCCTTCTCTTGTATCATCAAAATTTCCACGTCTCTTTTCTTCCATCAAAGCTTCATGTTGGCTCTTAGCAATATATGCATGAATTAAAAGAGACTCAATAGGATCCTCCCAACCTGTTGCACCTCGTATTGTAGTTGCAGTCCTCAATAACGCTTCTCGAGGTAATTTCTCTTCTTGCATTGTAGAAATGGAAGAAGTCCAAAATACACTAGTTTTTGTACTTCCACCAAGGTCATCATCTACTCTAGCACCATAACTTACACTTTCTCGTGCTGCTGTTTCATGCTCTTTTAAGTAATCTTGAACCAATGCTCTCATTCCTCCATTGCCAAAATTGGTTTAAAGAAGATCCTCCCTATCTTTCAATGCTATCTTCCCATCTTTCCAGCAAATAATTCCTTGCCGTATCATATTATTAAATTCATTGCAATCTTTTCTAGTGTGTGAAGCATCATTTCACCAAATGCATCTTTGTACATATCCTTGTTTTGAAACATTCTTCGAATTATTTGTAGAAGTATTCTCTTCAATTCTTGCCAATTTGATTTGAAGATCTCGCATTCCTCATATAATTTCTTCCATACCCATATCTGCTTTCTTTGATAAGGATGTCGAAGGTTGAACTGTAGGCATTGTTGGTGGTGTTGTACGTACTGGAGCTTTGGGTGCTTGTATTGTTTTTGGAATATTGCTCCTATCCTTCCTCCTTTCTCTTTTTGTAAGCAACCCCACCGCATCTTCAACGTTCTTCCACTTTGTTGTCAATCCTTCATCTTCTTCTTTGTCTTCAAGAAGGAGTTCTAATTTCCCTTACAATTCTCCATCAGCAACTTGAAGAAATAGATCAACTTTTTTCGGCTCCAATGTCAATTTTTCTACCTTTGACAATTGAGAGTACTGCCTCTCAAATTCCCTTAGTAGCTCTGTTGCTTGCAAATTCTTATTAGGCCGTTCAATCCATTCTAGAAACACCTTCTTAGTAATGCGATCAGCATCTTCCAAGAAATATTCGTCTTTCAATGCATGTGAAAAAACCTCCCATGAATTCCCATAACGATCTGTAATTGATGTAATGTGGTCTCTTATCTCCGGTATCATGGCAAGTCCAAATAATTCAACCATTTTCTTCTCAGAAACTCGATTTAATTCCATTTCACGAACATAACATCTTAAATACCTTGAAATATTCTTCCCATCAAATTGATCAATTTTATTGACCACTGCTTGCAATGGTTTGGTTGCCAAAGCTTCATTTCGATCATTACTTTGCTGTTGCTGCATTGATAATGAGAAGGCTTGAAACATACTAGAAATAGACGAATCCATGTGCATACCTTGTCCTCTAGAAGAATCCCCACCAGAAACTCCTTCCAAAAATCCTTCAAAATTTTTATTTTCGTTTTTCATAAAAATAAAGATAAAATCAACCGAAATCCAATACCTTCTACCTCAAGCTTTCACGTCGGGTTCACCACTTTTGTCGTATTACGTGCTTTCCTGATCCAAAATGCGTTGGGCGTCTGGCTGTAGAAGGTAGTATGGAGATTCGCTAATAGTCAAGCAGTCTATTAGTTTTTACTGCTGGAATATAAACGACTACAACAATGTACCATAAATCTATACGGGTGCTCTTCGACTACTTGTCGAAGTCTTTTTTTGTCCCAGCCAGTAGGTCTCTAGACGTTACAGAGAACCCCGAACAACCCAAACTGTTAATCTTCAATACCCCTTTGTACTTACGATCTTATATCCACTGATTGTCTTGTTAGATTAACCCAATAAATTTCATTCACTCCGCATACTCAATCCTATAGACACCCCTTTAATCCTTCAATCACAGACGTAACTCGATTTTACAAAACAGTCAAGAGTATTCAAACCCACTTCATTTAAAAATCCCGATTCACCATTACAACACTGACTTCAGCAGCGATTGCCTCAGTCGTCCCAAAACTCTACGAAGAAGAAAAATCCAAATTCTATGTCTTTCCTTCCCCGACCCGAAGCATGAAGCTCCTCTCTCTAATTCCCTTGATCTTCCAAAAACCTCCAATGAAAAACCGAACTGATAACCTTGCAAAAGCTTGAAAACTCGCTCCCCCCTCGATTTTCCCAAAAAAAAACCTTCCCCCCTCAAAACTATATCCCCCCCTAACCTTAACTTCTGAATTTCTTCAATCTTCCGTCTTAGATCCGGAATTGGCTCCCACCTCAAGCTTGGATCCGAAATTGGCTCTCGCCGTCAAGCTTTCTCCTTCGTTTTTACCTTTAAGAAATCCATTTACCGAAAACAACGTTCCCTGAAACGGCACAGAAAACAGGACAGCCTGAAATAGAATCGAACCCCGTAATCGGGACCACATTGAGTCGCCCAACCAATTCAGGTCCTATATTGGAAAAGATGCGCGTAGTAACCTGAATGTTTCCGTAATTGGGTCAAATTGGTCCTCACGTCAGATTGGCTAAGACCCGTAGTAAGACCTGGATTTCTCGTAATTAGACTGCATTGGGTTGACCGGCCAATTCAGGTCTCATATTGGATAAGAGGACCCGGATTGGATTATCGAAATTGGATCCAATTGGCTCCTCGAACCCGTCGTGTGAATTGGTCCTTCTCTTCCTGCTGACTCCCGTTATTGGAATCGAATGGAGCATTTCAGTATGCCCCGGCTGACTGTAACGGAGTGACTGAACCTGACCACTCAGTATTTGTACTGGAGTTGGTTGATGCTCCCAATATTCGAGGTAACTGAATATTAATAAAATTCCCCTTTCTTTTTATTTTCACTGTATACTCGTGTTACAACACGACACCATATATACGGTCACTGGATGTGCAGTTCCTTCGAGAAAGTGGCGCCACTCTTGGAAAGAATCTACTATAGCAAGGAGTTCCTTATCATGGATCTCATAGTTGATCTCAGCAGCAGAGAATTTTCGAGAATAGAACGCAACTAGATGGAGCTTCTCATCTACGCCCATCTGTGAAAGTACAGCTCCTAAAGCAAAATCCGAAGCATCTGTCTCCAAATAAAAGGCCTTTGTAAAGTCCGGATGTACCAAGATTGGAGCTGTAGTAAATACCATCTTCAAATCTTCGAATGCTTTTTCTGCGATAGGTCCCCATTCAAGCTTGTCCTTGCACGTTAACCGAGTGAGGGGGGCAGCAACTTGAGAATAATTCTTGATGAAGATTTGATAGTAGTTAGCAAATCCAAGAAAACATTGTACGTCCCTAACCGTCTTTGGAACTTCCCAAGACATGATTGCTTCCACCTTCTTTGGATTCATCTTCAAGCCTTCCGTAGTCGCGATGAATCCCAAAAACTCCATCTCAGTTTGGTGAAATAAGCACTTCTCCAATTTGGCATAGAGTAGTCCCTCCCGTAGTTTTGAGTACCAGACGAACGTGCTTCTCATGTTCTTCCTCATTCTTAGAAAATATCAAAATATCATCTAGATAGATGACAACAAAATCGTCTAGATGCTCTCGAAAGATGTCATTCATCATGTGTTGAAAGACCGCTGGAGCATTAGTAAGACCAAATGGCATGACATTGTATTCGAAATGGCCATATCTTTCTCGAAAAGTTGTCTTCCATTCATCTCCTTCCTTGATTCGCACAAGGTTGTAAGCTCCCCTTAGGTCAATCTTTGTAAAGATCCTTGCACGCCCAAGTTCTTCTAGAAGACCAGAGATCAAAGGCAGTGGGTAGCGATTCTTTTTTGTCACCTTGTTGAGACCTCGATAGTCCACGCACATCCGTAGTGAGCCATCTTTCTTCTTCACAAATAAGATTGGTGCCCCAGTTGGCGACTTCGAATGACGGATGAAGTTCTTGGCTAGATTCTCGTCAATGTACTTCCGCAACTCAGTCAACTCCGTCTGCGACAAATTGTAGATTGGTCCAAAAGGTGGTTGTGCTCCTTCTTGCAATTCAATGGCACAGTCATAGGGTCGATGCTCTGGCAGCATATCAGCATTCTTCTTTTCAAAGACATCTTTGAATTCTTCATACTGCTTTGGAATAACCAAAGTCGGAGTTGCATCTTCTCGAGTCGGAGTTGCAAAGATGATAAGAGGTATATTTTGCTTGTCTTCCTTCATGAAAGCCCTTGCACCTATAACAAGGATTTGTTTCCAGACATTGTCTTGGCAGATTCCACCTTCAAGGAGTTTGTTGGAAATGTCACTTTCCGCAACTTCCAATCTATCAATGGATTATATCTATCAAGCCAAGATAGTCCCAAAATGATAGGACATGAAGGGATCTTGATAACATTAAACTCAATATTGCTCTCATGGTTTTCAAGACGTACCTTCAATGGTTTAGTTTCATGGATAACATTACCCGAAGATAATGGTCGTCCATCTATGACTTCTACATGGACAGGCTTAAGTTTCTTTACAAGAGAAATATTGTGAAGCTTGGCAAACTCTTCATCTATAAAGCAAGCGGATGCACCCGAGTCTAATAAAGCATCGACTTGTAGTTCTTGAATACCCAGATGTAAAGGTACCATAAAACAATCTGAAGGTTGAGCTGAGAGAAAGGGACCTTGATTAATTTTGGATGTTGAGATGTCCAGCCGCACGGTCCCTATTGTGGCTGGGCGTCCTTGTTTTCCTGCATGCTTGTACTCTTGAGTCTTGTTGTTTGAGGCTTCTGTTTCTTCCGACAATCTACAGCTTTATGGCCCGCTTCTCCGCAATATAAACACAAGTTTTGTTCAAACCGTCGCTTCTTTTCCTCAGCTGTGAGAGATTTGAAACGTACCGCATCAATTTGCATGGATTCAGGATCTGTGGAGTGATTCTCTGGACCTTTTGAAAATGTAGCAAATGCTCCATCATTTCTCCAGCTTGATCGTCTTTCTTGTCGTAATTCAAAGAGGCGGTTGTCACAAATAATTGCCTGAGATATAAGTTCTTCTAAAGTATCCGCCTTAGGCATGGTGATCAATAAGTTCTTGACATCATCTCTCAGTCCATATCGAAATCGTGTCATGAACGCCTTATCATTCCAATCAAGATCACATGTAAGCTGTTGAAATTCTGCAGTATAGATTGCAGCAGAACGTGATCCTTGTCGCAGATTTTGTATCTTTCTTTCAGCCACTCTTTCTCGATCGCTATCTCCAAACGCAGCAGTAAGTCTCTCTATGAAAGCCTCTAGATCGTACAATATTGGAGAATCCTTCTCCAATAGTGGAGCAAACCAAGAGCGAGCATTTCTTGATAGAAGAGTACCTATGAAAGCAACCTGGGTAAATCCATTCGGATAACGAGAAGGGTATAGGCGTAGGTAAAGCCGTACTTATTGCACAAAACCTCGGAAGTTGGCTCTTGTTTCGTCAAACTTGTCTGGCATATTTGCTTTTGGTTCTTTCGTACTAATCCTTGAAGTATTTATAGGGGTCGTATGTGACACATGTCTGGCTTCTCTCAGTCGAATAATCTCTTGTTGTAGGCTATGAATTTTGCGTCTAGCTTCTTCGGTCACTAGATCAATTTGAGGTTCTTTACTTGAATTGCGAAAAAATGCAATCTCCTTTCATACACTATTCATAAGAGCTTGAAGATCTGCAAGAGTTGCCACTCTATTTTCTACTTGTGGAGATGCACTATCTATGACCTGGTCTACTTCTATATTTAGAGAATAGATGGATTAAAATTTTGAGAGAAGAAGAAATTGCTAAGTCTCTTGGAGAAAATTGTAGCACTACCTATCACTAAAACCTACTCGGAGAAAAGGAAAAAAAAATACTAAATGATTTCAGTTTTAGAGGAGGGTAATCCGCAACCTCTAAAAATGCCTCAATGCTTTCGAGAAGAGGGGTAATCCGCACTCTATCAAGAAGGCAAAGCTCTGAAATTAATGTTAACAGTCTTTTCTACTAGCTATGCTAAACAAAAAGAAGGAATTAATATCAGTCCAAGAGAGGGTAATCCGCAACCCTTAGAATGCTCAAGTATCTCCAAGGAAAGGGGTAGTCCACTCTCTGCCTCAAAGAACTAAGCTCTGATATTGTGATTGAGAAAATATCAGTTTAGAGGAAGGTAATCCGCAACCCCTAAAGCACTAGAATACCTTCAAGAAGAGGGGTAATCCGCTCTCAAACAAGAAGGATTCAGCTCTGATATTAAGATAAAGGTAGTCTCGACAAACTGTCACGGACACAAAATATAGACTTGAAATCTAACAAGAAGTTCAAGAAGAAGTGGCAGAACTAGATTAAACAGATGAGTACAAGAACAACACCAGAAAGGTGAGCTAGAACTCCAAGAGATGTGTTGTCGAGACTGAAGAACTCTTCAACCTCGACTCCTATATATACTACTGGCCTATGGTTCTAAGGAAGCGCATCAAGAAGCTTCCCAAGAACTATGAAGCTTCTCGAGCAACTACCCAAGAGCTAGGAAGCTTCTCAAGTAACTTCTTAGAATCTACTAAAATATTCTAAGAATCTTCTAGAACCTTCTAAGGGAATCTTTGGAGAATCTTCAAAGAATCTTTAGGGAATCTTTGAAGAATATTCTAAGAGAATATTCAAGGAATCTTCTGGAAGTTTCTAGAGACTTCTTTCTAGAAGGTTCTAGAAACTTGTCTCTAGAAAGGTCTAAGGACTATGTCTCTAATAAGAAATCATAGATGGTCATCCATTGTCTTCTGGAGATATTACTCACGAAACCCTTCCTATAGAAGTAATAATCAATGGTCATAATAGCATTGTAGCATTTAATATCATTAGATCTCCCTCTTATCCAGTCATTTTAGGTTTATCGTGGTTAGAAAAATACAACCCTCAAATAGATTGGATTTTTCGAATTCTTACTTTTTCTAAAAGTATAACTAACAATGTCTTAATCAAGTAGAGAGTCATAAGTCTAGTTCAATTAAACCCGTATTTATAGGTGCAAAAGCTTTCTTGCATGCTGCTATGAAAGAATTACCATATATTATTTATGCCACACCTGTTTCTACTGGTGGAAAGACTTCAAGTGGCATTCTAAGCCAATATCAAGAATTTCAAGATGTATTCGAAAAAACAATATGGATACACTCCCAGAACATCGTCCCTATGATTGCTCAATTGACCTTGAAGAAGAAGCACAATCGCCATTCAGACCAATCTACAGTTTATCACAAAATGAGTTGATTGAATTCAAGGAGTATATTGAAGAAAATCTAGCCAAGAATTTCATATGCCATTCTAAATCTCCGACAGGAGCTCCAATTTTATTTGTGAAGAAAAAAGATAGATCATTGCGGATGTCTGTTGATTATCAAAAACTCAACAAGATTACCATCAAGAACAAGTATCCACTACCTTTAATATCTGGATTTCTTGATCAGCTGAATCAAGCTAAGATCTATACAAAAATAGATCTTTGGGGAGCATACAATCTAGTACGCATCAAAGAAGGAGATGAATGGAAGACTGTATTTCGAACTAGGTATGGATATTTTGAATACAACATTCTCGTATTGTGGTTCAGCTACTATATGAAAATAATGTAATTATGTACTTAATATATAATTTATTAAGTAACATGGTGAGAGCCATGTTAGTAGATTTTAGTTGGTTGTAGAATATAATTTGAGTATTACTTTGAGAAGAGGTTGTTTAAAAAGATTTCTATAGAATTTGTATAACTTTAATTTCGTTTTGATAGTGGCTTTTAAGATTGGTTTTGGTTGATAGTAACTTCTAAATATTTAGAGTCACCTTTGTTAGACATTGGTGACATTTGAAAACTTATTTTGGTTCTTTTATTTGGTGTTTAGAGCATACATTATGTAAATCTTATAAGAAAAAGGATTGAAGAAGGATTTTGGTAGCAAAGGGAGGAATTAGGGCACTAATATAGATGAATGGAGATGAAAAATAAAAATCTCCATTCCTATTGGTCAAAAATCATGACCAATGGGCTTTGAGGAGGCTGCCCGAGACCATATTAGGAATTAGGGTTAGTTTCTCGCCCCCATTTGAACTTTGAAGGCTAGGGTCAGAAGGTTTAGGTTTTTGGTTAAGGTTTTGGTACAAGTTTTGTGTCATTTGGGGTTTTTATGAAGAAGTTATAGGCGCTCAAAGTTAAGGTGTTAGTTTTGGACCTACTATCAATCTATGGGGCATAACGCACGCGTACGGACAAAAATTGAGGATCGGCGAACGTGACTAGAGAGAACACTTTTGCGGCTATACTTTTTGCATACTGCTTATTGGATTCTAAGTTGGGATGAAGGAGTTATTGGATTTTGAAGTCAACACATGCAATCTAAGGGTAGTAAGTAAACCGATTTACTAGTATTTGTTTCTTGAGCTATATCTTGAGCAATTTGACAAGATTATGGCTCAAAATTTCAAGGAGTGTGTAATTTCATGTAAGTAAACTTTATGCATAAGTTTCATGATATTTGGAGTTTGGGTTTTTGAGATATAAGGAAATTAGTTTTTCAAGTGCTTGTAAATTAGGGTTTGGAGTGTCTACTAGGGTTTCTTAGATGCTAGAAGATCGAGAGTGAATTTGCGGTTGGTTGTATTAGTGGTACAAGTTAAGGGTAAATTCTACCTTTCTTATAAATTTGAAAAAAATTGAACGGTTAGATCAATAGTTATGATTTTCTAAAGTTCAGGGCGAGAAAATCCTTCGTGGAAAATATATGTTTTGAAGAGATTTTGTTATATTTGGAGTTTTATACAAAAATAAAGGAGTTTTGGAAGCTAAGAAAAGAATCATATAAAATTTTAAGGTACACTCTCTATAGCTAGATACCCCATGTATTCTCAGATAGGAAATCACGCCATACGACAACGTCATGCCTTTTGGACTTACAAATGCACCAGCAGCTTTTCAACATGTAATGAATGATGTTGTTTGAGAATTTTTGGACGATTTTGTGGTTTGTTATCTAGACGACATCTTGATCTATTCTAAGAATCCAAAAGAACATGAACTTCATGTTCGTCGTGTATTACAAAAATTACGAGATGCAAGATTCTATGCCAAGATAAAAAAGTGTATATTCTACACTACTCAAGTCAATTTCTTAGGTTACATCATTTCAAATGATGGACTTATGATGGATCCTAAGAAAGTTCAAACTATTATACGTTGGAAGATCCCAAAAATAAAAAGAGATGTCCAATACTTTTTAGAATTTACAAACTACTATTGGATCTTCATCAAGGACTTCTCTCGAGATGTAGCTCTACTTACACGTTTGACTTGTAAAAAAAAACTCCAATGGAATCAAGAAGCGGAAGTTGCTTTTGAATCTTTGAAGACAGCGTTTATTTCTGTACCAATCTTGTATCGTGTTGATTTTTCCAAATCATTCTTTATGAAAATAGATGCATCAAACTTTGCTCTGGGTGCAGTTTGTCACAAATAGGAACTAGTGACAAACTTCATCCAGTAGCCTTTCATTCAAAAAAATTCTCAACAAAAATCAATTATGAGATCCAGGATAAAGAACTTCTTGCAATTACGGATTCTTTTCAAAAATGGCATCATTATCTAGAAGGCGCTTCCAGTCCAGTCACCATGTATACGGATCACAAGAACCTCAAGTATTTTATGTCAGCATGTTTATTAAATCGTCGTCAAGCTCGTTGGAGCATGTCTTTATCAAGATTTGAGTTCATCATCACTTATCAGCCAGGTTAACAACAAGGTTTGTCCGATGCCTTGTCTAAACATTCTTATCTTGTACCAAAAGAAGAAGATGCAGCTTTTGAGCAGCAAAGAATGGTTTTCTTGAGGTCAGAGCAATTTCATCTTTAAGCAATAAAATCAACATTCACTGTTGATTTAACTTTTCTTAAACAAGTCCAATTAAGTATGTCTTCAGACCCTCTTGTTCATGATATCAAGAAAAATTCTTCTAAATCTCATGATCTCTCTAAATTTGAATTCAAGAACAACCTACTCTATTTTGAAGGACACTTATATGTTCCAGAAGGAGAAGTACGTTTACGTGTTCTTCAAGCTCATCATGACTTCCTAGCAGCAGGACATTTTGGATATAATAAGACTTTGGAGCTGATATCTAGGGTTTTTGGTGGCCTCAAATGTGGAAGGCAGTCAAAGATTTTGTAAAATCATGTGATGTTTGCTCAAGATCAAAAATTCCTCATCATCGATCTTTTGAACTTCTTCAACCGTTACCCATTCCAGAACAACCATGGTCTTCTGTTTCTATAGACTTCATCACGGATCTTTTAATCACAGATTCTTATAACTCTATATTCGTGATAATAGATTATTTTACCAAGATGGCACATTTTGTACTATGTACAAAATCTATCACAAGTAAAGAAATAGCTAAGCTCTTTCTTGACAATATCTATCGCTATCATGGATTATCCAAGGATATTATATCAGATAGGAGAATTCAATTTGTATCAAGATTTTGGCAAACTCTTTTCAAGATTTTAAAAGTGGATATAAAACTATCTTTGATATTCCATCCTCAAATTGATGGACAAACGGAGCGTGTTAATCAAGTTTTGGAGCAATATTTAAGATGTACTATTAACTACCAACAAGACGATTGAACAATTCTTTTGCCATTGGCAGAGTTTGCTTATAATAATACGGTACATTTTTCTATAAAATAAATACCTTTCTTTGCTAATTATGGTCATCATCCATGACTTGATACTTTTGACTTTTCAAAAGTTGATAATCCTGTTGCAAAAGATTTGGCGATTCATTTATCAGAGCTACATGCAACGATGAAGGCGTAGTTTAAAGAGACTCAAGAACAACAAAAGGTCAATGGCGGATGTCTATCGAAAGGAACAACCACCATTTCTCTTAGGTGATAAGGTATGATAACTTCATCGCAATATCAAGACTATTCATCCTTGTGATAAGTTGGACTATCGAAAGCTAAGACCATTTTTTATTTCTATACAAATCAATCTGATTACATATCGTTTATATCTACAAAAGTCAATGAAAATCCATCCAATATTCTACGTGTCTCTTCTTGAACTATAGAAGACAATGGACATACTAAGAGGACGACAAGCTCCACCTCCTCTTATAGAAGTGGACAATAATGAAGAGTTTGAAGTAGAAGAAGTCTTAGATTCAAGGCGGTGCCGAAATTAATTAGAATATCTTGTCTATTGGCGTGGATATGATATTAGTAAATGCACATGTGAGCCAATAAAGAATCTTGCAAATGTAGCAAAGGTGGTGGAGGCTTTTTATTGACGACATCCATCAAAATCAAGATGAAAACCTTCTTTATAAAAGAAACAATATCTAGGCAAGATAACATTCTATTTTCAATCCTTGTTCGTAGCTTCTTTGTAATTATGACGCTTAGGAGATGGAGAATCAACAACCAGCAGATTCGACTCAAGAGCCTTCATTTGTTGACTTATCGGATGAGACATTATGATTGTCACAACCTTCAAGATGACGCAATCGAGATGAAGATCTTCAAGAACGACATGTTCTTCCTCGAATAGATGGCTTGATACAATGCATTTGGTATCACGATTTGGAAAAGGACTCCCGATGTTTGGTGATTTTACTAGAAGTAGGAACAATTCTTGATGGTGTTCCAAATATTCTATTCAAAGGAAGTTATGAAGGCCTCAATAATGATCAAATAACTGGGTGGTCTTCTCGCCTTAGTATGGGACACTACCAATGGTTGAGAGGCCCTATCAATCATCTTGAAAGAGAACAAAGATCAGAGTATGTCACAAATACAATTCGTCACATCATAGATTTTTTTAACATATGATGACTACTCCTTGTGGAACTCATCCCTAGAAGGGCGTGTAATGTCATGGACATAATCATGTAAGCTAGTCATTACATATACAAATAGGTGGAAGTAAGTAAAAGTAGATAAAAATAAGTTAATTCTATAGTATTTAATATGGAAGCTTCCTAGAAGCTTGATAAACGTTTCTTTGACTTCATAGGTATCTTTAATTGACTTTTTGGATTAGAAACGTGGTCAACAAGTTGGCCATGTGCCACACATGTTGTTAGCTTGAAGATCAAGCTAACTATGTAGCTCACACGTAGTAAAACTTGTCTTGTAAGTCAAGGCATGTGTCCTACAAAGTCAACACATATTGAAGGTCCTATAGAACGTCGCCACGTAGCTTTTAATTAGATAGTTAGATAGTATATATAAAGACAAGACTGAAGCCTTCTTCACTCTTGTCAACTCCTTTCTTGTTTCTAGTCTAGTTTCAAGGGTCTCTAGTTTTCTTGTCTTTTGGCAATAGCCTTTCTAGTTTCTTTCTTAATATACATATCAAGTTATTTCTATTTTGTCATCTTTCTTTGAGAGAAGTCTTACTTGTTTATTTATCTTTATCATGTTCTTGTCCTTGACATTTATACCATCAAAGGTTACAATCCTAAAAATTCTATAAAACCAAATTCTACTTATATAAAACTTAATCTAATATGCTCAATTATTATAAAATAAAGAAATAACAAAGATTTAAAGTTGAAAGTATAATTAAGAGCTCACATTACTCTATTAGGAAAAAAGAGAGAGGAAGAGTGGCTACATAATGTCCTTTTAACTTAATGGGAGGAGGCTCTCAAGTAGAAATGATATCTCTACTATCTAAATCCAAAATCCCTAATTAAGATCAAAGATCCATAGTAATCCTAAACTTGAATTTGATTTCAAGGTTAGAAATGCCTATAACTTAAAAATTAATACCTTTTTGAAAAAAATAATACCATATATGTATCTAAAATATATTTTTATCTTTAGATTGATTATTTTGTAAGTCCAAATTTGAATTCTAAATTATTATTATTCATTAATTTACTATTTTAGTTGTAAACTTCAACTATAATTTTAATTTTAATTATCTAAATTTGGAATTCAACAAGGATTCATGCCATCAAGGCCATCATGATTACCACTCTTTAATTTAAAATCCCTTAAGCACAAAATCTTCGCAAATCAAAATCCCAATTGTAATTTGATCTTGAATTAATACGCTTTTGATTTGATTTGATTTTTTAAAACTTTAGATAATAATTAAAATCACTAAGAGAGGAAACTCTACTATAAAGAATAGTTCATCTCTATCTTCTAAAGATCAACATGAATTTAACAATTAGATTTTATATTTTTGATCCATTTTTAATTACAAAATAAAATTTGAACTTCAAAATCTTGAAATTTATTGAGAAGATTAAGCAATTAAATTTAAGAGATTTTTAATCATAGTCAAATTAGAAATTAGCCTTAGAATTAAATATTAAGATCGTAGATTAATTCAAGATATAATTCCTACAAATTAAAAGAGAAATTCCTCTAAAATATTAATTTTAACACTAATTTTTTAAAAAATCAAATAAAAAAAAAGAAATCAAACCTTCTAAATTATTATTTTTAGAATTTTAAATAATCAATAAATTTAGTAATTAGAAGTATCTATCTAATTATTAATCTAAAAAATATAATAAAAATCATTATTCATTAAAAAACTAATTTAGATCTATTAATCAATCAGTTTAGCATTAAAATTAATAAAAATATATTAAAAATAAAAAAGTGATTATAATTAATCATTGGAGCTATTAATTGTACTCACACTTGGTTCTCAAAATCTTCCATCATCATAGATTGCATTTCCTAGTTCTCATGGCCCATAGATTCTAGGTAGAACATTGACCTATCAATCATTAACTCAAGTAGCCATATTAGAATTTATTGACTACTTTCTTCTATTATACTAATCCTTCTTGCTCCTTTTGTTAAAGGCTAGTCTAATTAAATGACAAGACTTCATCAAAATTACACCTCAATAATTTACATTGCATCTTGCAAAAAGAAATTAAAAAAAATGCTTTTCTTTTTGGAAGTAACTGTAAACAATAAAAAAAAATAAAAAAAATAAAAAAACAAGAATGCACTCTCTATTGTACCACAATTAATAAAACTCAAATCTTGATCTTTACATGAGTTCGTAACATTTAGAACTTGGCATCAATTATATTGATCCATAATTCTTAGGGCTTTGCCTTAGTATCCAACTATGGAAGAAGACATAGGATGCTACCTTCAAAATCCTCAGAAAGCAAGGATACCATCGTTCTTTGCACCCAAGAAGTAAAAACCATTAATAATAAGGAACAAAAGCTATGATTCCTAACTAGACAATATCCATGGCATCTACGCCTCTAGAAATAATAAAAAGGCTTTTAATATAGTAACCTCTAATCACTACAAGCATTCCTTATTAGATTTGGAATTCTACAATGATCATAGAAAAGATGAAGGTGATTACTACAATACCTTTGCACAATAAGAAAAAACTCCATCGCCACACTAAGAGAACAAATAACTAAAAATATTCTTTTCTTGAAACATCTGTAATGCCACCAAAATTCTAAAATAATAAAATAAGAGAGGGGTATAGAATGACTCTTCATACATCTTGTAAGAAAGTTTTTTTTTTTAATCACAACTATGTCACTATCTAGACCACAATTTTTTTTCACAATTAAAGTATCAAAGATACAAACTAGAAGAAGATACATAAACTTGTGGAATTTATGTCAAAAGAAAAGTGACAAAATAGAAGAAAGTATGTGTATTCAAAGAAAAACTGGAATAGATATTGTTAAAGATTAGAAAATATAAGACTCTTGAAACCAGACTAAAAGCAAGAAAAAAGTTGATAAGAGTGAGGAAGGCCTCCTTCTTGCCTCTATATATACTACTTGACTAAGAACTATGTGGCAATATGCTATAAGACCTCTAATACACGTCCAACTTGTAGGATACATGTGTAATTTGTAAGACAAGTTTCTTAGGTGTGTACCATATGTCCAACTTATATTACAAGTGGTCAACATGTAAATATAGGGCCTCTTTATTGGCAAAGTTTTTAACCTATCAATCACCTATAGACATGTACAAAGATAAAGCAACATCTATGAAGCTTTTAGAAAGCTTTCCATAAGATATTATCATCTTTATCTATTTTGGCTTACTTCTACTTATTCTTATTATTTAAGTAATTATCAGGGTGAATACATATGTTGGTGATATTATCTTCTTTTCTAAAGACGAGTTCTTTGAGGAGCAGTGATTATATGTTGATGAAGTCCAAGATGCACCAAACTATATTTTCCATGTATTTTGATCTTTGTTCCCTTTGAAGGTAGTTGATAGGTCCTTTCAACCATTAATAATGTCCTATACCATGGCAAGAAGACCACCTTGATATTTGATCATTATTGAGGCCTTCATAACTTACTTCAAACAAAACATTAGTAATACTCTTAATCAAGAAAAGACAAAGCTCTGATATTGTACTCTTGTTAATTTGTGAAGGACACAAACTAGAAGAAGATATATAAACTTGTGGAATCTGTATCAAAAAAAAAGTGACAAAATAAAAGAAAGTATGTATATTAAAAAAAAATTTGAAATGGCTATTGCTAAAGACTAGAAAACATAAGTGTAGAATATGTAAATAAATTTTGTGGTAAGTTACTAGTTAGTTATTAACAACTTTGAGAATTAGACTTATGGTTAGGTAGTTTAGTTGATAACTGTAGGTTGTTAGTAGAACAAATGGTTAAAAACTCAAAGGTTCATAATCTTTGAAATCTGCTAGCCGACGATCCATCTTTTGGTAGGATAAAGAAGTTGAAAAAAAAGAGATTGGAATCAGACTGTGAGAGTCGTAAGCCGGGGTAAGTTTCATGCCACCTCTTTGTTTTTTTTGCTTTTATTATTTTCTTATGAAGAATTGTGATTGAGAGAAGTATTGTTCAAACTATGATTAGAATATTATAGAATATGACTTTGGATTGATTGTTTTGAAAAAAATCTATGACCTTGAGAATCGAGATTATCAAATTGTGTTGTGTTAAGTGAAGATATTAAATTATGTGTGATGAATTGAGAAACTGAATATAATAAGTAAGCTAGAGATTAGTAATTGAATATATATAAACCGCAAAGAGAGTAAGTGGGAGATGAATCTATAAGAATATGGAAGTATTATTGAATTGATATTCGTAGAATGGATTATGTGTTGAATTAAGACTGAAGTAGTAAGCCTTGGTGTTTTGTAGTTTGATAATTGATTTTAGATAACTAGAGTACAGTCAATTGTGACACTAATAGACCAAATTCATATAACTAGTCTTTTTCCATGTTCGAACCTACACCTATTAGTTCAATTGCTTTGGTATATTGAAGCTTGAACACAATGAGAACAACATTTTGGCACCGCTGCCGGGAAAATGATAACAATATGAAATATTAGAAATTGATTGTATTGGAGATGGAATTTTATGTTGAATAAGAACATTAGAAGAACCAACTTTAGGGTTATAAATATATGAATTATAATTCAAAAAAGTATTGATTTTGTAAAGAAAGATGAAAGATTATGAGTGATAATCATGAAGGAGAGGATTATCAAAGAATTAATCGATAAGCGAAAAAAAGATAAGAAGGATTACGCATAAGAAATCTCCTATGAGAACAATAAAAAAGAATTTTAGGTCCAAATAAAACCAAAGGAAGAAAAATTCAAATTCAAATAGCAATGAGACTAGTGATAACACCAATAGCCATGGGAGTGCCAGAAGTATCAATTGCTATACAAATGGGAGCAGTAGGAGACCACACTATAAGTGTGGCACCATTATTTACTTTTAATGGTTAATCAGGCTCTAATCCTGATCACCATATATCTCAATTCTTGACAGCCTTCGTGGCTAATAATGGTAGAACTGAAGACATTTGATTGAGATAATTGCCAACAACTTTAAAAAATATAGCTTTTGAATGGTATAATCGGTAATCAAAGGATAGATTTTTCAATTGGGAGGCCTTGAAGAATACCTTCCTAATCCATTTTAGACCAATTGGATTTAAAGATTGGCTTAGAAAACATTTTATGAATAGCAGGATATTTATAGAGGAATCAATAGAATCCTATTATGGCCAAGTCACGGATATACTTTGTAAATGGTCAAATAATCAAATGCCAGATGCGTTTATATTCTTGATATTAATCAATGATTTGCATCCACTAGAATTAAAAATGTTTGTAAAAGAAGCTCAATTAGCTACGATAGAGGCATCGTTGGCATGAACAAAGGTGTAGGAAGAATGTCATTATGACCAATTGTTAACAGTGGAGATCATGATGATTCCAAGTTTAGGAAGCCAATAAATACAATTGGAAAATGTATCGATGGGTAATTATTCACAAATGGCTGACTTCAATGTGAAGAATGTTATGTTGTGAAAATCAATTAATACTACACCACTCTAAGCAATAGCGCCAATAACAATGACACCTTATTTTACATCGCCAACCTATCAACAATTGAAGTTGTTCACAAATGCGACTATTAAAGATCCAAATGAAGCCTTGTTATTAAATCTAATAAAAAAAATGGAAGAATTGGCCGTGAATTTGGCTAAAGATAAGGAGAAACGACATAAGCCTTCTAATATGAGACCTAATGTATGGTGTAATAATTGTAAGGAACAAGGTCATTTTGATACGGAATGTCCATCACCTAGACAAACGGGTGTTCAATGTACATTTGGTGGAGGAAAGTATCCTACCGAAAACTGCTGATATTTTCAAAGGCAATAACAGTTCAATAACCAGACGTTAATACAACCATCTCAATGAGATTTTAATTAAGTACAAATTGAAAATATGGGTGGTTGGAATAGTAATCACCCAAATCGATCTAATCATGGCTTTGGAAATTTTTAAAATATTAATTATAATCCGGTTTATAGAGCAAATATACAGAACGATGAAAATAATCAAGGGGGTAATCTCCAAACTATACCAATTCAGCAGTCTAATTCTGGACCAGTAGTAACTGATTAGCCAAGATCATTTATTATGACTACCTGGAATTGGCCTAGTAGATATATTCCAATAGAGACTCTAAATGTACTTGACGGTATGGGCCAAAAACCACTATGTTGCTATCGATGCTGGCAAATAGGTCATTATGCCAATAAATGTCTTAATCCAAGGTTTATAGATGAATATGCTCCAGTATGTGGAAATTACAAGCAATCATGTCATTTTTATTATCAATGCAATGTTTCATTTAACCATATTCTATTTAATCCTAATAATTATGATCAGAAGATACAATCGATTGTGCAAATTATAGAGGAAAAAAATGATGGGACACAGGAATCACCAGTTCATTGGGTAGAAGTAGTCCAAGCTATCCTTACAAGAAGTTAGCAAAAAAGGAAAGGACGAATTCAACATTTGGGTGATCTTGAAGTGAAGGACCAATTGGACCTAATTATGGAGCCATCTAATCCAGGTCCTGACATGGGCCTCTTACTCGATATAAGACCTAAATTGGTTGTACTCCCTAATGAGGTACCGATTCCAAAGGCTTCGGTTCCGTTTCAAGTTATTCCATTTTCAACACAGTTTCAGAAAACATCCTTTCCATTAAAAGATCCTCTTAGAGGTATGAATTCCAAAGAATCAATATCAGTCCAATTGGGAGAACAATCTTATTCATTGAAAGAATTGATTTTAATTGATTCTTTGATCCAAATAGAATATGACTTTGGACTGATCATTTTGGAAAAAATCTGTGACCTTGAGAATTGAGATTATCGAATTGTGTTGTGTTAAGTGAAGATATTGAATTATATGTGATGAATTGAGAAATTGAATATAATAAGTAAGTTCGAGATCAGTAATTGAATATATATAAACTACAAAGAGAGTAAATGGGAGATGAACCGATAAGAATATGGAAGTATTGTTGAATTGATATTCATAGAATGGATTATGTGTTGAATTAAGACTGAAGTAGTAAGTCTTGGTGTTTCATAGTTTGATAATTGATTTTAGATAGCTAGAGTACAGTTACTTATGATACTAACAAATTCAATTCATATAACCAGTCTTTTTCCGTATTTGAATCCACACATATTAGTTCAATTGCTTTGGTATATTGAAGCTTGAATACAATGAGAACAACAATAATACTCTTGAAACTAAACTAAAAGCAAGAAAAGAATTGACAAAAGTGAGGAAGACCTCTTTCTTGCCTCTATATATACTACTTAATTAAGAACTATGTAGTGACATGCTATAGGACCTCTAATATTCATCCAACTTATAGGACACATGTCTAATTTATAAGACAAGTTTCTTAGGTGTGTGCCATATGTCCAACTTCTATTACAAAAGGTCAACATATAGATACATGGTCTCTTTATTGGCAAAGTTTTTAACCTATCAATTACCTATAGACATGTTTAAAGACAAAGTAGCATCTATGAAGCTTTTATGAAGCTCTCTACAAGCTATTATCATATTTATCTACTTTGACTTATTTCTACCTATTCTTATTATCTAGATAATTATTAGGATAAATATGTATGTCTATGATATAAAGTTGTAGATTTGAATGGACAATGACGTCTTTTCCTAAATATTGCTATAATTATTTATATCAACATGAAAAAAACAACTCTAAAAGTTATGCTATTGTCATTGGAACCTAAAAAAATCACAAAAAAATAGAAGAAAAAGAGAGATCTAAAGCACCCAGATTCCTATCAATAAAGAATCTTTTGCTATTCACAGGCAATTTCTTGTCTTTTTAATTACCTTTCATTTTTATCTCTCTTTTTCTCTCTCTCTCTCTCTCTCTCTCTCTCTCTCTCTCTATATATATATATATATATATATATATATATATATATATTCTATTTTTTTCTTCTCTTTTAGTTTTTATTCTTTTTATCCTTTTAATCTTTTTATTTTATTTTATTTATATATATTATTTTATATATATATATATATAGATATAGATATATATTTAGAACTATTAATAAATTAGATTTTTTTTCTTTTGACAATGAAAACTTCTTCCATTAGCCATCATCTAATGTTAACTACAAAAAAATTTATTCATCATAGAAATTTATCATAATATATTCTATTTAAGTTATATATCTACCATGAGCAATTTATTTTCTATTTTTTTCTAAAAGTTCTAATAACTAACTAAATCTATGATTTTAAGCATGGTAAGTATATTTTTTATACTAAATATCAAAGTAAATCAATTCAATAACCTATACATATCACATGCACCTATGTACTATACCTTTTATTAGTTGTAATCTTTGTTTTTTTTATTCTCTTGATGATTGACCCTTTTCTTCAAATTTTACAAATTATTTTTACAAATTTTTCATCCTTGATATGATTTCATTGATGCTCATTTCTTCTTTCTTTGATGTAGCCATTGAAGGTTGAATCATAGATGTAAAATAGGTAGTAGGTATTTTTACCTTATATACTTCTAATGGTCTTTGAATATTTATCCTATCTTTTTTTTTTTTTTTTTTTTTTCTTTTCGAAAACAATCCTACTACCTCTTCTACTTCCTTTCAATTTTTTGTCAACCCTTCTTCTTCTTTTTTATCTTCAAATAAAATTTCTAAATTTTCTTGCAACTCTTCATTAGCCACTTGAAGAAATAGCTCCACTTTTCTTGGATCTTTTAAAGTATCTTTCTTTCTTTGATAAAATAGAATATTATCTTTTGAATTCTCTCAATAATTCCATTGCTTGGAGATGCTCCTTAGGTCTTTCAATCTACTTAAAAAATGTCTTCTTTGTAACTTGATCACTATCTTTCAAGAAAAATTCATCCTTCAATGCTTGAGAAAATTTCTCCCATGAACCTCCAAAATGTCCTATAAGGAATTTTATTTGATTTCTTATCTCTGATGTAGAAGTTAATTCAAATAATTGAACAATCTCTTTTTCAAAAATATGCTTTAATTCTATTTCTTTTATATAACAACTTAAATATTTTATAATATCTTTTTCTTCAAATTGATCAATCTTATCTACAAGTGCTTATAATGCTTTATTTTTCATACCTTCTTTGCAATCTTTAAGTTATTGCTATTGCATAAATAGAACAAAAGTTTCAAGCATGCTTACAAAATTGAGATCAAAATACATATGTTTTCTTCTACTTATAGCTCTACTTCTAACTCCTTTTGAAGCATCATCAAAAGCCTTTCCTTCCATTCTCTTGCATTCTTTTTCTAAAATTCAAATAAACTAAAAATAATTCTAAATACCTTCAAATTTAAAATTTTCATGTCAAATTTACCAAATATGTCATATAAAGTGTATTCTTGCTTAAGAATGTAATAGACACCTAGCTATAGAAGGCAAGTAATAATACAACAACAATCCTACTAAGTCTAATAGAATCGTAAATAAACTTCAAATAATCCTTAATAATCCAATCAAACTTTAACCTATTGAAATAAATTTAAAAGAAGTCACAAAGAAATACAAAGAATTCTAAAAATGTATTAAAAGTAATCATCTTAATATAAACCTAATTGAAATCCTAATTAAATCTTAATCAAATCATAGATCAAATTCTAATGATAATCTAATCAATTCTTAAATAATAGACAAATCTTAAACAAGTTTTAAATCAAATCATAAGAAAATCTTAATTTTAATAAAATCCTAGATCAAATCCTAAATCAAATCCTAATCAAACCTTAGATCTTAAATAAACTTTTAACAAATCCTATGATAAAATAGAATCTAAACAATAAATAATCAAATTACTGATATTAATTAAAAATTTGTATATTTTGTAATTTCTTAAAAAAAAAATAAGTACAAGAAAGATGAAATCAATTACAATTATTAATTGAGAGAAATGCAAGATAATCCAATTAGGTATTAAGTAGCCTTCTACTTCAATTTAAATGATAAAATTTTAATACCAATATCTCATTTTTGAACTATTGAATTTTTCTCAAATTCTATATAAATATTAGAAATTGAGTCTAATATTTATCAAAATTTTTTTTACTTCAATCCAAATGATAGATTACTAAAGATCTTAGAAATACTCATTAACCCTCAAAATCCAATTTCTAAGACCTCAAACCTCAAAAACCTTTGTACACTTTGATCTAACTATTTGATTGTCCTCAAAATTTTTACACACATTTATAACTAACACACCAATAAAATATCCAAAATTCATTTTTATACATACTACAAAACTCAAGAAACCTTCAAATTTGTAAACATAATTTTATTTATCAAAATCTAAATCAATTGAGAACATCATTAATTTTGAAAATCCCTCAAAAACTCAATATTGATTCAATTGACATAAAATCAATGCTCAAAAATCTTTTCCAATTCTGCTCTCAAATTCTACTCTTCAATCTACAAAAGAACCCCAAAGTCATCGTAGGTGCATGGTTTTGTGCCTTAGGATCTGATTTTGATCTAGGTTATTAATTGGTCCTCTTTGGATATTAATTCTTAGCTTCTTGAAGTAATTTTTTTAAAAATCTACTTTTAACTTCATCCTTTATATGCCTATATCATTTAATTTTTCAATGTATCTTATTTTTCCTTATTTATGGTCCTAGAAAGTAAGTAGAAGCCTATTTTGCAAAAGGGTAGCATTAGCATCCTTTAGTTTTATTATTTTTCGACTATTATTTATATTTTTAATATAATTTGCTTTAATATTTTAAAATAAGATCTTCTATAATATTATATTTTCTTCTTTCTTTTAGTCATTAGCCATGTTACATCATGATATCGGTGAAGAGGCAAAAGCCTTATTATATTTAGAGATCATTTCTTAAAACCTTTCCTTCTTAGAATCTTTTAAGATCTCACTTCCTTCTAATCTTTAGCTTGGGCAATGTCTTGCTTATAAAAAAAATTGGAATTGTCAGGATTTTTGAAAACTTAATGCGGCCACCAAGAAAGATTACTTCTCATTACCTTTTACGGACAGTATGGATAACATATTGGTATTATCACCAGATAGTAAAAGAATAGGAGTAGGGCACCAGTTAAAGTCATTCTGTAGTGTTGTTTTGGGTTGGCTAGTATGCCATTTTCTTGTATTTCTTGTGTTTTGGAGAATAATAGTTCCAGTTAAGAGTTAACAATGAGGAGCCAGTCACAAAAAAGAGAACTATGGTAGAGACCTACAGGCAAGAACTATTCCGAACTCGCAGTCATTCAATTTTAGAACTGAAAAAAGCGAATGGTCAGTTGGTAATGGAACGAGAAAAGACTGAGTTATTGTCGCAAGAAAAATTGGTATTGAGTGACCAATACAGATATAAAATGGAGCGGTTAAGGGTTGAAATTGAGGCCTTGAACGTCGAGGTGACAAGATTGGCAGAGGATTTAGTCAATAGTGGTCAAGCACAAGTATCGACATTGCTAGTTCTCAAAGTTCCAGAAGAAAGGAGTCACTTTTAGCGCCAGTTGGAATTGAGAGATGCCCAGATCCTGAAATTAGAAGCTCAAGTCCATGAATTGGGCGAGTACAATGAAGACCTTTCAGCTCAGTTGAGACAGGAGCCGATGGAAGGATTGGAAGAGGATGAAGATTTGCAGTTGGAACCAGAATCGGTAGAACCAATAACAGCTAGTGCGGCAATTGATTAATTAGATAGGCCACAGGCATCGCAATTTTTGTAGAGTTTTGTTAGATAATTTTTAGATAGGTATCAATTGAGTATTTGCGAGGACCGTGCACAATTAGGAGTGGGGCTATGTAGAATAAGTAGTTATTTTTAAAATATAGATACCTAGTATATAGTATAAACAAGGATAGATAACTACTGAAAAGGTGGTTCAATAAGTAGAATAGATGAATAGTCAAGAAAAGTAGTTATCATCTGTAGTATAAGAATTGGTATCTCGGGGTAGTATAAGGAGGATGAGAGAGGGGAAGAAAATGCCAGACTATGATTGTCATAAGCCGAGGGCAGACTGTGAGAGTTGTGAGCCGAGAGCCAGACTGTGAAAGTTGTGAGCCGGGGTAAGCTTGGTGCTACCTCTTTTCTTTTGTTTGTTATTTTCTTTGAATAAGAGGATTGAAAGTTTTTGAATATTGTGAAGTGAATTATAGAATGAAAATGTGATTGGTATTATTTGAGAAGAAGAAAGATTGAATGTTGAAATTTGATTGTAATTCAGTAGAGAGAATGAATATGTGTTTGTGTGAAACACTGTAATGTGAGTGGCAGTTCTGTGTAAAGAAATCCAGTGATTGGAACGAGGATAATTATGTGCTGAAAGCTGTGAGGGCGCAGTATTACAGTTGGAGATTATGAGGGTGAATATATTAGTGGAAATAACAATTATTCATATGACTGAATTGTTGTAAAGAAGAGACCGATAAGATGAAGGAGGAGATTATAATTTCCTTGTGTGTTCAGATATTAGAAATAGAGATGATACATTCAAGAGATAATTGATTGTGTGACCCTAACGTGAACGCTTAAGCAACTAGTCATTCCCTATGTTCAAATCCCCCTATACGGGTTTATGCTGGGAGGTTTCTTCTTGAATAAGTAAAATGAGCAATCATATTATACAAGATTTTTAGGCTAATTAAGTATATTTAAACACCATGGTGAAGTCAAAAATTTTAAAAAAAATATTTTTAATAGTAGAAAATAGGAGGACCAGCAACTAATGTAGTCTTTGTAGGACAAGAGGTGCACAATTCCCCTTTGGGTTATAGCACCTTGGGTATAGGTAGGAAGATAAGACTTAGGCCTCAAGGCCTCTTTAGAAGACCAATATACACTATTTGTGAGCTTTGGTGAGGTTTTTACTCTTGATTTCTTAAGCAAGTTATCCTTGAGGTAAAAATTATTCACTTAACTTTTCTATTATTTATATTCTATCTTTAATCTATCATAACTTATTCATAGTAACTTGAAATTATATGAATTTTATGTCATTAGAAAGATAAAAAAATTATCTATCTAAAAATATATTTTTTATTTTTTATTTTTTATTTTTATCTTTTATTAGATAAAAATCCAATGAATAGACTATGATTAGTTTTGTAGTATACAGTTGCTTGATTGCACTTATTTCACTTATTTGGTTTTATCTTTCTTTTGTTTTTGTTTATTACTACTTCTATTTTTCACCACCAATTATAAAAAATTCTTAAATGAGGCCATCTTGTAATTTGGGGTGAGGAAAAATTTATCCTTACATAAATGGTGCATTTGCCAGGAGATGGTGCTTTTAATGGTATGCGAGAATGTGAAGTTAGCTTTTGGTGAAAGATCTTGCTTGGACTTAATGTATGAGCATTGCTACTTAGTCTTCATTATTTTGGAGAGAGGTTGCTGCCTTGAACAAATATAATTAAGGTTAGTGATTTATATCGTTCAATTATTTACATTGTTGATTTTTTGTTATGCTTTTAAATTTTGTGTTTTAAAATTCTCTCAAATATATTAAATTATAATAATAATAATAATAATAATAATAATAATAAAAAATAAAAATAGAAAATAAATAAAAATAAAAGAATAAAAATAAATAAATAATTAAGAGAATTAAAAATAAACTATAATATAATAAAATATTAATAATAATAAATAATAATAATATTAAAATAAATAATTTATTTAATTAATAAAAATTAAAATAAGTTGATAATTTATTATTACATTTAAATTTTATTTTCACTCTTATTTTTACTTTTATTTTATTTTATATTATTTGATTTATTTATTTATTTATTTATTTATTTATTTTTAATTGATTAATTAATTTACTTATCTTTTATCTTTACTTTTTTTGTTCAATTTTTACTATTATCTTTATTAATTGATATTATTTTTCTTTTTATTAGATGCATTATATGTTTTATGTATTGACTTAAGTCTAATATATTTTTAATTATTCATTAAACCATTTTTTATGCAACATTCTTATTTCTAACCTTAAGTAATATTGTATTAGTTTGGTATTAGTGTTAGCATTATTTGGTGGTTTTCTTTAGGTTGGTTGTCACTTCCAAAGGATTAAAGTTGGAGCTCGTCTTTAAGATTTCATCACTCCTTTTCCTTGTAAATTTTCGAGTTGAGGGCCTTTTTCTAGTGGTAGGGAGATTTAATCACTCCCTCCCCCTTCCATACCATCTCTTTGCATCTTTGTAAATTTCCAGTGGAAGGCTTTTGTCTAGTAGTAGGAAGATTTAATCACTTCTTCCACCCTTCATATCCCTTCTATTCAGAGGAGTAGTGTAGAAAGAGCTTAGGAAGAATTAAAGAGAATTCTTCATCTAAAAAAAAAAAATTTAAGAAGAAGAAATAAGTAGAAGATAGAAGAAATTTAGAAGAAGTAAGAAAAGAGAAGACCAAAAATTTCAAATCATAATCCAAGGTGAATATATTTTTTAAAAAAAATCATTTAGTTTGAATTTTATTTTACTAACACAAATTGTGGCTTGAAAAAAATGAGCATGGTTTGGCAAAATTAGGTGGGTTGTAAACTTGAGCTCTTTAATTTTATTTGAAATTTTAGACATACAAGAAAGGAGGACGTCTTGGCAAAATTAGCTAGGTTTCAAACCTTAGCTCTTTATTTTTATTTCAAATTTAGGTACACTTAAGAAGAAGCACGGCGGGACTTACTGTTCTAAAGATAATATCTTAACCATTCTATGACCTTGTGGTATAGTTGAATACTAAAATATTCAATTATATGCACCAAAAAATTCTCCAATCTATCTCTTTTGTTAAGAAAACTTGGTTGTGTTTGCAATAGGTCCTTTTAATTTCTAGATGTTTTATAGAAAATGAAGTCGAGCTAATGGCCGGTATGACTTTCTTTTGTTATTGAGCGTGTACTTGTGGAACGTGATGATGTCCATGAGACAAAGTTAAAAGCAACACGTTGCCCTATAAGTTGTTTTTTTCTTGTCCAACTAATTTATGTGATATCCATGTAAGAAAATTTTAAATTACTTGTACTTTCCTTGGCCTTATTTTTGAATCTCTAAATTATGAATCAAGTCCAACTAACAAGTGACTGTCACGGACATAATCATGTAAGCTAGTAATTACATATACAAATAGATAGAAGTAAGTAAAAGTAGGTAAAAGTAAGTTAATTCTATAGTATTTAATATGGAAGCTTCCTAGAAGCTTTATAGACAATGCTTTGACTTCATAGGTGTCTTTAATTGACTTTTTGGATTAGAAACGTGGTCAATAAGTTGGCCATGTGCCACACATGTTGTTAGCTTGAAGATCAAGCTAACTATGTGATCCACACATAGAAAAACTTGCATTGTAAGTCAATGTCAAGGACAAAGACTCGATGAGAGAAAATATACACCAAAAGGCTATCTCGATATAATAAGTCAAAATATAAACAAGTAGGTATATTAAAAGGAAACTGGAATGGCTATTGCCACAAGGCAAGAAACTAAAGACTCTTGAACCTGGACTAGAAGCAAGAAAGGAGTTGACAAGAGTGAAGAAGCCTTCACTCTTGTCTCTATATATACTATCTAACTAGGAGCTACATGGCGACGTTCTATAGGACCTCCAATATGTGTTGACTTTGTAGGACACATGCTTTGACTTACAAGGCAAGTTTTTCTACGTGTGGGCCACATAGTTAGCTTGATCTTCAAACTAACAACATGTGTGGCACATGGCCAACTTGTTGACCACATTTCTAATCCAAAAAATCAATTAAAAACACCTATGAAGTCAAAGCAGCGTCTAGGAAGTTTCTAGGAAGCTTCTATATTAAATATTATAGAATTAATTTACTTTTATCTACTTTTACTTACTTCTACCTATTTCTATATGTAATTATTAGCTTACATGATTATGGCCATGACATTACCCCTCCCTTCTAGAGACGAGTTCCATGAAGAGCGGTCATCATATGTTGAAGAAATCTATGATGCGACGAATTGTATTCGCCACATACTCTGATCTCTGTTCTCTTCGAAGATGATTGATAGGGCCTCTCAACCATCGGTAGTGTCCCATACCGAGGCGAGAAGACCACCTAGTTATTTGATCATTGTTGAGGCCTTCGTAACTTCCTTCGAATAGAATATTTGGAACACCATCAGGAATTGTTTCTACCTCTAGCAAAATCACCAAACATCGGAAGTCCCTTCCCAAATCGTGATACCAAACGCATTGTATCTCACCATCTATTCAAGGAAGAACATGTCGTTCTTGAAGATCTTCATCTCGATTGCGTCGACTTGAAGGTTGTGACAATCGTAATGTCCCATCCGGCAGGTCAGTAAACGAAGGTTCTTGAGTTGAATCCACTGGTTGTTGGCTCTCCATCTAATTAGCGTCACAAATGCAAAGAAGTTACAAACAAGGATAGGAAATTGAATGTTATCTTGCCTCAATCTTGTCTCTTTTATAAGAGAGATTTTCATCTTGGTTTCGATGGATGTCGTTAATGAAAAACTTTCTCTTTAGCTGATGCATTTCCAAGATTCCTGGATGGCTCCCATGTGCGTTCACTAATATCATATCCGCGCCCATGTGCGTTCACTAATATCATATCTGCGCCAATGAACAAGATATTCCAGCTTATTTCGGCGCCGCCTTGAGTCTAATATCTCTTCTACCTCAAATTCTTCATTATTATCTATTTCTATAGGAGGCGGTGGCATTTGTCTTCTTCCTTGTATATCCACTGTCTTATATGGTTTAAGAAGAGACACGTGGAATAGAAGATGGATCTTCATTGACTCCGGTAGATGTAACCAATATGCAATTGGGTTGATCTGTTCAGAAACAGAAAAGGGGCCAAGCCTACGATAGTCCAATTTGTCACAAGGTCGAGTAGTCTTGATATTGCGACGAAGTAGCCATACCTTATCACCCACATTGAGTTGTGGTTGCTCCTTATGATATAGATCTGCGTTTATCTTTTGTCGTTCTTGAGCTTCCTTCAATTGCGTCTTCATTATTGCATGTAACTTTGACAACCGATTTGCCATATCTTCTGCTGCAGGATTATCAACTTTTGAAAAATCAAAAGTATCAAGTCGTGGATGATAGCCATAATTGACAAAGAAAGGTGTTTGTTGTGTGGAAGAATGTACCGTATTATTATAAGCAAACTCTGCCAATGGCAGAAAGGTTGTCCAATCATCTTGTTGGTACTTGATAATACACCTTAAATATTGCTCCAAGACTTGGTTTACGCACTCTGTTTGTCCATCAGTTTGAGGATGGAAAGCCGAAGATAGCTTTATGTCCACTTTTAAAATCTTAAAAAGGGTCCTCCAGAATCTTGACACAAATTGAGTTCTCCTATCCGATATGATATCTTTAGGTAATCCATGATAGCGATAGATATTATCAATGAAAAGCTTAGTTGTTTCTTCACCTGTGATAGATTTTGTACATGGCACAAAATGTGCCATCTTAGTGAAAAGATCTACTATCACAAATATAGAATCATAAGATCTTGAGCTTGGAAGATCTGTGATAAAATCCATAGAAACAGAAGACCATGGTTGTTCTGGTACAGGTAATGGCTGAAGAAGTCCGTAAGGTCGATGACGAGGAATTTTTGATCTTGAACAAATATCACAAGATTGTACAAAGTCTTTGACTGACTTCCACATTTGTGGCCACCAAAAATCTCTTGATATGAGTTCCAAAGTCTTATTATATCCAAAGTGCCCTACTGTTGGAAAGTCATGACGTGCTTGAAGAACACGTAAACGTGCTTCTCCTTCTGGAACATATAGGCGTCCTTCAAAATATAATAGATTATTCTTGAACTCGAACTTAGAAGGATCATGAGACTTGAAAGAATTATTCTCGATATCATGAACAAGAGGGTCTGAGGACATACTGGACTAGATTTGCTTGAGAAAAGTTGAATCAACAATCAATGTTGATTTCATTGCTCGGAGATGAAATTGCTCCGATTTCAAGAGGACCGTTCTTTGTTGCTCAAAAGCTACATCTCCTTCTTTTGGTACAAAATAAGAACGTCTAGATAGGGCATCGAACAAACCTTATTGTTTTTTTGGCCGATAAGTGATAATGAACTCGAATCTTGACAAAGACATACTCCAACGAGCTTGACGATGATTCAACACGCATGCTGACATAAAATACTCGAGGTTCTTGAGATCTGTATACACAGTGACTGGTCTAAAAGCGCCTTCTAGATAATGATGCCATTCTTGAAAGGAATCCACGATCGCAAGAAGTTCTTTATTGTAGATTTCATAATTGATCTCGGCTGCTGAGAATTTTCTTGAATGAAAAGCTATCGGATGAAGTTTGTCATCTGATCCCATTTGTGATAAAACTGCAGCCAAGGCAAAATCTGATGCATCTGTTTCCATAAAAAATGCCTTAGAAAAGTCAACACGATATAAGACTCGTGCAGAGACAAACGATGTCTTCAAGGCTTCAAATGCTGCTTCCGCTTTTTGATTCCATTGAAATTTATCTTTACTAGTCAAGCGTGTAAGTGGAGCTGCAACTCGTGAGAAATCTTTGATGAAGATCCGATAGTAATTGGTAAATCCCAAGAAACATTGGACATCACTTACCGTCCTTGGAATCTTCCAATCCATGATTGTTTGGACTTTCTTAGAATCCATCATGAGACCATCATTTGAAATGATGTATCCTAAAAAGTCAACTTGAGTAGTGTGAAATACACACTTTTCCATCTTGGCGTACAATCCTGCAACTCTAAGTTTTTGTAATACTTGACGAACATGTATTTCATGTTCTTCGACGTTCTTAGAATAGATCACGATATTGTCTAGATAGCAGACGACAAAATTGTCTAAGAATTCACGAAATACATCATTCATGAGATGCTGAAAAGTAGCTGGTGCATTCGTGAGTCCAAAGGACATGACATTATATTCGAAATGTTCATACCTGGTTCGGAACGCAGTCTTCCATTCATCTCCTTCTTTGATCCGTACTAGATTATATGCTCCTCTTAGATCTATTTTTGTATAGATCTTAGCTTGATTCAACTGGTCAAGGAGTCCTGATATCAAAGGTAATGGATACCTGTTCTTGATTGTGATCTTGTTGAGTCCTCGATAATCAACACACATTTGTAAAGATCCATCTTTTTTCTTTACGAATAGAATTGGAGCTCCTGCTGGAGATTTTGAATGGCTTATGAAATTCTTCGCTAAATTCTCGTCAATATATGTCTTGAGTTCAACCATCTCATCTTGCGATAAACTGTAAATTACTCGAAATGGTGGCTGAGTTCCTTCCTTGAGGTCGATTGAACAATCATATGGGCGATGCTCAGGAAGAATATCTTCATTCTTTTTCTCAAAAACATCTTGATACCCCTGATATTGACTTGGAATGCCACTTGAAGTCTTTACGTTTTCAGAAATAGGTGCAGCATAAATAGCAAAAGTTGATCCTTCTTTTGCTGCGTGTATAAATGCTTTTGCTCCTATCAGTACGAGTTTTACTATACTAGACTTATAATTTTTTACTTGGTTAGTAGAACTATTAATAACGCTCCGGAGAAAGTCAAGTTATACAAATTCCAATCTATTCGAGGGTTATATTTTTCTAGCCAAGATAAACCTAAAATAACTGGATTGGACGGGGATTTAATTATGTTAAAAGCTATGTAGCTATCATGACCGTCTATTGTTACTTTTATAGGATAAGTTTCATGGGTGAGATCTCCAGAAGACAAGGGACGACCATCTATGACTTCTACATGTACTGGTTTAGGTTTCTGTATAAAGGGTATTTTACGACTTTTAACAAATTGTTCATCTTAAAAACATGCTGAGGCTCCCGAATCTAATAAAGCAGAGGCTTTGTAATTCTTAGGTCCTAAATGTAAGTCTATTATAAAACAAGGAGAGGGTTCTGAGGAGAGGATAGGACCTTCATTAGGAATTGTACAAGGTTCCAGCTGCACGGTCCCTATTGTAGCTGGACAAATCCGTTTTCTGACATGTTGTCTTCTTTGACCGTCATACCCCTCATTTTATAGTTGCGTCGTTTCTTTCGACAATGTTGAGCAGTGTGCTTAGGTTCTCCGCAATATAAACATAATCCTTCTTGACGACGACGAATCTTTTCTTGCTCACTTAGGGGTTTAAAACATACCGTGTCAATGTGCATGTCTTCTACTTCTGAATGTACGTTTGGCAAAGATGTTGATGTTGCTATTGAGTAATAACGTTGAGATTCTCGTGAATGATTCTCGGATTGAAATTCAAAAAGTCGATTATCACATTTTACCGCAAAATCGATTGCTTGACTCAAAATTTGAGGATCAGGTAAGTTGAGCATCAATTTCTTTACTTCGTATTGCAATCCATAAAGAAATTGACTAATGAGTGCAGCATCATCCCACTTGATGTCAATTGCAAGTTGTCGAAATTATGAAGCATATACTATTACTGAGCGATTTCTTTGTCGCAGAATTCGGATCTTATTTATTGCAACACGAGTTGCATCGTGTTCACCATACATAGATCGAAACTCTGCTTAAAAAGCTTCCAAATTGTCCAGTATTGGATTTCGTTGTTCAAGAAAAGACGAAAACCATGATAATGCAGAACCAGAAAGTAGAGTGCCAATAAACTTGACTTGTGATCCTGGAGTTGGATAGCTTTGCAGTTGAAGTTCAATTGCCAATTGTACTTGATTGATGAACCCTCGAAACTTTGATCTCGTACCATCAAATTTCTCAGGTAAGGCAATTCTTCGTTCTCTAGTGCTTATAGGGTGTTGTACAATTGGAGAAGAAACATGATTTGTTGTAGATGTTGAAGCAGCTCCGATCATCTCTATATCTCCACTTTCTGCTATTCTTGTTCTTTCCTGTGTTGGTGAATTGAGTTGATGCATTGCAAGCATTAACTCCCTCATTTGCTCTTGCATTTGTGCCATTGCGCTCTTCATTTCAACAAGCTCTACCATAATGACACTAAGAAGAAAAATTTGTTTGATATTGCTCAAGACAAAAGAAAAAAAATACTTGATAACAAAGAAGATACTAAGAACAATATCAGTTTAGAAGTGGGTAATCCGCAAACTTCTAATACGCTTATGTCTTGTCAAGAAAAAGGGGTAATCCACTCTTACTCAAGAAAAAACAAAGCTCTGATATTGTAAGTGTACTCTTGTCAATCTGTCAAGGACAAAGACTCGATGATGGAAAATATACACCAAAAGGCTATCTCGATATAATAAGTCAAAATATAAACAAGTAGGTATATTAAAAGGAAACTGGAATGGCTATTGCCACAAGACAAGAAACTAAAGACTCTTGAACCTGGACTAGAAGCAAGAAAGGAGTTGACAAGAGTGAAGAAGCCTTCACTCTTGTCTCTATATATACTATCTAACTAGGGGCTACGTGGCGACGTTCTATAGGACCTCCAATATGTGTTGACTTTGTACGATACATGCCTTGACTTACAAGGCAAGTTTTTCTACGTGTGGGCCACATAGTTAGCTTGATCTTCAAGCTAACAACATGTGTGGCACATGGCCAACTTGTTGACCACGTTTCTAATCCAAAAAGTCAATTAAAGACACCTATGAAGTCAAAGCAGCGTCTAGGAAGTTTCTAGGAAGCTTTTATATTAAATGTTATAGAATTAACTTACTTTTATCTACTTTTACTTACTTCTATCTATTTCTATATGTAATTATTAGCTTACATGATTATGGCCGAGACATTACCCCCCCCTTCTAGAGACGAGTTCCACGAGGAGTGGTCATCATATGTTGAGGAAATCTATGATGCGACGAATTTTATTCGCCACATACTCTGATCTCTGTTCTCTTCGAAGATGATTGATAGGGCCTCTCAACCATCGGTAGTGTCCCATACCAGGGCGGGAAGACCACCCAGTTATTTGATGATTGTTGAGGTCTTCGTAACTTCCTTCGAATAGAATATTCGGAACACCATCAGGAGTTGTTCCTACCTCTAGCAAAATCACCAAACATCGAGAGTCCCTTCCCAAATCATGATACCAAACGCGTTGTATCTCACCATCTGTTCAAGGAAGAACATGTCGTTCTTGAAGATCTTCATCTCGATTGCGTCGTCTTGAAGGTTGTGACAATCGTAATGTCTCGTCCGACAAGTCAGCAAACGAAGGTTCTTGAGTTGAATCCGCTGGTTGTTGGCTCTCCATCTAATTAGCGTCACAAATGCAAAGAAGTTACAAACAAGGATAGGAAATTGAATGTTATCTTGCCTCAATCTTGTCTCTTTTATAAGAGAGATTTTCATCTTGGTTTTGATGGATGTCGTTGATGAAAAACTTTGACTTTAGCTGATGCATTTCTTAGATTCCTGGATGGCTCCCATGTGCGTTCACTAATATCATATCCGCGCCAATGAATAAGATATTCCAGCTTATTTCGGCGTCGCCTTGAGTCTAATATCTCTTCCACCTCAAATTCTTCATTATTATCTACTTCTAAAGGAGGCGATGGCATTTGTCTTCTTCCTTGTATATCCACTGTCTTATATAGTTCAAGAAGAGACACGTGGAATACAGGATGGATCTTCATTGACTCCGGTAGATGTAACCGATATACAACTGGGTTGATCTGTTCAGAAACAGAAAAGGGGCCAAGCCTACGATAGTTCAACTTGTCACAAGGTCGAGTAGTCTTGATATTGCGACGAAGTAGCCATACCTTCTCACCTACGTTGATTTGTGGTTGCTCCTTACGATATAGATCTGCGTTTATCTTTTGTCGTTCTTGAGCTACCTTCAATTGCGTCTTCATTATTGCCTGTAACTTTGACAACCGATTTGCCATATCTTCTGCTGCAAGATTATCAACTTTTGAAAAATCAAAAGTATCAAGTCGTGGATGATAGCCATAATTGGCAAAGAAAGGTATTTGTTGCGTGGAAGAATGTACCGTATTATTATAAGCAAACTTTGCTAATGGCAGAAGGATTGTCCAATCATCTTGTTGGTAGTTGATAGTACACCATAAATATTGCTCCAAGACTTGGTTTACGCGCTCTGTTTGTCCATCAGTTTGAGGATAGAAAGCCGAAGATAGCTTTATGTCCACTTTTAAAATCTTGAAAAGGGTCCTCCAAAATCTTGACACAAATTGAGTTCCCCTATGTGATATGATATCTTTAGGTAATCCATGATAGCGATAGATATTATCAATGAAAAGCTTAGCTGTTTCTTCACCTGTGATAGATTTTGTACATGGCATAAAATGTGCCATCTTGGTGAAATGATCTACTATCACAAATATAGAATCATAAGATCTTGAGCTTGGAAGATCTGTGATGAAATCCATAGAAACAGAAGACCATGGTTGTTCTGGTATAGGTAATGGCTGAAGAAGTCCGTAAGGTCGATGTCGAGGAATTTTTGATCTTGAACAAATATCACAAGATTGTACAAAGTCTTTGACTGACTTCCACATTTGTCGCCACCAAAAATCTCTTGATATGAGTTCCAAAGTCTTATTATATCCAAAGTGCCCTGCTGTTGGAAAGTCATGACGTGCTTGAAGAACACGTAAACGTGCTTCTCCTTCTCGAACATATAGGCGTCCTTCAAAATATAATAGATTATTCTTGAACTTGAACTTAGAAGGATCATGAGACTTGGAAGAATTATTCTCGATATCATAAACAAAATGGTTTCAGGACATACTGGACTGGATTTGCTTGAGAAAAGTTGAATCAACAGTCAATGTTGATTTCATTGCTCGGAGATGAAATTGCTCCGGTTTCAAGAGGACCGTTCTTTGTTGCTCAAAAGCTACATCTCCTTCTTTTGGTGCAAAATAAGAACGTCTAGATAGGGCATCAGACAAACCTTGTTGTTTTCCTAGCCGATAAGTGATAATGAACTCGAATCTTGACAAAGACATACTCCAACGAGCTTGACGACGATTCAACATGCGTGCTGACATGAAATATTCGAGGTTCTTGTGATCTGTATACACAGTGACTGGACTAGAAGCGCCTTCTAGATAATGACGCCATTCTTGAAAGGAATCCATGATCGCAAGAAGTTCTTTATCGTAGATCTCATAATTGATCTCGGCTGCTGAGAATTTTCTTGAATGAAAAGCTATCGGATGAAGTTTGTCATCTGTTCCCATTTGTGATAAAACTGCACCCAAGGCAAAATCTGATGCATCTGTTTCCATAAAAAATGCCTTGGAAAAATCAACACGATATAAGACTGGTGTAGAGACAAACGATGTCTTTAAGGCTTCAAATGCTGCTTCCGCTTCTTGATTCCATTGAAATTTATCTTTACTAGTCAAGCGTGTAAGTAGAGCTGCAACTCGTGAGAAAACTTTGATGAAGATTCGATAGTAATTGGTAAATCCCAAGAAACATTGGACATCTCTTACTGTCCTTGGAATCTTTCAATCCATGATTGTTTGGACTTTCTTAGAATCCATCATGAGACCATCATTTGAAATGATGTATCCTAAAAAGTCAACTTGAGTAGTGTGAAATACACACTTTTCCATCTTGGCGTACAATCCTGCATCTCTAAGTTTTTGTAATACTTGACGAACATGTATTTCATGTTCTTCGACGTTCTTAGAATAGATCAGGATATCGTCTAGATAGCAGATGACAAAATTGTCTAAGAATTCACGAAATACATCATTCATGAGATGTTGAAAAGCAGCTGGTGCATTCGTGAGTCCAAAGGGCATGACATTATATTCGAAATGTCCATACCTGGTTCGAAACGCAGTCTTCCATTCATCTCCTTCTTTGATCCGTACTAGATTATATGCTCCTCTTAGATCTATTTTTGTATAGATCTTAGCTTGATTCAACTGGTCAAGGAGTCCTAATATCAAAGGTAATGGATACCTGTTCTTGATTGTGATCTTGTTGAGTCCTCAATAATCAATACACATTCGTAAAGATCCATCTTTTTTCTTTACGAATAGAATTGGAGCTCCTGTTGGAGATTTTGAATGGCGTATGAAATTCTTTGCTAAATTCTTATCAATATATGTCTTGAGTTCAGCCAACTCATCTTGCGATAAACTGTAAATTACTCGAAATGGTGGCTGAGTTCCTTCCTTGAGGTCGATTGAACAATCATATGGGCAATGCTCAGGAAGAATATCTGCATTCTTTTTCTCAAAAACGTCTTGATACTCCTGATATTGACTTGGAATGCCAATTGAAGTCTTTACGTTTTCAGAAATAGGTGCAGCATAAATAGCAAAAGTTGATCCTTCTATTGCTGTGTGTGTAAATGCTTTTGTACCTATTAGTACGGGTTTTACTATACTAGACTTATAATTTTTTACTTGGTTGGTAGAACTATTAATAACGCTCTGGGAGAAGTCAAGTTTACGCGAATTCCAATCTATTCGAGGGTTATATTTTTCTAGCCAGGATAAACCTAAAATAACTGGATTGGACGGGGATTTAATTATGTTAAAAGCTATGTAGCTATCATGACCGTCTATTGTTACTTTTATAGGATAATTTTCATGGATGAGATCTCCAGAAGACAAGGGACGACCATCTATGACTTCTACATGTACTGGTTTAGGTTTTTGTACAAAAGATATTTTACGACTTTTAACAAATTGTTCATCTAAAAAACATGCTGAGGCTCCCGAATCTAATAAAGCAGAGGCTTTGTAATTCTTAGGTCCTAAATATAAGTCTATTATAAAACAAGGAGAGGGTTCTGAGGAGAGGATAGGACCTTCATTAGGAATTGTACAAGGTTCCAGCTGCATGGTCCCTATTGTAGCTGGACGAATCCGTTTTCCGACATGTTATTTTCTTTGACCGTCGTACCCCTCATTTTATAGTTGCGTCGCTTCTTTGGACAATGTTGAGCAGTGTGCTTAGGTTCTCCGCAATATAAACATAATCCTTCTTAACAACGACGAATCTTTTTTTGCTCAATTAGGGGTTTAAAACGTACCACGTCAATTTGCATGTCTTCTACTTCCAAATGTACGTTTGGCAAAGATATTGATGTTGCCATTGAGTAATAACGTTGAGGTTCCCGTGAATGATTCTCAGATCAAAATTCAAAAAGCCGATTATCACATTTTACCACAAAATCGATTGCTTGACTCAAAGTTTGAGGATCAGGTAAGTTGAGCATCAATTTCTTTACTTCGTATTGCAATCCATAAAGAAATTGACTGATGAGTGCAGCATCATCCCACTTGATGTCAATTGCAAGTTGTCGAAATTGTGAAGCATATACTGTTACTGAGCGATTTCTTTATCGCAGAATTCGGATCTTATTTGTTGCAACACGAGTTGCATCGTGTTCACCATACATAGATCGAAACTCCGCCAAAAAAGCTTCCAAATTGTCCAATATTGGATTTCGTTATTCAAGAAAAGACGAAAACCACGATAATGTAGAACCAGAAAGTAGAGTGCCAATAAACCTGACTTGTGATCCTGGAATTGGATAGCTTTGCGGTTGAAGTTCAATTGCCAATTGTACTTGATTGATGAACCCTCGAAACTTTGATCTCGTACCATCAAATTTCTCAAGTAAGGCTATTCTTGGTTCTCTAGTGCTTACAGGGTGTTGTACAATTGGAGAAGGAACGTGATTTGTTGTAGATGTTGAAGCAGCTCCGATCATCTCTATATCTCCACTTTCTGCTATTCTTGTTCTTTCATGTGTTGGTGAATTGAGTTGATGCATCGCAAGCATTAACTCCCTCATTTGCTCTTGCATTTGTGCTATTGTACTCTTCATTTCAACAAGCTCTGCCATAATGACACTAAGAAGAAAAATTTGTTTGATACTGCTCAAGACAAAAGAAAAGAAAGACTTGATAACAAAGAAGATACTAAGAACAATATCAGTTTAGAAGTGGGTAATCCGCAAACTTCTAATACGCTTATGTCTTGTCAAGAGAAAGGGGTAATCCACTCTTACTCAAGAAAAAACAAAGCTCTGATATTGTAAGTGTACTCTTGTCAATCTGTCAAGGACAAAGACTCGATGAAAAAATAGTTCAGACAAGTAAGCCTTCACTCAAAGAAAAGTAACAAAATATGAATAATAAGTATGTATATTGAAAAGAGAAACTAGAATGGCTATTGCCAAAAGACAAGAAAACTAGAGACCCTTGAAACTAGACTGGAAGCAAGAAAGGAGTTGACAAGAGTGAAGAAGCCTTCACTCTTGTCTCTATATATACTATCTAACTAGGAGCTACGTGGCGACATTCTTTAGGACCTCCAATATGTGTTGACTTTGTAGGACACATGCCTTGACTTACAAGGCAAGTTTTTCTACGTGTGGGCCACATAGTTAGCTTGATCTTCAAGCTAACAACATGTGTGGCACATGGCCAACTTGTTGACCACGTTTCTAATCCAAAAAGTCAATTAAAGACACCTATGAAGTCAAAGCAGCGTCTAGGAAGTTTCTAGGAAGCTTCTATATTAAATATTATAGAATTAACTTACTTTTATCTACTTTTACTTACTTCTACCTATTTCTATATGTAATTATTAGCTTACATGATTATGGCCGTGACATAGACCTATGAAGATGCCATCAATAAGAGGTGTAAGGTATTTTGTCACATTCATTGATGACTTTTTAAGGAGAGTATGGATTTTCATCTTCAAAGCAAAGAGTGAATGTTTCACAAGGTTTAAAGAGTTTAAGGTACTTTTAGAGAAGTAATGTGAATACAAAATCAAGGAATTATGTACAGACAATGGAGGTGAGTATATGTCAAAGCAATTCAATGATTTCTTAAAGTTGCACAGTATTGCAAAAAAAACCTCCACTCCTTATACTCTATTACAAAATAGAGTTGCTGAAAGAGTAAATCAGACCATTGTGGAGATGACAAGGAGTATGCTTCATGCACAATACCTTAGACATGATTTTTGGATGGAAGTAGCGGTAAATGCAATATACACAAGAAATAAGTGTCCTACAAGTGCACTTACATCAATGACGCCGGAAGAAGCTTGGAGTGGGAGAAAACCTTGTGTTTCTCACATGAGGACCTTTGGATGCATAGCATATACAAAGATATCAGATTGTATGAGATCAAAATTTGATACAAAAGGTACAAAATGTATGTTTGTTGGATATTGTGAAGGTACAAAGGCTTATAGGCTCATATATTTGGAGACTAAAAAGATCATCAAAAGTCGTGATGTTGAGTTTTTAAAGCACAAGAGTGCTTGTGAGCACTTGAAGATGTGTCCAAGTGGGAGTAATAGTGTATTTGTAGACACATATTCAAATTCAACAAAGAAGGAAGAAGACAAAGACAATGATGGTTGTAAAGGTGGAAATGAAGATGAAGAGGCAAAGAAGATGGACAAGAAGGTGTCTACAATTGATAAGACCAGCAATGAAGAGCATAAAGATGTCGATGATGATGGTAATGAGGATTATGAACCTTTGAGTGAGAAAAGACTATCTTCAAAAGAAAAAAAGGTTGGAAGTGACCATGGAGTGCAATAAGTTGAGTCTTCTTCAAATAAAAAGAGATATCGTTTGAGAGATAGAAAACAAAGTGGTGAATGGTGGAAGGACCATATTTTTCTTCAAGTAAGTAAAGAATATGCCAATATTGCATTTGTTGCTCATCTATTGAGTTTATGTAATGCAATGAAGTCCACGGATGCTATGAAGTAGAAGAATGCTATGGAAGAAGAGTACAAATTACTCGTGGACAATGGAACATGGGAATTGACTCAACTTCCACCAAATCAAGCTTCAATTGGTTGTAAGTGGGTGTTTAGAACCAAAAGGGATGTAATAGGTAATATTGTAAGGTATAAGGCAAGATTGGTTGCCAAAGGCTACTCACAAGTTGCTAGTATTGATTTCAATGAGACATTTGTTTCCGTGGCCAAATTCACCACCATTAAAACCATTGTGGCAATTGGGGCAGCAATGCACTTGGAGATGCATCAAATGGATGTGAAGACGACTTTTTTGAATGGAGAATTAGAAGAAGACTTCTACATGGATCAACCTTAAGGATTTTTTGAAGAAGGTAAACAACACCTTATTTATACGTTGAAGAAATCCTTGTATGGGCTCAAGCAATGATTAAGGGTATGGTACCAACGTATCGATACTTTCTTTGTGAATGAAGGATTTGTGAGGAGTGAGGCTGATCATTCCATGTATATGATGCAATCAAACGCCTTCTTGCTGATTTTTATTCTTTATGTTGATGATTTGATCATTTTGACCAATACTTTGAAAAAGATGGATTGGTTGAAGGCAAAGTTAGCAAAAGAATTTGAAATGAGTGATTTGGGAGAGCTCCACTATTACTTAGGAGTGAAATTTGTGAGAGATCGAGCTAAGAAGATCATTACATTGAGCCAAAAGAAGTACATTGTAGAAGTATTGAAACGGTTCAATATAGAGGAGTGCAAGTCCATTAAAACACCTTTGGAGGCAAATTTGAAGTTGATGAAGCTCATGGATGAGGAATTTGCTGAAGTTGAAGAAGAAATGAAAAATGTTCCATACAAGGCAGCAGTAGGCTCACTTACGTATGCAATAGTTAGTACAAGGATGGATCTTGCATATGCGATGAGTGTTGTGAGTCAATACATGTCAAAGGCTGGACCAATTCATTGGGCAACCATTAAGAGGATCTTGAGGTACTTAAAAGGTACTTTGAACTTCAAATTGTATCTTGGAGGTGATAGTATTACATTGCATGGATATTGTGATACAGATTGGATTGGAAATGCAAATGATAGAAGATCAACAATGGAATATGTATTCTTTGTTGGAGTAGGAGCAATTTTATAGAATTGTAAGAAACAACCAATAATTATAAGGTCTACAATAGAGGCGGAATACATGGCAATAAATCATGGTGCAATGGAGGCAATATGGCTAAGATAAGTTTTAGAAGATATTGGACTTGTACAATTGGAAGCAAATCCAATGAAATGTGATAATCAAGGATGCCTTGCTTTTGTAAAGAATCCAAAGCATCATTCAAGGACAAAGTACATTGACATTCAACATCACTTCATACGGGGGATGATTGAGATGGAAATAATTACCATGAAATATTGTGCAATGGAAGACATGCTTGCTGATTTACTCACAAAAGCATTGATGAAAGATAGACATTACAAATTGACAAAAGGATTAGGTTTATTAACCTTTGACCAATAGCAAAGTGAGAGTATTAAAGTAAATGGAGGATAAATTAGAAGGTAAAAGATATCATCTTAGATAAGTTGCTAATGGACAAAGGACAGCAAAAGGATGAAAAAAAGTTACTAAGGTGGCAGCTAGGGTTTTAAGTGGCAGCTAGGGTTATAGGTTGCAGCTAGGATTATAGGTGGCGGCTAGGTTAAGAGAATTCTAGGATGATGAAAATAAGATGAATACTAGCCAAAATGGATGTAACCTCTATATATAAATAAAGGGTGCTAGAAGTGAGAGGTATCTCATTCCACACTTCTTTTATATCTAACCTTGTTGATTTCTACTTACTTGTGTCTTGCTTATTATGTTTCTTTAATAGTTGCATCAAGGATTTAGGTGGATGAGGTAGAAATGGATGTAATATCAAAAAGATGGAAGTTGTCTCGTTGGTGAGCAAACCACCAGCTATTAATAAAGAGTGTTGGAAGTAAGAATCATCTTTCTCCATACTTCTCTTAGACTACAATCCTTGCTAATGCTAAGTGATTTTAGCTTTTAGACTTCTTTTCTTCAATAAAAATTTACAATCTTGATGGTAATAATTTACTTCTATTTGAAAAGGAGAATCAAGTCAGATTATATGATTTATGGGAGGACTTAAAGAAATTTAAGGTAGACATTATAATTACTCAATTATTGGAGGTTTTTCATACAATGAGAAAGAACTTTAAAATAGGCCTTTTCATTAAGAGACACCAAAGGACTAAGGCAAAAATCCAAGCTCATATGAGAATAATTCAAGGAATATAAGAAATAAGGGCAATCGAGTCAGAAGTCTTTATAGTCGATAAAATCATACCTTATACTATTATGGATGGAAGTAGTGGATTAAAAATCATGCCTATATGAACAATAGAAAATTTGGATCTTAGTATCACTAACCCTTCTCCATATATAATTAATATGGCTAATCAAAGCCAAGACACCTTCTTAGGCTAAATTAGTAGATGTAGGGTGATAATCAGTGGTGAAGAGTATTCCTTCACTTTCCATATTATTCATATGTATCCAAGTAAGAATTTATATCCATTACTTCTAGGCAGACCTTGGTTAAGAGCAACTAATGCAAAAATTGATTGAGGAGGTAAAAAGCCCCATATCCTCTATGGGCCACCAAAAAAACTTGACTAAAATCCTTATTCAAATCCAAGGATTGTTTTCAATCAAAATCTCATCTCATTCTTCAAAAGATGAAATTTTGAGTCCACAACCACAGAAAGAATTCAAAAAGAAGGTTAAATTTGCTGATTTGATAGGAAAAGATGTAGTTCATTCTAATATAGTCCAAACTACTCTATTAAGTTGCATGGGCCTAGGATTATACGATTGAAAAGATGATGGAGAATTCACCTAATTCTTAGCAAAACACCCTACTTCAAGAGCAAATGAAGTAATGAATGTTAACTTCATAGATGGTTTTGCTACTTAGCAAGACAATGAAGTGGAAGTAGATTTAGCAACCTTGGTAGATGACATTAAAATTGAAGATGTCTTTGGGGTGAACTTTGATAGCATTCAAAGTCAAGATTTGAAGGATTTAATTGAAAAAATTGATCTTAATTCTTACTTAAAATATAAATAAACTTCTAGTGGTCTTATGGCTAGGAATGACATAGTTACTTATCAACAAATTTCAAATGATTGAGATACAAAGCTCCCTATAGTCTTGTAGGCTTATAGAACAACGTTTAAAGTGACAATCCAAGCAACTCCATTTTCCTTAGTTTATGGCATAGAAGCCATTTTACTAATTGAGTTTGAAATTTCTTCACTTTGAATTACCTTAACAGAAAGATTGTCAATTAAAAAATCTTTAATTGATAGGCTAGAATGTTTAGAAGGTCTATATGAGACCAGAAGGTAAAGTGCTCAACATACAAAGGTAATTCAAAGAAGAAGAAAAATTATCTTTGACAAGCGATACAAGATTAGAACCCTTAAGCTTGGCACGTTAATCCTCTTACTAGATGCTAGGCAATTAGATTTCTCAAGAAAATTTGATGCAAAGTGGTTGGGTCCTTATTTGGTAAAAGAGGTCTTCTCAAATAATTCAGTTTGGTTGAAAACTCTTAACGGAGAAGACTTTTTTACTAGAATTATTGGCAATCGATGCAAGGAATATCAAGTGTGATTTTATCACATCCATAATCAAAGATTTCATCCTTGTATTTATCCTTTTCAATCCCTTAAATGGAGAATCATCAAAATTAAAAAAAAGTAGAAAGCTAAACATTAGAGTTCAAGATAAGTTATTATTATATTCAATCAACTTGTCCTTCTTTCAACATAGTTCCTTTACAAAAAAATAAAATAAATAAATAAATAATTTTTTTTAAAAAAACCATTAGTATTTGGAAGAATGTGTCTTAGTAAACATCCAAAGTGTGTAGAAGTGTTGGTCATGTGAGAAGTTGTCAAGTAAGTGTCTCACGTTCAAATCCAATTGAAAAAACTAGGCTATCCCAATGAGCTAGTATTAGTGCAGGAAAAGACCAACATTGTATCCTCTATGGATATATAGGCCTTTACGGCTTCATACCAAAATCTTCTCATATCAAAGAAGGGAGTAGAGATACCACCTTTTTAGCCTTAGTCTTGTCCATCTTGTTCTAGAATCATTAATTTTTAAGATTAAATTAAATTTTCTTCTATCTTCTTATATAATTTTATAGAACAAAATCTATTTTAGTTCCTATAGACTAGTAGCAACTCACTCATTTTTAACTTAGATAGCTATTGAAATCTTCTATAGACAAACCCTCTTTTTATTCAATAGTATTTTAAAAAGTCAGTTCTAGGTTCTTCTCCTTTAGAAGTCATCCCAGATGGTCACCATGTGTGAGTCATCAAATTGATTCACTAGTTGTTTTAGGACAAAAGAATGCATGTAGAGTGCCAAAATTACAATTATTAGGTAAAGATGTGCTTAAAAGATGTTAAAAAAAGAAGAATAATATTAGTGGAGAAGAAATGGACTCTTAGTAAGTCTTGGAGGTAATTATTTTAATTGGTTTAGTATTTTTACTTATTATTGAGGAGTTAGGATTATTTACTAAAATCAATATTTATATTGATCTTATATCTATATGTATTACTTATACAAAAACTATAAATGTTAGTCAGTAGTTAAAGGAAGCATGAAAAAGAACCTCATGTCTTTTTAATTATTTATATAGAAAGTAGAATTTGTAGTAGATTTAAATTGATTCTATTACTCTAAAAAATCAATAATATAAAAAATTATATCCTTAAATTACTATTAGTATTATAGAAACATTATAAGAATTTTTAAAATTTATTTAGAAATTATTTAGAATTTTTAGTAGTTTCAAATTGATTTTTATCACTATAAAAATCATAAATATAGGAATTTCTATCTTTAAATGGATATTAGAATTATAGAAATATTATAGAAATTTTAAAATTTTATTTAGAATTTATTTAGAATTTTCTATGAGTTTTTAGGGTAATTTTTAAGACCTTGGTATAATTGAGTTTTATTACTTGGGTAGCCATTATGAAGAAATGGAACAAGGTTTGAAGGCCACTTAATGTTTCTAGGCTAATTGGGTGTTTTTTAACACCATGATAAAGTCAAAAATGCAAAAATATTAATTCTACTAGTAGAAAATAGGAGGACCAACAGCTAGTATAGTCCTTGTAAGAAAGGATGTGCACAAGTCCCATATGGATTGTAGTACCTTGGATGTAGGTAGGAAGATAAGACTAAGGCCTCAAGGCCTCTTTAGGCAATCCATATACACTACATGTGAGCCTTGGTGAGGTTCGAACCCTTGATCTATTAACAAGTTATCCTTGAGATAAAATATTTTCACTCAACTTTCTATTTGTTACTTGTTATTTTCAATCCTGCATAACTTACTCATAGTAATTTGGATTTATATATTTTTTATGTCATTGAAAAGATAAAAAAAATTAACTTTATAAAAATATACTTTTTACTTTTACTTTTTATTTTTTTCTAGATGAGAATCTAGTGAACAGACTATGACTCGTTTTGTAGTGTACAATTGCTTGATTGCACTTGTTTCACTTGTTTTGTGTTATTCTTCTTTAGTTCTTGTTGTTTGTAACTTCTACTTCATACCACCCATTACAAGCAATTCTTAATTGAGGCCATCTTATAATTTGGATTGAAAGGTAGAAACTTATACTCACACTACTCAAGGAGTTTCATGAGAGTCAATGGGCGGGACATAGAAGAATTTGGGCTACTTTTGCTAAAATGAAGGAATGATATTGGTGGAAGAATATGTATCGAGATGTAACTTTGTTTGTAGAATCTTGTATAACTTGTGAGATGTATTCAAATATACGACATAGAGATGGATTGCATCAGACATATCCTTTGGCTATTCATTTTAAATGGGTTGTAGATTTGGTTATTATGCCAATGGAACTATAGAAAATGAGATATTTAGTTTTGGCTCGTGAAGATTTATCAAATCCAATAGAAGATATGGTTTTAAGAACAAAGTCCATAGAGAGAATTTGCACATTTTTACTTGAGGAAGTTGTTTGTCTCTATGGATGTTTGGAAAAGATCATTGCAGATCAAGGAGAATTGGATGAAAATAAAGCTCATATTTTTTTTAAGAGATGTAGGATCAAATTATCATTGACTACTGCTTATAATTCGGAGTGGAATGTAGAGAGTGAACGTAGGCATCCACCAATTGTAAAAGCCTTAGTTAAAGCTTGTAATCGAAGAGTGAGAGAATAGCCTCGACTTCTACCTTATACATTATGGTCTGATCGAACAACACATAGTTCGGTGATAGGATAAATACTAGTGGAACTTATGATAGGTCAAAAACTAATTATGTCGATTGAAGAAAATGTACCAACTTGAAGTATGCTACCATGGGAAGATGGATTGATAAGACAAAAATTGTTAGCCATTAGAATCTAGTAACTTGAATAAAGATCAAAAGATGTGGAATTAGCATTAAAAAGGTTACAAAAGGCAAGATTAGGAAATAAGACTCAATTTAATAAGCAACATCGATTGGGACTTAGAGCAATTGAAGAAGGTGAATGGGTACTTGTTTATGATAGAAGTGTGGATAATTAATATAATATTTTGTGAAATTTTTCATAATGTTGGTTTGGACCATATGTAGTAGTAATAGTTTATAATAATGCCACATATTCATTAAGAAAGTTAGATGGTACGAGGTTGAAAATACCTATTGCTGCAAAGTGAGTGAAGATTTTTAAAAGACGAGATAGAGAAATCAATATGGATGATCATGCTGAAGATATCGATATTTTTGAAAAAGACAATTATTTTGAACAGGATTGTAAAAATATCAATGAAGGATTTGATGAAGAAAATTAAGAGATGGTGTGATGTCAATTATGACATATGGTTCATTTGGTGCATATCAGAGTATGTACAGGTTAAAAGAGGGTAGATGTCTTGATGTAATATGACTATATAGTGAAATTATAATCAAAATTGAATTTCTAATTAATATCTAATTAACTTAATTCAATTATAATTTGAGGTATCTAAACATGGCTTTTATAAAAGCCTCTCAGATGATTTTCTTATCTTAATAATTAGTAGGTTGAAGGTTAGTTAGTAATTTTACCTTCTAGGTTCTAGAGACTCTTCTACTACCTTAGAAAGACCATAAATTAATGAAATCAGGTTAGAAGAGGTAAATAATTAGTATAGTTGGTACTAAGATTAAGTTGGGAATAGAATTGGGCTAAAAAATCCTTAGGATAAAATAGAATGATATCCGGAGGTCGATCATTTGTGAGCCAGGGTCGAAATCAGACCTCTAGCTACTAAAATGATAGCCTAGGGCAAGATAGGGTTTCATTAAAAAATCGAAGGTTAGGATTTAAAAGCTAGCTTAAATTTCTTTTCAAAGACATAAGAATTGTTTTGAGAGTATTTTAGAGGACTTAGAAATTTTTGTTCAAAATTAGGGTTTGTATCAATGATTTGGATTTTATATCATATAATTAGGGCTATCAATTTTGGCTAGTTCGTGCAATTGATATAACATCTACGGTTGGAAATTTGATACTATTTGGATTATTAAATAAGCAAAGTATATACAAATATTTGTATTAATCTAACGGCATGGTTTAGAGATATCTAGTTTTTAGCACAAGAGGATATTAGAAGGTGGTAGTTTGAGGTTGAGTAGGATTTCTATAATATCTAAAGATCTATTGGTTGGATTAAGATAAAAATTGGCATGGTGTTGGAAGACTTAAAGATCAAGCTATACACCAACTTTGACACAAAGTTAACAGTTAAAAAGAAAGAAATCATTGCTGAGATTTTTACTTCACTTTTCAAGTTGGTGGCTAAGTGACATCAGTGCAATTTTTGGAGGTTTTTTTACAATCTGTAAGTTGGATTGGGCTAAAAATTCTTGAACATATAGAAGACTTACATTAAAAATTGCATGAAAAATCCTACATCAAGTAGATGGTCGGATTGGATGTTACAGCTTGTTAAAGCTCATTGATTAAGATTGGAGCTTACAAGAAAAATCTAAATTTCTTAAATATGAAAGTAACAAGATAATTGGGATTTATGTATAGTTAAGACTACTAAGAAGAGTGTTTTAAGCACTTTTGAATTGAAATTCAGATTATCTTCTTCTTGTATGGATAAAATCTATTAGGATTTCTTGACTACTTGTAAAATACAATCTCATCTTCCACAGTTAAGTTCTCGGTGCATTCTTGAGTAAAACAACACATAATATGACAGCAAGTGAGTCATCAAATTGACTCACTAATTTTTGTAGGTCAAAAAAATACATGTAGAGTTCAAAAATTACAATTTTTAGATAAAGATGTGCTTAAAAGAGGTAAAGGAAGAAGAATAGTATTAGTGGAAAAGAATTGGAGTCTAAGTAAGTCTTAGAGGTAATTATTTTAGTTGATTTAGTATTTTTATTTATTATTAAGTAATAAGGATTAGTTACTAAGTTTAATATATATATTGATCTTACATCTATATATATATATATATATATTGATCTTACATCTATATATATATATATATATTGATCTTACATCTATATATATATATATATATATTGATCTTACATCTATATATATATATATATATATATATATATATATTGATCTTACATCTATATATATTATTTATAAAAAACTATAAATGTTGGTTAGTAGTTAGAAAAAAAAAAAAAAAAAAAAAAAAAAACATGAGAAAAAAACTTTATGTCTTTTTAATTATTTATACAAAAAGTAAGATTTTATAGTGGATTTAAATTGATTTTATTACTATAAAAAATCTTTAATATAAGAAATTTTAGCCTTAAATAAATATTAGCATTATAAAAACTTTTTATTTTTTATTTTTACTTTTTATTGGGCAAAAACACATTGAACAAACTATAACTAAGTTTTGGAGTGTGTATTTGCTTGTATACATTTCTTTCACTTGTTTGTGTTGTTTTCTTCTTTTGTTCTTATTCATTGCATCTTCTACTTCACACTATCCATTACAAGTAACTCTTAATTGATGCCAACTTGTAATTTGGGTAGAGGTGTAAAATTTTTTATTATTGGTCAATTTAAATTTATCTTTCATCTCTTTTGCTTTTTCTTTTGATATTGTTGAAATATCCTTTCTTGACAATTCTTGTGAAGCTGCTCCATGAGTCTTATTTCCTCAAGTTTGCCTCTTAGAAGAATTTCCTTCTCTTGAATCGTCAAAATTTTCTCTCCTCTTTTCTTCCATTAAAGCTTCATGTTGGCTTTTAGCAATATATGCATGTAGTAATAAAGCTTCTACAAGATCCTCTCAACCTATAGCACTACGAATTATTGTAGCAGTTCTCAATAAAACTTCCCCTAGTATCTTCTCTTTTTGCATTATAAAAATGGTAGAAGACCAAAGTCTACTTGGTTGAAAATTTCCAACAAAATTTTATCTACCATCATAATTCATCCTAGTTCCATAATTTGTAGCTTCTATTACCATAATTTCATGTGTTGCCAAATAATCTTTAACCAATGCTTTCATGCCTCCTTTACCAAAGTTGGTTTAGAAAAGATCACTAGTATCTTTCAATGCAACCTTCCCATCTTTCCAATAAACAATACCTTGTTGTACCATCTCATCAAATTTACCACAATCTTTTTGAGAATGAGAATCATCATCACACCAAATACATCTTTGTACATATCCTTGTTTAAAAGTAACTTTTGAACTTATTATAAAAGTCTTTTCTTCAAGATTTACAAGTTTGATTTGAAGATCTTGCATCCTTCATATAATCTCTTCAAGTCCCATATTTTCTTTCTTTGGTATAGTCAATGGAGGTTGGACAATAGACAAAGTCAATCTTGTAGTAGGCATTGAAATCTTTGGTACTTGTACCACTCTTTGAGTACCAAATCTATCCTTTCTCCTTTCTTTTTTTGCAAGTAATCCAATAGCATCTTCAACAGTTCTCCACTTTGTTGTCAATCCTTCCTCTTCTTCCTTATCTTCAAGAAGAACCTCTAACTTCTCTTGTAATTCTTCATTAGCAGCTTGAAGAAAGAATTCAACCTTCTTTAGTTCCAATGTTAATTTTTGTATTTTTGATAATCAAAAAAATTGCCTTTCAAATTCTCTTAATAATTTTGTAACTTACAAATTTTTGTTAGGTTGCTCAATCCATTTCAAGAATGATTTCTTGGTAACTTGAGCAGTATCTTCTAAAAAATACTCATCTTTCAATGCATGTGAAAATACCTTCAATGAACTTCCAAATTACTCCATAATAGACTTTATATGCTCTCTTATCTCTGTACCATAGCAAGCTCAAATAATTGAATCATCTCCATTTTAGAAACGTGATTCAATTCCACTTTTCACATACATCTTAAATATTTATAAATATCCCTCCCATCAAATTGATCAATCTTGTTAACTACTGCTTGCAATGCTTTCGTTGCCAAAGCCGCTTTGTGATCATTGCTATGTTGCTATTGCATAAATAATGTAAATGCTTGAAATATTTTTATAGTGTTTGGATCAAGATACATATCTTGTTCACTAGTAGAAATTCCACTTGAAGTTGTGCTTGAAGATCCACTTGAAGTTCCACCCAAAGCTCCATCAAAAAGTCCAAATTCAACCTTTTAGCCTTCTTGCGCCATTAATTCTAAATAACCACAAATATAATCCAATACCTTCTACCTCAAACTTTCATGTCAGGTTCACCACTTATGTCATATTACGTGTTGTTTTGCTCAGGAATACACCGAGCACTTAACTATGGAAGGTGAGATTGTATTTCACAAGAAGTCAAGAAATCCTAATAGGTTTTGTTCCATACAAGAAGAATATAATCTGAATTTCAATTCAAAAGTGCTTAAAACACTCTTCTTAGTATTCTTAACCATACATAAATCCCAATTACCTTGTTACTTTCATATTTAAGCAATTTAGATTTTTCTTATAAGCCTCAATCTTAATCAATGAGCTTTAATAAGCTATAACATCTAATTTGACCATCACTTGATGTGGGATTTTGCATACAATTGTCAATGTAAGTCTTCTATATGCTCAAGAATTTTTAGTCCAATCCAACTTACACATTGTGAAAAAACCTCCAAAAATTGCATTGATATCACTCAGTCACCAACTTGAAAAGTGAAGCAAAAATCTCAGCAATGATTTCTCCCTTTTCAACTATTAACTTTGTGTCAAAGTTGGTGTATAGCTTGATCTTCAAGTCTTCCAATACCATGCCAATTTTTATCTTAATCTGACTAATAGATCTTTAGATAATATAGAAATCCTACTCAACCTCAAACTACTACCTTCTAAAATCCTCTTATGCTAAAAATTAGATATCTCTAAACCATGTTGTTAGATTATCACAAACATTTGTATATGCTTTGCCTATTTAATAATCCAAACAGTATCAAATTTTCAATCATAGATATTTTATCAATTGCACAAACTAGCCAAAATTGATAGCCCTAATTATATGATATAAAATCCAAATCACTGATACAAACTCTAATTTTGAACTACAATTGCTAAGTCCTCTAAAACCCTCTCAAAAAAATTCTTATATCTTTGAAAAAAACTTTAAGCTAGCTCTCAAATCTTAACCTGCGATCTTTGAATGAATCTCCAACCTACCTTTGATGGTCATTTTAGTGATATGAGGTGTGATTTCGACCTTGTCTCACAAATGGTTGCGCTCGGATATCAATCTAACTACTTCTAAGGATTTTTTAGCCAAATTCTACCCTTAACTTAATCTTAGTACCAACTATATTAACCATTTATCTCTTCTATCCTGATTTTATCAATTTATGGTCTTTCTAAGGTAGTAGAAGAGTCTCTACAACCTAGAAGGTAAAATTACTAACTTACCTTCAACTATTAATTATTAAAATAAGAAAATAACCTAAGAGGCTTTTATAAAAGCCATGTTTAGATACTTCAAATTATAATTGAACTAAGATAATTAGATATTAATTAGAAATTTAATTTTAATTATAATTTTAATATATAGTCATATTATATCACGACAACATGGTGTAATTGTCTTGCAAAGATCAATTTTTGTAACATCAAATTGTGTTGTTAATTGTTATAGTAGGTATATCCTTAACTATCTTATTGTGAATTGGCAAGAAAAAAGGAGAGCTCGGGCTCCTTGCCATTCCGATACAGAATTCTTTTTCTCAATTAAGATTGCTTAAGGTCACTCTTATACAATAATAGTTTTGTATAGCAATTAAAATTAGGAACAATATTACTTAGGATGATATTCAAGTAAGTATTCCTTCTTTAGGTTTTTCTATTTTATTTTCCTTCTTTTTTGGAAGATATTTAAGTGGGTTGCAAGTGGAGGAGCCAAAAAATTTAAATTGTTAGAAAATTTGGTAGATTAAAAATTTTGTTAAGTTAAATGGTATTTTTATAGTCGTGTAGATGCATCATTTTACTAGATCTAAGAAATCCAACCTACCTTCACCCATAGAAAATCCTAAATTTATTGGCAAGAAAAAAAAATCAAAGTCTAAACAAGTAAAATTCTAAGGATTGGACACACAATCTTCTCTTTTTACTTTAGAAGATGTTTTTGTTATAAATCCATTAGAATTAAATCTAGGTGGAGAAATAGAAGAAGAAGAATTAGAATTTGACTTTCTTAATTATTGTGGTAAGGTTAATTAAGAGAAAGAAGGGTCAATACCTCCTTTTCTTTCAATAGAACATGAAAGAGAATCCACACTCACTCTTATATCCATCAATTCCTTGGTTCAACCAAAGAGCTTACCAATAGTAATTCCTAAGGATTTACAAGGAGCTCCTATGCTCCACAATCTCCTTATATTTAAAGATATTAGAAATGATGATCCATCGATACAAATAGAAAGATTCATGGAACTTTTCACAACATGTTTAATAACCAATCCGAGTTATTTTCTAGTATGATTTTTAAGTATCCTAAAGGATGGAGCATATGAATGGTATAGAAACCACTTCCCTCAAACCTTTAAGAATTAGGACATGCTCTTGAGAGCATTTTTAGAAAAGTTCAGGCCAAAAGTAGGACAAAGTAATGTCTTCACAGCCTTTTCTTCTTTGAGACAAGGAAAGAGAGAAAAAATCATTGAATACATTCGACGATTTGAACTTGTAGTAATCAGATTTGTGAGAACTCTTTTCATAGATGATATCCTCACTCAATTATTTATTTGAAGATTTAATAATGAAGGAACATCTTGAGAGATTCTTAAAGGAAGGCTAGTTAATTTAAAAGAGGCCAAAAATTTAGCACAGGTAGAAGAAGATATTAATAAGAGGCAAGAGTGAATGTGGACGAAAGAAGACCATAGAATCCCTAATTTTTTTCCTATACATGCCCAAAATATAGAGAATTTTCAAGGATATTTATATGGGGCTATAGAACCTCAATTTCATTCTATAAACCACTATCCAACACCTTTAGAGGTTAGACTACTTCATATCCTTCCTAAATTAACATATCTAGAAGATAAGAATAGATAGAAGGAAGACTTTAAGAATGAAGTTCTTCAAAGCCAACAAGGATTTTAAAATGAACTTGCACAATAAATGAAGGCTATACAAGAATAGATGTCTTTTTTAATTAAGAATCAGAATTCTAATCAAGCTCCACCTTCCATAGAATTTGATAGGCATACTTCAGGGCTTTGGTGCATTCAAAGCAGCCAACCAAGGCATACAATTCAATTTTATTTAACCCAGTAAAATTACCAATAAAACCAAGAAAGAAAATAATTATATGTCCTACCTTATAGGAACCAAAATAGGGTTGGTTTTAATTTACAATTCCAACCTCAAAAAAATTCCATCCAAGACTTTAGGAACCAACAACAACAACGACATGAGATGCATCACCTTTGTGAAAAAAGCCACCTACCAAGTAATTGTTGGATGGAGAATGGAGCAGTATATGAAAACTGTGGGAGAAACCATCCTACAAATATGTATAGGCAACCTATTAAGATAGCTCTTTTAAAAGTCTACAAAGAAATTACCCACAATAAGCCCAAGATCATTTGATGGAGGCAAGAACTTCAAACTTAGATAATAGCTTAAAACCTCCTAACCTATTTTATGATTATAATAATAATCGTCAAATCCAACATCCTCCCTCAAGTTTAAATATACAAAGAAGATTTATTCCATTAAATAGTGACCAACGTCAAAATAGCCAAAAAAATAAAGAAAAAAATTCACAATATGTAAGGTATTTGGAAATACCAACTGAAGAAAAAAATTCTCAAATCCTTAGAACTCAACCATTATCTTTTTATACACATTACATCTCTCATGAAGGAACAACTAATAAGGATAAAAGACTTCTTAATATGCCGGCCTTGGTAGTTATAACAAGGTCTAGATATACTAGTCCTTCTTGCTAATTCAATTGATAGTAAGAATAATTTGGAAGACTCTCCCCACTTGTTGGATTTAAATGAAGCCACAAAAGATGCAATGGCCAATAGTAGAGCTTCTAAAGAAATACCTCACGTTTTAGGGCCCAAGTCAATTAGGCTACTAGAAAACTTGAAGGAAAATACTCAAAGAAGAGAATTTTCTTCTAAAGAAGAGTAGGAAGGGTCTAGAATTCTCAATGTGGAACATAATAATTCACCACGACTTAAAAGTAAGAACAAAGTTGAACTATATGATTTATGGGAGGATTTGACAAAAATCAAGGCTAATATAATAATTTTTCAATTATTGGATATTTTTCTAATAATGAGAAAGAGCTTTAAAATGGGCCTTCCCATTAAGAGATATCAAAGGTCTAAGACAAAAATTCAAGCCTTCGTTAGAACAATTTAAGTGACTTAAGAAGTAAAGGTAATTGAATTAGAATTATCTATAGTAGATAAAATCATATTTTTTACCATTGTGGATTAAATATAATACCTGTACAAACGATGGAGAAGTTAGTTTTTAGTATCACTAGTCCTTCTTCTTATGTAATTAATATAACTAATCAAAGCCAAAACACCTCCTTAGGCCAAATTAGTAGATGTAAGATAATAACACGTAATAAAGAATATTTTTTTACTTTCCATATTATTCACATACATTCAAGTAAGAATTCTTATCCATTACTACTAAGTAGACCTTGATTAAGGGCAAATAATGTAAAAATTGATTGAAGAGGTGAAAAGTCTCATATCATCTATGGACCATCAGAAAACTTCACTAAAATCTTTATTCAATCCCAAGGATTGTTTTAGCCAAAGTTTTATCTCACTCTTTAGAAGATGAGATTTTAAGTCCTCAATAAAAAAAAGAATTTAAAAAAAAAGTTAGATTTGTTGATTTGGTAGCAATAGAGGCAGTTCATTCAAGTATGGTTCAACCAACTCCACTAAGATGTATGGGCCCTAGACTATATGACTGAGAAGATGATGGAGAATTCACATGCTGGTTGAAAGATCACCCAAGTTCAAGTGTGGACAAAGTTGTGAATATAAATTTTATAGAGAGTTTTCTCACTTATCAATATAATGATTTAGAAGGAGATTTAATAATCCTAATTGATTATATAAAAATTGAAGACGTCTTTGAGGTAAACTTTGATAGCACTTAAGTTCAAAAATTAAATGATTTAATGTCATGGACATACTCATGTAAGCTAATAATTACATATACAAATAGGTAGAAGTAAGTAAAAGTAGGTAAACATAAGTTAATTCTATAGTATTTAATATGAAAGCTTCCTAGAAGCTTCACAGATATTGCTTTGACTTCATAGGTATCTTTAATTGACTTTTTGGATTAGAAACGTGGTCAACAAGTTGGCCATGTGCCACACATATTGTTAGCTTGAAGATCAAGCTAACTATGTGGCCCACACGTAGAAAAACTTGCCTTGTAAGTCAAGGCATGTGTCCTACAAAGTCAACACATATTAGAAGTCCTATAAAACGTCTCCATGTAGCCCCTAGTTAGATAGTATATATAGAGACAAGAGTGAAGGCTTCTTCACTCTTGTCAACTCCTTTCTTGCTTCTACTCTAGTTTCAAGGGTCTCTAGTTTTCTTGTCTTCTGGCAATAGCCATTTTTGTTTCACTTTCAATATACATACTTATTTATTTATATTTTGTTACATTTCTTTGAGTGAAGGTTCTCTTGTCTGAATTGATTTTTCATCGAGTTCTTGTCCTTGACAGATTGACAAGAGTACACCTACAATATCAAAACTTTGTCTAATCTTGATTAAGAATAGATTACCTCTTTTTCTTGATAAGATATAAACATATTAGAAGTTGCGGATTACCCTCTTCTAAACTGATATTGTCCGTAGTATTTTCTTTGTTCTCAAGTTCTATCTTCTATTTGTCTTGAGCGATATTAGACATCTTCTCTTTTCTAAGTGTTATCATGGCAGAACTTGTTAAAATGAAGAATGCAATGGTACAAATGCAAGAGCAATTGAGAGAGTTAATGCTTGCGATGCATTAACTCAATTTACCACCACAAGAAGCAACAAGATTGGTAGGAACTGAAGATATAGAAATGGTTGTAGTTGCTTCAACATCTGTACCAAACCATGTCCTTTCTCCTATGGTGGAACGCCCTTCCAGTGTTAGAGAACCAAGAATTGCCCTACCCGAGAAGTTTGATGGCACCAGATCCAAGTTTCGAGGATTTATCAATCAAGTGCAACTTGTGATTGAACTTCAACCCCAAAGCTATTCAACTCTAGGATCGCAAGTTAGATTCATTAGTACGCTTCTTTCACATTCAGCACTATCATGGTTTTCATCTTTTTTTGAACGACGAGATCCAATATTGGATAATCTAGAGGTTTTTTTGGTAGAGTTCCGATCCATGTATGGAGAACATAATGCAATTCGTATTGCAACCAATAAGATCCGTGTTTTACGACAAGGCAATCGATGAGTAATGTTGTATGCTTTACAATTTCGATAACTTGCAATTGATATCAAATGGGATGATGCTGCACTTATTAGCCAATTTTTTTATGGATTACAATATGAGGTAAAAAAATTAATGCTCAACTTACCTGATCCTCAAACATTGAGTGAAGTAATTGACTTTGCTGTGAAGTACAACAATCACCTTTTTGAATTTTGATCTGAGGACCTTAAAAGTGGACCTCAACGTTACTATAATTCAATGGCAACACCAACACCTTTTCAACACATTTATTCGGAAGTAGAGGATATGCAAATTGATGTAGTATGCTTCAAACTTCTTACTGAGCAAGAAAAGACTCGTCGTCGTCAAGAAGGATTATGTTTATATTGTGGAGAACCAAAGCACATTGCTCAACATTGTCCAAAAAAATGATGCAATGACAAAATGAGGAATATGGCTATGAAAGAAGACAATATGTCGAAAAACGAGTTTGTCTAGCTACAATAGGGACCGTGCGGCTGGAACCTTGTACAACATCTAGTAAAGGTCATATTCTCTCTTGAGAGCCCTCTTCTTGTTTTATATTAAATATTATTTTAGGACCTAAACATTACAAAGTCTCTGCCTTGATAGATTCAGAAGCCTCAACGTGTTTTTTAGATGAAGAATTTACTAAAAGACATAACATATCTTTAGTAAAGAAAACTAAACTTATTCATGTAGAAATCATAGATGGTCGTCCATTGTCTTCTAGGGATATTACTCATGAAACCCTTCCTATAGAAGTAATAATCAATGGTCATAATAGTTTTGTAGTATTTAATATCATTAGATCTCTCTCTAATCCAGTCATTTTAGATTAATCATGGTTAAAAAAATACAACCCTCAAATAGATTGGATTTCTCGAACTCTTACTATTTCTAAAAGTATAACTAACAATGTAGTTAATCAAGTAGAGAGTCATAAGTCTAGTTCAATTAAATCCATATTTATAGGTACAAAAGCTTTCTTGCATGCTGCTATGAAAGAATCGTCTTATATTATTTATGCCACACCTGTTTCTACTAGTGAAAAGACTTCAAGTGGCATTCCAAGCCAATATCAAGAATTTCAAGATGTATTCAAAAAAAAGAATGCAGATATAGTCTCGAAACATCGTCCCTATGATTGCTCAATTGACTTTCAAGAAAAAGTACAACCTCCATTCGGACCAATCTATACTTTATCACAAAATGAATTGGCTGAACTCAAGGAGTATATTGAAGAAAATCTAGCCAAGAATTTCATACGCTGTCGTGTTGTAACACGAGTATACAGTGAAAATAAAAAGAAAGGGGAATTTTATTAATATTCAGTTACCTCGAATATTGGGAGCATCGACCAACTCCAGTACAAATACTGAGTGGTCAGGTTCAGTGACTCCGTTACAGTCAGCCGGGGCATACTGGAATGCCCCGTTCGATTCCAATAACGGGAGTCAGCAGGAAGAGAAGGACCAATTCACACGACGGGTTCGAGGAGCCAATTGGATCCAATTTTGAGAATCCAATCCGGGTACTCTTACCCAATATGAGACCTGTATTGGTGGGGCAACCCAATGCAGTCTAGTTACAGGAAATCCAGGTCTTACTACGGGTCTTAGCCAATCTGACGCGAGGACCAATTTGACCCAATTACGGGAACATTCAGGTTACTACGGGCATCTTTCCCAATATAGGACCTGAATTGGTCGGGCGACTCAATGTGGTCCCGATTACGGGGTTCGATTCTGTTTCAGGCTGTCCTGTTCTCTGTGCCGTCTCAGGGAACGTTGTTTTCGGTAAATGGATTTCTTAAAGGTAAAAACGGAGGAGAAAGCTTGAGGTAGGAGTCAATTTCGGATCCAAGCTTGAGGTGGGAGCCAATTCCGGATCTAAGACGGAAGATTGAAGAAATTCAGAGGATAAGGTTAGGGGGGAGGCGAGTTTTTTTTTTTCAAGCTTCTGCAAGGTTACCAGTTCGGATTTTCATGGGAGGTTTTTGAAGATCAAGGGAATTAGAGAGAGGAGCTTCATGCTTCGGGTCGGGGAAGGAAAGACATAGGATTTGGATTTTTCTTCTTCGTAGAGTTTAGGGGAAGACTGAGGCAATCGCTGCTGAAGTCAGTGTTGTAATGGTGAATCGAGATTTTTAAATGAAGTGGGTTTGAATACTCTTGACTGTTTTGTGAAATCGAGTTACGTTTGTGATTGAAGGATTAAAAGGGTGTCTATAGGATTGAGTATGCGGAGTGAATGAAATTTATTGGGTTAATCTAACAAGACAGTCAGTGGATACAAGATCGTAAGTACAAAGCAGTATTGAAGGTTAACAGTTTGGGTTGTACGGGGTTCTCTGTAACGTCTAGAGACCTACCGACTGGGGCAAAAAGGACTTCGACAAGCAGTCAAAGAGCACCCTTATAGATTTACGGTACATTGTTGCAGTCGTTTATATTCCAGCAGTCAAAAACTGATAGACTGCTTGACTATCGGTGAATCTCCATACTACCTTCTACAGCCAGACGTCCGGCGCGTTTTCGAGCAGGAAAGCACGTAATACGACAACGCCATTCTAAATCTCCGGTAGGAGCTCCAATTCTATTTGTGAAGAAAAAAGATGGATCATTGCGGATGTGTGTTGATTATCGAGAACTCAACAAGATTACTATCAAAAATAGGTATCCACTAATTTTAATATCTGGACTTCTTGATCAATTGAATCAAGCTAAGATCTGTACAAAAATAGATCTTTGGGGAGCACACAATCTAGTACGTATCAAAGAAGGAGATGAATGGAAGACTGCATTTCGAACTAAGTATAGACATTTTGAATACAAAATTATGCATTTTAGACTTATAAATGCACCAATAGCTTTTCAACATCTAATGAATGATTTTTTTCCAGAGTTTTTGGATGATTTTGTGGTCTATTATCTAGACGACATCTTGATCTATTCTAAGAATCCAAAAGAATACGAACTTCATGTTCGTCATGTGTTACAAAAATTAAGAGATGCAGGACTCTATGCCAAGATAGAAAATTGTATATTTCTATACTACTCAAGTTGATTTCTTAGGTTACATCATTTCAAATGATGGACTTATGATGGATCCTAAGAAAGTTTAAACTATCATAGATTGGAATATCCCAAAAACGGTAAGAGATGTCCAATATTTTTTGGGATTTGCCAACTACTATCGGATCTTCATCAAAGACTTCTCTCAAGTTGCAGTTTTACTTACACATTTGACTTGTAAAGACAAACTCCAATGGAATCAAGAAGTAGAAGTTGCTTTTGAATCTTTAAAGACAGCGTTTGTTTTTGCATCAATCTTGTATCATGTTGATTTTTCCAAAGCATTCTTTATGGAAATAGATGCATCAGACTTTGCTTTGGGTGCAATTTTATCACAAATGGGAACAGATGACAAACTTCATCCAATAGCCTTTCATTCAAGAAAATTTTCAGCAGCAAAAATCAATTATGAGATCCACAATAAAGAACTTCTTGCAATTATGGATTCTTTTGAAGAGTTGCATCATTATTTAGAAGGCACTTCTAGTCTAGTCACCGTGTATATGGATCACAAGAACCTCGAGTATTTTATATCAGCACATATATTAAATCATTATCAAGCTCGTTAAAGCATGTCTTTATCAAGATTCGAGTTTATCGTCACTTATTGGCTAGGAAAATAATAAGATTTGTCCAATGCCTTATCTAGACGTTCTTATCTTATACCAAAAGAAGGAGATACAGCTTTTGAGTAACAAAGAACAGTTCTCTTGAAGCCGAAGCAATTTCATCTTTGAGCAATAAAATCAACATTCACTGTTGATTTAACTTTTTTTAAGCAAGTCCAGTTAAGTATGTCTTCAGACCCTCTTGTTCATGATATCAAGAATAATTCTTCTAAATCTCATGATTTCTCTAAATTTGAATTCAAGAACAACCTACTCTATTTCGAAGGATGCCTATATGTTCCATAAGAAGAAGCACGTTTACGTCTTCTTTAAGCTCGTCACGACTTCCCAGCAGCAAGACATTTTGGATATAATAAGACTTTGGAGCTGATATCTAGGGATTTTTGGTGGCCTCAAATGTGGAAGGCAATGAAAGATTTTGTACAATCATGTGATGTTTGCTCAAGTTCAAAAACTCCTCATTATTGACCTTTTGGACTTCTTCAGCCATTACCCATTTGAGAACAACCATGGTCTTCTGTTTCTATGGACTTCATCAAGGATCTTTTAATCTCAGGTTCTTATAACTCTATATTCGTGATAGTAGATCGTTTTACCAAGATGGCACATTTTGTACCATGTACAAAATCTATCAGAGGTGAAGAAACAACCAAACTCTTTCTTGACAATATTTATCGCTATCATGGATTACCCAAGGATATTATATCAGATAGGGGAACTTAATTTGTATCAAGATTTTGGCGGACTCTTTTCAAGATTCTAAAAGTGGATATAAAACTATCTTCAGCATTCCATCCTCAAACTGATGGTCAAATGGAGTGTGTTAATCAAGTTTTGGAGGAATATTTAAGATGTATCATTAACTACCAATAAGATGATTGGACAACTCTTTTGCCATTGCCAGAGTTTGCTTACAATAACACAGTACATTCTTCTACAAAACAAACACCTTTCTTTGCTAATTATGGTTATCATCCACGACTTGATATTTTTGACTTTTCAAAAATTGATAATCTTGCTGTGAAAGATTTGGCGATTCATTTATCAGAGCTATATGCAACGATGAAGGTGCAGTTAAAAGAGGCTTAAGAACAAAAGGTCAATGCGGATATCTATCGAAAGGAACAACCACCATTCCTCTTGGGTGATAAGATATGGCTACTTTGTCGCAATATCAAGACCACTCGTCCTTGTGATAAGTTGGACTATCAAAAGCTGGGACCATTTTTTATTTCTGTACAAATTAATCGAGTTGCATATCATTTGCATCTATCGGAGTCAATGAAAATCCATCCAATATTCCATGTGTCTCTTCTTCAACCATATAAGATAGTAGACATACCAACAAGACGACAAGCTCTACCTCCTCCTATAGAAGTGGACAATAATGAAGAGTTTGAAGTAGAAGAAGTCTTAGATTCAAGGCGGCGCCGAAATAAATTAGAATATCTCATCTATTAGTATGGATATGGTATTAATGAATGCACATGGGAGCCAATAAAGAATCTTGTAAATGCAACAACGGCGGTGGAGGCTTTTTATTGACGACATCCATCAAAATCAAGATGAAAACCTTCTTTATAAAAGAAACAACATCTAGGCAAGACAACATTCTACTTTCAATCCTTGTTCATAGCTTCTTTGTAGTTGTGACGTTCAGAAGATGGAGAACCAACAGCCAGTGGATTCGACTCAAAAACCTTCATTTGCTGACTTACCGAACAAGATATTACGATTGTCACAACCTTCAAGACGATGCAATCGAGATGAAGATCTTCAAGAATGACATGTTCTTCCTTGAATAGATGGTGAGATACAACGCGTTTGATATCACGATTTGGGAAGGGACTCCCGATGTTTGGTGATTTAGCTAGAGGTAGGAACAACTTCTGATGGTGTTCCAAATGTTCTATTGGAAGGAAGTTATGAAGGCCTCAACAATGATTAAATAACTGGGTGGTCTTCCTGCCCTAGTATGGGACACTACCGATGGTTGAGAGGCCCTATCAATCATCTTTGAAGAGAACAAAGATCAGAATATGTGACAAATACAATTCGTCGCATCATAGATTTCCTCAACATGTGATGACCGCTCCTCGTGGAACTCGTCCCTAGAAGGGAGATTAATGTCATGGACATACTCATGTAAGCTAGTTATTACATATACAAATAGATAGAAGTAAATAAAAGTAGATAAAAATAAGTTAATTCTATAATATTTAATATGGAAGCTTCCTTGAAGCTTCATAGACAATGCTTTGACTTCATAGGTGTCTTTAATTGACTTTTTGGATTAGAAACGTGGTCAACAAGTTGGCCATGTGCCACACATGTTGTTAGCTTGAAGATCAAGCTAACTATGTGGCCCACACGTAGAAAAACTTGCCTTGTAAGTTAAGGCATGTGTCTTACAAAGTCAACACATATTGGAGGTCCTATAGAACGTCGTCACATAGCCCCTAGTTAGATAGTATATATAGAGACAAGAGTGAAGCCTTCTTCACTCTTGTCAACTCTTTTCTTGCTTCCAGTCTATTTTCAAGGGTCTCTAGTTTTCTTGTCTTCTGACAGTAGCCATTCTAGTTTTTCTTTCAATATACATACTTATTTATTTATATTTTTTTATCTTTCTTTGAGTGAAGGTTCACTTGTCTGAATTGATTTTTCATTGAGTTCTTGTTCTTGATACTTAATAGAAAAAGGCAACTTTTTTCCATCCTTATAATTTAAACAAACTCCTAGTGGTCTTATGGCTAGAAATGACATAGTTATCTATCTATCAATACCAAATGATAAGTACAAGGCACCTATAGAAGATTTATATGTTCACTATATAGATTATAAATTCTTATTCTTTTTTTTTAAAGATAGATTGGAACAACAAAAAAGATTAGATGAAAGAGAGAAAACTAGTATATAATATACGAAGGCTATACAAAGAAGAAAAAATGCCTTTAACAAATGACACAAGGTTAGAATCCTTAAGGTTGGCATGTTAGTTTTTTTATAAGATGTTAGGAGATTAGAATTTTCAAGAAAATTTGATGCCATATGATTAGGCCCCTACTTAGTTAAAGAAGTCTTTTCGAATAACTCAGTTTAGCTAGAAACACTTAATGGAGAAGACTTTCTTACTAAAACTTCTAACAATCAATGCAAGGAATATCAAGTGTGATTTTTATCACAATTCTAGTCAAACATCTCATCTTTGTGTTCATCATTATCTAACTTCTTAAGTAGAGAATCATCAAAATTAAAAAAATGTAGGAAGCTAAAACATTGAAAGTCAAGATAAGCTATAGTAGTATTTACATGTCTTATCTTTCTTTCAATTTAGTTTCTTCACCAAAAAATTAGAGATATTCTAACTAAAGGAGATAAATACGTGATGAAACTTTTGTATAAATAAAAAATAATAATAATAATAATAATTAATTAATTAATTAATTAATTATTAAGAATTATAAGAATGTATCTTAATAAACATCCGAAGGGCATAGAAGGATTGATCAAATGAGAGATTGTCAAGTGAATGTCTAGGATTCGAATTCGGTTGGAAAAAATGAGCTATCTCGATGAATTAGTATTAATGCAGGAAAAGACATTCCTTTATATCCAATGGATATATAAGCCTTAGAAAGTTGATACTAATATCTACTCATGTTGCAGAGAGATCTAAAAATATGACTTTTTTATTTCTTTGATTTTTTTTATTTTTTTAATCATTAATTCTTAAATTATATATATATATATATATTTTTTCTTCCTAGTTAATTCTATAGAACAAAATCTACTTTAGTTCCTTCAAAACAATAGTAACTTACTCATTCTTGACTTAGATAGTTGATAAAACCTTTTGTAGACAAACCTCTTTTTTTATTCAACTACATTTTGAGAAGTTAGTTCTAGGTTCTTGTCCTTTACAAGTCGTCCCAGACGGTTGCCATATATGAGTCATTAAATTGACTCACTAGTTGTTTTAGGTCAAAAGAATGCATGTAGAGTGCAAAAATTACAATTTGTAGGTGAAGATGTGCTTAGAAGAGGTAAAAGAAGAAGAATAGTATTAGTAGAAAAGAAATGGAGTCTTGGTAAGTCTTGGAGGTAATTATTTTAATTGACTTAGTATTTTTACTTATTATTAAATAATAAGAATTAGTTAGTAAGATCAATATATATTTATATATATTGATCTTATATCTATATTTATTACTTATAAAAAAATATATAATTATTAATTAGTAGTAAGAAAAAAAAAAGCATGAGAAAAAAACCTCATGTCCTTTTAATTATTTATACAAAAAGTAAGATTTATAGTGGATTTAAATTGATTTTATTACTATAAAAAATCATCAACATAGGAAATTATAGCCTTAAATGGATATTAGTATTATAAAAATATTATAAGATTTTTTAGAATTTATTTAGAATTGTTTAGGAATTTTGAGAGCAATTTTTAAGACCTTAGTAAAAATGACTTTTACCATTGGGGAAGCCATTATGAAGAAATGGAGTAAGATTTGAAGGCCATACAAGGTTCCTAGGCTAATTGGATGTTTTTAAATACCATGGTGTGGTCAAAATTTCAAAAATATTGATCCTTCTAGTAGAAAATAGAAGGACCAGCAGCTAGTGTAGTTCTTGTAAGAAGGGAGGTGCACAAGCCCCACATGGGTTGTAACACCTTGAAGGTAGTTAGGAGGATAAGACTAAGGCCTCGTGGCCTCTCTTAGACATCCTTATACAGTACATGTGAGCCTTGGTGAGGCTCGAATCCTTGATCTATAAGCAAATTATCCTTGAGGTAAAATATTTTCACTTAACTTTTTGTTTATTTATTTGTTGTTTCAAACCTTCATAACTTACTCATAATAACTCGGATTTACATGTTTTTTACACCATTGAAAAGATAAGAAAATTACCTATATAAAAATATACTTTTTATTTTTTATTTTTACTTTTTATTGGGCGAAAATACAGTGAACAAACTGTGACTAAGTTTTGGAGTGTGTATTTGCTTGTATACATTTCTTTCACTTGTTTGTGTTGTTTTCTTCTTTTGTTCTTATTCATTGCATCTTCTACTTCACACTATTCATTACAAGCAACTCTTAATTGAGGCCATCTTGTAATTTGGATAGAGGGATAAAATTTACACTCACATAGCACTTCAAGGTAGAAAAGATCAATGAAAGTGCAACAACAATTGTATTTAGCTTGTGATGTAGCTTATTAATATAGAAGTTGTGACCTATCGAATATGTTCTAAAATAAAATAAATAAAAATAAATATATAAAAATTTGATAAAATAAAATCATAGATAAATAATAGTTAAGAAATAAAAAAATATCTAATCTTATATGAATGATGTTACTTTATTGAACTATCAAACATAATTAAGGTCAGTCAATTTTGCTGATATTTTGAATTGACAATATATATGAAAATTGAAGTAGCAAATTAGGTAGTCATAGCAAATCAAAAGTGTTCATAAAGTGTCAAGTAGAAGAATTGCAAAAGTGCCACTAGCAATATTTTGAACTAGAGTCACTTCTATGGAGGTTAAAAAAGTTGTTGCTACAGAGATAAAGAAGCTCGTCACAAAAAAAAGTCATAAGCTACAACTTTAATTTTTTTTTGTAAGAATTCAAGAAAGATCAATTAGGCTAATAAATTAGTATAGGATGAATCATAGTAGATATATATGAATTAAGATTAGAGTTGAATTAGATTTGTTGAATGAATTTAATTAAAAATAAAATTTTAAGATAGATAATAAGTTATTTGAGAATTATAAGTTATTTATGGATGATAAATTATACCAAGATGAAATTTTTTTAAATAAATAAAATAAATAAAAATAATTAAATAAAATAAATAACAAATAAAAAAATTATTGATTAGATTATGATTTTTTTTGTAGTATACATTTTCAAAGAGAGTTATTATTAAAAGTGTGAATTACTAGTAGAAGTTGAGTTTAATTACTTGAATAATAAAGAAAATTGAAGAATAATCAATTAAGATTTAAATAAGAATAATAATTAATGAATTTATATATTTAATATAATTAAGATGAACTAAAATAACTGCTTATATATTATATAATATAAATTATAATAGTAGAGATTATTTTATCTTCCACTTAGATGATTGAAGGGATTAAGATTGAATTAATTAAAAATTCAATAAAAGCTATAATTTCTAAGAATTAAATAGTTAATTTATTTATTATAAATTAGAATAAAATTTTAACTAGAAGAGATTTATTTTAGCTCATAATAGGCTAGTGCCTTATTTTTTCTTTAGGTATTATTTTTGTTCTCTTTATCTTTCATATTACCTATTCTCTTCTTTCACTTCTCCTTTAAGAGTGGAACATTAGCTCTTGGATGTGAAGTAAAAGGCCTTGCCTCTTATTTCTACTTTATATTACTTACTAGTCTTTTTCTTAGAGTTATATCTACCACTTGGAACTTTCTTCTTATTAGCTAGCTCTCCTTCCTCTTTTTCTTTAGTACCTCTATCTTTCTTAATCTCCACTAATGCATCATAGGATTCCTTCTTTTCATACTTACTTACCAAATAGATCCTAATAGTGGTTGTATCAACTAAATCATTACATTCTATTAGTCTTCTAATAACTTAAGGTCCCCTCACCATTATTTTTTAGATACATGTGTAGAAGTTTCTATCTTGATATACTTAGCTTCAATAGTATAAGTCTTTGTCTTCTTATCACATGAGGAGTTGTTCTTTTTCAATCTATCTTCCATCAATTTTTTCATGCGTCTTTTTTCAAAGTTAGTTTCTAAAGGTTCATCCATTGTGGCATCTCTTACTCTACCTTCTTTAAAAGTAATAATATTATTTTTTATAATATCTATATATAATCCATAGTCACTATATTTTTTATTTGGATCATCATATCAAATGCACTATACTACACAGGAATTTATAAGAACAATTCTAATTTCTTTACCTCAAAAAAGAATTTTTAGATAAAGAAATTTATCCAAATTTCTTTTCAAACTTCATCAATAGCTCGTTTTGTCTCATATATTTGCCTAATTGTTACTCCATTCAATCAAAAAAATAAATTTTAGTCATTCTTTCATTATCTTCATTAAAATATTTATTTCTTAATTTCACTTCAAATCTAGTCCATGTATTTATATTGATGCTTTTAAATAGCTATTTCATCATTTTTTTTTGACACTTGCTAATTCAAAGGTCTCAATCATCTTATCTTTTGGAACTTGATAGATTTCTATTTCATAGGTGTAGATTTTTAAAAATTTAGTGATATTCTTTCCATCAAATCTTCCCACCTTGCAAATAACATTCCTCGGTGCTTTAATGGACTCTTGCCAAGTTGCATTAGCAACTTATTCATCCATAAATATTTTTATGGCATTAAAATTTCCTCTGTAAGATTTTGACTACTTCCATTATTTGAACTTCTTTGCTCTATATCCTCCATCTTGACTTATTAAAAAATTAGTGCCTTGAGGCTTTCTCAATGAAATTTCTTCCAAATATGTATTATTCTATAACTTCTAATCTATTCATCCAATTGGACTCAAACTTCTTTACAAGTTACTTTATATCCTTAACTATCTTCTTAAAAAAAAATCAATTATAATTCTACTATAAATCTTTGAATATTACCTAATTTCTAGTAGGTACTAAATATATCAATTTTTAAGCATATACATACTAAATCCATCATATTTCAAAAATCCAACATTCAAATACTATGGATTTTTTATATTCAATTTTTTAATGAAGTTATTTATACTTATAAAAATTTTGAGCTAAAAATTCATCCAAAAATTCAAGATATGGCCCAAAAAAAAACCTCTATAAAAGGACTCACTTATAAATTCTAATATTGAAGCACAAACTTCAACAACTCTTTTTTCTTCATTCTAAATTAAAATTTATCAATTCTTTTATATAATATGTAGCTCCTTAAGTCAATTTTCTAATGCCATCTTTCAATTATTGCATGCCTTTGTATATCTCTTTATATGCTTAAAGAAGTAAAAATAGGTACTGAATTTAGATTCTAAATTCAAACAATTATATTTTTTTTTATTAAAAATCTAAATTGCACATTTTTTTAATCCAATATCTAGTCCAAAAATACAAGATTTTTAAATCCAATTTCTGAATCCAATTTCTAAAATTTGAATGCATTACCTTGCCTTGAATGGTCTACCTTGTCTTAAATGAGCCACCTTGAAGTAGTCTCAAACTTCAGTGTGGTCCTAGATAACTTCTTAAAGCCTATTGGACATGACCTTTAACTAGTAGAAATAAAGTCTTCTATTACTTACCTTATCTACCTACATGGAAAGGCAGAGGAGTTAAAATATTATACTTTTGGCACCAAAGTCTCTCTAAATTCTTTACTAATAAATCCTATAACTTCTATCTTTAATTATAAAATCTAAATGATAAATTTAAATAAATTAAATAAATATTTTATTTTTATTTTTTTATCTTTATTTTTTAAAAATTAAAATCAAATTTCTTGTAATACTTCATGTTATTTTTATATACTATACTACTTTTTAATACAACACTATTCAAATATATAAGATATTTTAATTTCTTTTAGCTTTATCTTGAATCCAAGACTTCTTTGACTTCAAACTTTTAGTTATTATATATTTCAATAAAAGGTAGTGGTGGTTATTTTCTTTTCCAATATGTTATTTTTTAAATATGGCTTGGTAAATAATACATAAAATAAATGATGAAACTTTATTAAAAGTTGTAATTACAATTAATATATTACTTTGTTAATTTATTTTTTTAATAACAAATAGATCAAGCCTTTAATATTCAAAATTATTATAAGATTAATTAGTCTTAATATTACAAAAAATTAATTTCACCTAATTATTAACTTAGAATTTTTTTTTCTTGAAAATATGTGTATTAATTATTATTTTTTGTTCAAATTCAATTACATATAAGGTTAATTAAATATCCATAATAAAGATAGATATCAACTAAGAAGAATTTAGATATTTCTTTAATAGTAATTATTTTTAATATAGTAGAAAATATGTAATTTTGATAAAAAGATCTACTATTATAAAGATAATGTCATAAAAATTTGAAATTTGAAGATTTATGATAAAATTTATTGAAAAAAATGATTAGTATTACTTTAAAATATGTAAGAATTAAAAAAGTTTGTAAGATCAATAATAAGCAATCTTTAATCTAAAAAAAATGTTATATAATTGTACAAATATTTTTATTCTTTTTTTCAACTAAGGCTATCAATAAACTTTTAAAATAAATTCTAATATTTTATTACATTCAAAGTGGTTCATTGCTAAAAAGTCATGTTGTACTTGTAATAAACATAATTATATTTTATCTTTAGAGATATATAAATATCTTTTATAATAAAGAAATTTATTTTTGAATTCAAATTTTTGTCATAGACATACATATTTATTTCAATAATTATTTATATGATTAAGTAGAAGTAGATAAAAATAGATTAATTTTATAATATCTTTTAGAAAAGCTTCCTAGAAGCTTCATAGATGATGCTTTGATTTTATACATATTTATAGTTAAGTGATAGATTAGAAACCTGATCAACAAATTAGCCATAGGTCACTCATGTTAGCTTATATAACAAATTAATTATATAATACACATATAAAAAACTTGCTTGGTAAGTTAAGATATGTGTTTGATAACGTCAACACATATTAGAGGTCTTATAGAACATTGTAATATAGCTCATAGTTAGATAATATATATGGAAGCAAGAGTGAAGCCTTCTTTACTCTTATCAATGCCTTTCTAGTACTTAATCTTATTTCAAGACTTTCTAGTCTTCTTGTCTTTAACAATAGCCATTCTAATTTAATACATTAGTATATTTAAGTGACTTTTTAATATTTTAAAGTGACACAAGAGTGCATTGAATTTTCTTTCTTTATGATTCATGTCTGTGAAAATTTTTTGGAGTCATTATGAAGGTCATTTTTAATATAAAAAATAAAAGGATCTACCAACATATGTGAAAAAATTTCATTGAAAAAAGTAATATCAATTGAAGTTTTGGACTTAATAGTTCAAAGATGTAATTGTTTTAATTTCAAAAGAATATTATCTTATTGATGATGTATTGTATCTCCTTCTTTTGAAACAAGAAAAGGCATCTAATAAGCCTTATTGTTTTCTAAGATGATGTATAACATTAAATATAAATTATAATAAAGACAAGCTTTAACATTCTTGGTAACAATTTAAAACATGTATTGAAAAAAATAATTGAGATTCATATCTTGGATATAAACTAAGAATGAATGACAATTATGTGAGTCAATGAATTGATTCACTTGGATATTTAGTTTAAAAAAAATACACGTATTGTCTTTAAAATCACAAATTATGAGTTGGTAGTAGAATTTTTAAGAGAAATAGAAAATAGATTGCTAATAGAAAATATGCAATATAAAATAGAATTTATTAAGACAAATTTTCATGTTGGAGATGTTTTTTTTATCTTAAATTAGATGATGATTCAATAGAAGTAGTCCTTATAGTCAAAAAGAAAAGAAAATTATATTTTATTAATAGGTCTTATAATGTATATATACAAAAGATCAAAAGAAAAAAAGAAGAAAAAAAAAATCAAGATAAGAAAAGAAAAGAAAAGAAAAAGATAAAAAATAATAATAAATAAATAAAATAAAGAAATATATATATATGTATATATATATATATGTCATTTACTTAAAATTTTAGAAATGATGGTGGAATCCTAAATTTCCAAGAAGAGACTATTAGGATTTGGCAAAGTGCATCTAAGACCTTATTTTTTCTTTTTACTTCTTTTTTTTCTTTAGGTTTTTGGTATTACTCTGTAATTTACATTAAGACCAAAAATTTTCTTTTCTACATGTTTGTCAAAGATATCTTTTTCTTTTTTTGCTACCTCAATGCCATAGATGATAGCTTCTCCTAATGCTATAGATTATTGAGGCAAATGATCATACAAAACCTTCTTCATTCCTTCCTTTCTAAAGTTAGTTTTAAAGAATTTACTTATATATTATAAGGTGATCATTTCATGTTTCTATAAAATTATTGTCTATCATAAAATATTAGCAAAATCTCCATACTCCTTGTGAGGATGCTCCATACTATTGCACCAAATATATCTTTGTATATATCCTAGCTTTGATATAGAATTGCTTTCAAGTTTTCTAAAATTACTTTGTTGTAACCAATTTCTTGTTGGATATATTAATCCATTCTATAAATGATTTTTTAGTTATATTTTTGTATCTTCTAAAGAATATTCTTTTTTTAGCTAAAAGATAAAATCTCTCTACTTTTTTCTATAGATTTGAATAATCACTTTTATATCTCTTTTTTTCCATGGATTTGAATAATTTCTTTCATATACACCAGTCTAAATATTTTTTTATTTGATTCACTATGCTATCATGTGATGTGATTTATAATCTAGAAATACACTAAATACCTAGCTATAGAGAGTTTAGCTTTAACTTATTTTTTAGGCTCTAATAAGTGATATATTCTTACTAATGAGTATAAATAATATAATAATATCAAAATATATTCTATTAATAAAATTATTTTATATTTAATAAATTTTATATATAAATCTTTCTAAAGAATTTATAAATTTCCTAACATCTTTTGCTATACCAAATCATAACTAATTATTTGCTAATAAGTTAGATTTTTAATAATTCCGAAGAAAATCCATAATCTCTTTTAAAAAAATCCATCTTTATATCATAATCTTTTTATAGCTCAATATTTATATTTTTAATATATATATATATATATATATATATATCCATATTTATATCATATATATATATATATAAAGTCTTGGCTCTCAAAAATTCCTTTATTTTGAATAAAATGCTCAAATTGTAGCAAAGTCCTTTCAAAACATTTTTTTTCTTATAAAAGATTTTCTCTCTAAACTTTAGAATTTCACATCTCTTGATTCAAATATTGAATTTTTTTCAAATTTTTAGATAATAAAGTATTTATCATTAAGCTTTTATAAAAAAATTTAATCATAAAACTACTATAGATTTTTTGGCATCTTAGAAATATTAGTAGATACTCTAAATCCCAATTTAGAAGTTCTAGAATACTATTTTTTTTATATTTCAAAATTCCAATACTCAAATATTATAAAATTTGATATATAGCTTTATAACATATTAAGACATATTTACAAAAAAAAATTGATCAAAGATTCATGAAAATCTCCAAAATATGGCCAGAACCAAATCCCTCATAAAATTGATTTACTAACAAATATCAATTTAAAATTATTGTTTTCAAGTAGTTATTGCTTCTCCAAATCAACTCCAAATCTTTTTGTTTTTACATGCAAAATATAGTCTTTTAAATCAATTTTTCAATTGTATAATTCAATCCTCAAAAATTCTTTATATTAGTGTGCTATGCTCCAAAGAGTGATAGTAGGTATAATATCAACACCTTAGCTTTGAGCACCTGTATTTCTTTCATAAAAACTCCAAATTATACAAAATTTTCACCAAAACCATACTCAAAACCATATCAGCTTGAAATAGGGCAAAACTTAACATTAACTACTTTATCTTCTTTTAGACATGAAAAGGATGAAGATATTATGTCATATATGTGATATTTCAAATTAGTGGTAATAAGGTTTATAGGAACCTTGCTTAGTAACAACATCTTAAAATATTTCTTCATTCAAGATTTTGCTATAGAAGAGTCAATTAAAGAAATCATCTGTGCATGTCCTAAAGACCATTTAGAAGCCAAACATATTAGAAAAAAAGTAAAAAAAATAAACAAAGAACATTTAAAGATTGTAGCTTAAAAAAGATGATAATAATTTTAGCTTCATATCTATACATGCTAGAATTTCTTATGCATTAAACTCTCAGATGCATGAATAAGTGCCACTTATTTCTACAACTATAGAAGCCTATCTCTTAGCTTTAAATACTAAACATCTACCTCTTTCAATGGCCTTGACATATCCTATTGAAGATGATAAGTAAAAAGAGGATTTATAAAAAGAAATGAGGGCATTCCAATTAAAATTTTAAATTCAAATATCTCATCAAATGAAATTGATGATAGAACAATTAATTGGATTAGCTAAAAATTCCATCTCCAATCCTCTTCTACTTCCTATTGAATTAGGAAGAGATACAATAGGATTATAGTATACTCAATGTAGACAATTAAAGCAATTGGATCAATTTTGTAATTCTATTCCTCTATAAATCAACATTTTCAATTATATGCTCCTTGATACAAAAATAAAATCTTTCACGGATATAATTTGTGGCAAAAAGGATTTAAAATTAGAAACTAAGGTCTGATAAATCAACTAAGATAAAAAGTAAAATTTCACATATTTTATAAGACATGACATTTATTTGATCAATATTAGATTAATAACCAAGTGGAGTACAAAAATTGTGGTGGTAACCATCCCACGGAGTTTTATAAAACATTAGATAGAATCGTTCTCTTACAATCTTCATTTAGTAATTATATTCAACAATCATTCGACAATTGTAAGAAAGCAAGTCAACCTCCAACAAATAATAACTTGAGGTTTTCAAACTTATATTATAACTATGAAAAAAAATAGATAGAATCAAAATGCATCTAGTGGATTTCAAACCAATTCTCAATATATTCTACTAAATCATAATTAAAATCAATATTATAGTCAAAATTCTTCTAATCAATCAAGACATAGCCAAAGATTTCTAAATGTGAGATTTATATTCTACTCCAAAATGGAGTTGAAACCTATTTAAAAAAAAATTCAACATAATATAAATCAAGCTTTTTACTCTAAATTAATTTAATAATCTTTAAAAAAAAAATAAATAAAAATGAACTTACTTAAGCTACCATCTTTAGTAATAATGACTAGATTTAGAGCCGAATTGTTATATGTTGATTAAAAAGATAAGAATAGTTCCTCAAAGTGTCTACCTTACTTTTCAAATTTAGAACAAGTCACAAAGGACACATTTAAAGCAACTCAAAATAATACAACTAAATCTATGAAATTTAATTCTTTGGTAGAAGAATTATTCTTTTAAAATCTCTAAGTTGAATACAAATTAAGTATTAATCCAAACAACCATAGTTGACAAGATCTCAATATTTCCACATTTGAAGTTCTTTAATAATAGAAGAATGTAAAAGAATCCAACATACAAGAATACAAGATCATCTTAAGAAGTTAAAGGCTAATATTACCTTTGCTCAATTATTGGAATTTTTTCAAATAGTTTGAAAGGCACTAAAAATGGTATTTCTATGAAAAATCAAAGAAGGCATAAGATTAAGATGGAGGCAAAAATAGATGCCCATATTAAATGAAGTGAGGTGAAAACAATAGAAATTGAGATTTTTATTGTAGAAAAAATAATATCCTATATAATAATAGATGGCAGAAGTCGATTGAACATTATGTCCTTCTATACCATGAAAAAACTAGAATTGAATATCACTTTTCTATTTCTATTTACTATCAAGATGGCAAATCAAAGCCCATCTATCTCAATAGGTAAAAAAACATTATAAGGCTTGAATTGAGAAAGAAGAATATGCCTTGACATATGTGAGCTATAAATCCTTCCAATTTTACTTTAAGAGGAAAAATAACTACACAACAAGTTCAAAAGATAGTAAGCACTAATTGTTTGATTACTTTAATGGTTGGTTAATTAATCAAGTGATTATAAATTCATCTCTCTAAATAATGCCTTCTAAGCAATTAATAAAACTTAGAACAAGTGATAAAAAACAAAATAATAAAAGAAAAGAATTAGATAGAATTAGCAAAATGGAAGTAGCCAAATGAGAAAAGATGAATAGAATAAGCAGTTAGATGAAAACAGTGCTACTAGATGAAAACAGGCACTGTTGAATGAAAACAGCATTCCAAGGCACAGCAGCAGCAACCTCAACAAAAACCTCCTAATTTCAAATCCTCATAACTTTTTCATTTCAACTCCAAATTTCATGATTCTTTCACCTAACCTTACTAACTCTCTCTTCTCTACACAATGGAAATGTCTAAATAAGAAAATAACCCCACTAATAGTGAGTTCCAAGAGGACCAGCAAGGGTATGAAACAAACAACTTATAACATAAGTTTATGACAAATAAAAACACAACTCTTTAGTGCCTCAATGGGCCACCCTCACCAAGGGCTCAAACCAAAGATGAGAGAGAAAGAATAAGGCTTTGAAAGGGCCCTATATACCGAAGCCTTCAAGCTATTTATCGGCAATTACTATTGCTGGTAATTTATAAGTAAAAACTAATTTAAGAGCATTTCTACAAGCTAATCTGTGCAAGTAGTACAACTTATCATTAAGAAGTCAACCTACACCCTCCATGATCTCCAACCAATGTCTTTTATGGAAAGGACCAATGGTTGGCATCCATTTGTTACAAAGTGATGAAAAATCACCATAGATATCAATCAATGCATAGATTTTTAATCCCTAATAACTTAATTAGCCAAAAATTATGTAAAAAAAATTACTAACTTAGAAATATTAACCTTTGAAAGAGATATTCTAGGAAAAAGTTTGATTTTTTGTCATGGAAGTAATGGTTGAAGAATAGAATAGCTCTCTGTCTTCTTCCTTCACCATCACTTGTGGCTTCAAGAGCAAAGTAACTATCTATCTTCTTCTACCATTCTCCAACTACAACTAACTTCATTTTTCCTAAAAACCTCTATTTTTTCATAATTAATAAATAAATAATACTATATCTTATCAAAACACCAAAAATTAACTAAATAAAATTTTGGTGCATAATTTATGGCTCACAATATACCATATCATTTGAATACATGTATCAAAAGATTCATTTTTGTTATTGCTAGGTAAGCCATAGTTGAGGGACTTAGAAGCCATAGTCAAATAGAGAGAAGACAAGCCTCACATTATCTTTGGTCCATGAAAGAATAGAACAAAAATCTCTATACAACCTATCTTTGATCATGCAAAAATTAATTCCATTGATATGTTGGAAGATATCCAATAATCTAAAAGATAGAAAAAAAATGACAAAGATAAGTAATTCAATTGATCAAGATTCAAAAAAAAGAAAAGTCTAGGTCTCAACCTTTATGATTAAAAAGATGACAAAGAATTTAAACAATGGCTAAATAATCATTTCAATTCTAATTATGATTATTTGGAATTAGTTAAATTTTTAAAAGATATATTAAATATTTTAAAAGTTAACAAAATCCATGCCTTTAGTAATAACATGGATGGAACATTAATAGAAGAAATTGAAGTCCTCAATAGAAATGATGACTTAGTTTTATCTTTTAGATTTTAAAACACTTTATCAAGAATTTTAATTGAAAATGGAATTATCAACTATCTTTTCATACTTAGTGATTGGTATGAAAATACTTTAGAACAAACTCTTATACAAAAATCCAAACAAAAATTTATAGATATATTTCATGAAAAAAAAAAAACTAAAAAATATTAAAATTGAAGCTCATTTAAATCAAGAAGAAATATTGTCATAGATATACATAATTATTCTAATATTTATCTATATAATTGAATAGAAGTAGATAAAAATAAACTTATTTTATAAAAAAATTTTAGAGAAGGTTTCTAAAAGCTTTATAGATACTACTTTGTCTTTACATATATTTGTACTTGATTAGTAGATTAGAAACTTGGTCAATAAGTTAATCATATATTTATAGCTTAAAAAATAAGCTAATTATGTGGTGTATACATAAAAAATTAGCCTTACAAGTTAAGATATGTGTCTCACAAAGTCAACATATTTTAAAGGTTCTATAGAATATTGTTAGGTAGCTCCTAGTTAAGAGTATATATGGAGGCAAGAGTGAAGCCGTCTTCACTCTTGTCAATTTCTTTCTAGTCTTTAGTCTTATTTCAATATTTTTTATTCTTCTTATCTTTAGTAATAGCGATTCTAGTTTAATACCATATCATCTTTTAGTGACTTTTTAGTTTTTTGGAATGACATAAGAATATATTAAAGATTCTTTTCTCTAAGATTCATGTCTTTGATAATTTGACAAGAGTCCTAACTTACTATTTTTTTCTTCTTTTATAAATGAGTGAATTACTCTAATTCTATTATTAAATTTTAAAGGTTACAAACTATCTATTTTTAAACAAACAATCTTATTTTCTAACCTTGATCTTTTTTTTAAAGAAAGTAGATTATCCCTCTATGTAGAAATTTTCATTTGATATAAGAAGTTGTAGATTATTCTCCTCTAATTTAACTTTTGAATTTTTTTGAGTTTTCCATAGAAGAAAAGATTATGAATGCTACTCTTATTAGAAGTGAAAATAGATTTGCAACTATTGCACATCTTCATGAGCTTCTCAATACTCTAAGAGTAGAAATCTCACATATTTCCAATATGAATCATGGAAATACTATTCTTATGCCTATAGACAAAGTACACACTTTGTATTAAGAAGTTGTGTAGTTAAAAGAAGAAAGTAGATTAACTTCACAATCAAATTTAAAAAGTTTTGCTACTATAAGTATGATGGAAACAAAGATTAGTGTGCTTGAGAAGTTTTATGGAACAAGATCAAAATTTCAAGGATTTTTGTAATAAGTCAAGTTCTATCTAAGGTTGCATCTCTTTTAATACCTTGATGGATTTACTTATGTCCGATTCATAGATGCACTTCTATCAAAAAGTGACCTCTCTTAGTTTGCATCTTTAATAGAAAAAGATTCACAATTCCTTTATTATTTGAATTCATTCCTAGAAGTATTTACCACCATACTTGAAAAAAGTAATTAAAAAAGAATAGCAAAAATCAAGCTCTTATCTTTACATCAAGAATCATAGTCAACCACCACATATGCTGCTGAATTACAAAATCATACTTGCAACATGGAGTAGAATGACAAAGTCATTATCAAACAATTTTGATATAGATTGAAAGATAATGTGAAAGACTTGTTATTGGCAATGTCAAAGACAAAATCTTTAGAAAAATTTATTGTTCAAGCCATTACATGTGACAATTGATTATTTGTAAGACATCAAGAAAAAAGACTTAGCTAGAGAGAAATAAGTCAAATAATGATGATAGCTCCTAATTTTTCAGAAACTTATTCATTAAGACCAGAATCCATACAAATTGATATAATATATTTTAAATCCTTCACGGAGCAAGAAAAAACTTGACAATGTCAAAAAAACTTATACTTAAATTATGAAGAAGCCTAATACATTGCTCAAAATTATCCAAAGAAACAATACAAATAAAAATCTATACAAAAATAGATATATGATTCTCATAGATCTATTTTAATGCATATCAGATTATATGATTCTCATACATATTAAAATAGATCTATGAGAATCATATATCTATTTTTTGACACTATTTTAATGCGTATCAGATTATATGATTCTCATAGATCTATTTTTGTATAGATCTTTATTTGATTCTTATAGATCTATTTTTGTATAGATCTTTAATTGATTCTTATAGATCTATTAATACATTGCTCAAAATTATCCAAAGAAACAATACAACTACAAAATAAGAAGCATGGTTGCAAAAAAAGATAATATGTCAAAAAATAAATTTCTCCAACTATAATAGTGATCTTGTAGCTAGAATCTTGCATAATTTCTAGTAAAGGTCATATTCTCTCCTCAAATTTCTTATCTTATTATAGAATAAGAAGTTTATTTAGGACCAAAAAATCACAAAGTCTTAGCTTTGTTAGATTCAAGAGTTGCAATTTATTTAATAGACAAGGATTTTATCAAAAAACAAGAAATATTGTTACTCAAGAAAACTAAATCCATACATGTAGAAGTCATAGATGGTCATTTGTTACTTTTTGGAGATATTACATATGAGATTATTACTTTTGATGTAGCAATTAAGATCATAATAGCATAGAAATATTTAATATAATAAGATCTCTATTCAATCTAATTATTTTAGAATAATCTTAGTTAATAAAGTATAATCCTTAAATAGATTATATTTCTTGTAACCTTAATTTTTATAGTAGTTTAATCTAAAATTCCATTAATCAAGTAAAAATACATAAGTCTAGTACATCTAAATTCTTATGAGTAGGTAAAAGAGCTTTTATGCATGTAATAAAAAAAAGTGTCATCTTTTGCTATATATGCCATGCTTATTTTTGATAGTGAAAAGATGTTAAATAATATTCCTATCCAATATCAAGATTTTCAAGATATTTTTGAAAAAAAATGTAGATATTCTTCTAAAATATTATCCTTATGATTGTTCCATTGATTTTCAAGGAAGAGCTCAACCACCATTTAGACCAATCTATAACCTATTACAAAACTAATTGGCTATATCCAAAGAGTATATTGATAAGAATTTGATTAAGAATTTCATATGCCATTCTAAATCTCCAATCAAGGCTCTTATTTTATTTGTTAAGAAAAAAGATGGATCTTTACAAATGTATGTAAACTATCAAGGACTCAATAAAATAAGCATCAAGAATAGGTATCTTCTAACTTTGATTTTAGGACTTCTTGATCAACTCAATCAAATAAAGATCTATACAAAAATAGATCTATGAGAATGATATAATCTGATACGCATTAAAGAAGAAGATGAATAGAAAATTGCATTTTGAATTAAATATGGACATTTTGAATATAATGTCATGCCTTTTGGATTCACAAATATACCAACTACTTTTCAACATCTAATAAATGATGTCTCTTATGAGTTTCTTAATGATTTTATCATTTGTTATTTGGATGACATCTTAATCTATCCTAAGAATACAAAAAAATATGAAGTTCATATTTGTTGTGTATTATAAAAACTTAAAGCTGCAAGATTATATGCTAAGTTAAAAAATTGTGTATTATATTATTCAAGTTAATTTCTTATAATACATCATTTCCAACAAAGAATTAATAATGGATCCAAAGAAGTTCTAGACTATCATCGATTGAAAGATTCGAAGAACAATAAGATATGTACAATGCTTTTTGGCCCTTGCCAATTACCATTGAATCTTCTTCAAGAACTTTTCTAAAGCTGTAGCTCTATTGACTTGTTAACTTGTAAAGAAAAAATTAAGTAGAGTAATGAAGCCAAAACATTGTTTGATGCTTTTAAAAAACGAGTTTACTTTTGCACTAATATCATATTATATTGACTTCTCTAAAGTATTTTTTATAGAAATAAATACATTAGACTTTGTCTTAGATACAAAATTGTCACAAATGAGAGCAGATTCAATCAAGTATATCTTCTAATCTTGTTATTCATAATATCAAGAATAATTCTTCTAAATTTCCTGATACTTCTAAGTTCAAGTTCAAGTTTAAGTGCAAGAACAATCTACTTTATTTTAAGGGATGATTACACATTTTAGAAGATAGAGGACAATTACGTATTTTTTAAGCTTGTCATGACTTTTCAGCAGTTGGACATTTTGGATACAAGTCTTTGGAGCTAATATTGAGAGATTTTTTATGGCCTCAAATATAAAAGGTAGTCAAAGACTTTGTACAATCATATGATATTTTTTTAAGATTCAAAACTCCTTGCCATCAATTTTATGGACGTCTTCAACGATTACCTATTTCAAAACAACCATAGTCTTCTATTTTTATGGATTTTATCATAGATCTTTCAATTACAAATTTGTATGATTCTATATTTGTGACAGTAGATTATTTTACTAAGATAGCATATTTTGTTTCATGTATAAAAACTATTTTAGATAAAAAAAAATAGCAAAGCATTTTTTTGACAATATCTATTGCTATTATAGATTATCCAAGGATATTATATCAAATAGAAGAATTCAATTTATATCAAGATTTTGGAAAAAAAATTTTTTAAGATTTTAAAGGTGGATATAAAGCTCTCATTAACTTTTCATAATCAAATTGAAGGACAAACAAAACAAGTGAATTAAGTTTTGGAGTAGTATTTGAGGTGTATCATCAATTATTATTAAGATAATTAGACAATTCTTTTACCATTGTTAAAGTTTTTATATAATAATATAATACACTCTTCTATTCAATAAATATATTTTCTTGCTAATTATAATTATCATCTATAATTTGATAATTTTAATTTTTTAAAAATTGATAATCCTATGATAGAAGATTTGACAAATTATTTGTCATAGTTACATACAACAATAAAGTCATAGTTAAAAAGAGCTTAAGAATGACAAAAGATCAATGTGGATGCCTATTATAAGGAATAATCACAATTCAACATAGGTGACAAGGTATGATTATTCCATTGTAATATTAAGTTTACTTGTTCTTATGACAAATTGGATTATTGTAAGCTTGAACTTTTTCATATTTGTGAACAAATCAATCCTATTGTTTATCGATTATATCTACTCAAATCTATGAACATCTATTTTATATTTTACATGTCTCTTCTTGAGCCGTACAAGACAATGAATGTCTTGGAAATAAGATAAATGCTACCTCTTCCTATATAAGTAGATAATAATTAAGAATTCAAGGTAGAAGAAGTCTTAGATTCAAGGCAATGTCAAAATAGGTTGAAATATCTTATTTATTGGCATCAATATGATATTAATGAATGCACATAGAAGCTAACAAAGAAACTTATAAATGCAATAAAGAAAATTGAGGATTTTTATTAATGACATCTATCAAAACTAAGATAAAAAATAGCAAATCTTTATTATAAAAAAAAAAACAAGATCTAAAAAATATAGTATTCTACCTTCTATCCTTGTTTGTAGCTTTTGTGTATTTCTAACATTAAAGAAATGGAGAACCAACAACCAATAGATTTAATTCAAGAGCTTTCATTAATAACTTATCAAACAAGATATTACAATTAACACAACCTTCAAGATGACATAATCAAGATTAAGATCTCCAAACAATATGTCTTACTTTGAATAGATGGCAAAATATAATGCATATGATATTACGTCCTTAGAAGAGACTCTTGATATTTAATGATTTTATTAAAAGTAGAAACAACTCTTGGTAGTGTTCTAAATATTTTATTTGAAAGAAGTTATTAAGGCCCCAGCAATGACCAAATAACAAGGTGATCTTCTTGCCTTGGTATGAGATATTATCAATGGTTGAGAAGACCTATCAACCATTGTCAAAGCAAACAAAGATCACAATATGTGACAAACTTAATTTACCACATCTTAGATTTTTTTAACTTATAAAGATCACTCCACGTGGAACTAATTTCTAGAAGAGAGGATAATGTCAAAGACATACATATTTATTCTAATATTTACTTATTTAATTAAATACAAGTAAATAAAAGTAGACTTATTTCATAATATTTTGAAGAAAAGCTTTGTAGAAGCTTCATAGACGTTGCTTTGATTTTATATGTATTTATACTTGATTAATAGATTAGAAATTTAATTAATAAGTTAATTACATATTGATAGTTTATAAAATAAGCTAATTATGTGGCATATATATAAAAAAACTTGCCTTGTAAGTTAAGATACATGTCTTACAAAGTCAACACATTTTAAGGATTTCTTTCTTTAAGATTCATATCCTTGAAAGTTGTCTAGATATTGTGATTTGATTATGAAATAATAAGATGATTTTAATGTAGTCATATAAAGATTTGAAAGACACATCACTGTGAGCCAAAAATCCACCACTCTATAAAATTAGTATTATGCAACGAGCTCAAGAGGTAGAATGGAAGAACCTTTAATTGTGAAATTATTAAGTTAATTTAAATATGGGTATTTTTAGTTCAATTAAAATTAATGCCTTTCAAGTAATAGTTAAAAATATTAAATTAAAATACTAAATTAAATTAATTATAAAAAAATGATAAAAATAATTAAATAAGTTATTACTATTAATTCATAGTAAGAATAAAAACTTAAGTTTAAGTTAAAATCAAAAATTAAAAGTTAAATTCAAAATTAAAAGTTAAAAATTAAATTTAAAAGTTTAAATTAATATTAAAATTTTAAAATTAAATTTTAAAATTAAATTTTAAAAGTTTATATTTTAATTTTAATTTTAAAATTAAATTTTAAAAGTTAAAATTAAAAATTAAAAGTTAAAATTAAAAATTAAAGTTAAAAATTAAAGAGAGAATATTAAAGGTTAAAAATCAAACTTAAAATTTATTAGCCAAAAGTTGAAATGCTGAGATTACAAGTCACTGTGAAGATAAAAATTTAAATAAAATAAAAGAGATAAAAGCAAAGGTACCTTAACAACATCCAAGGATTGAAGGCAATGACTTCTTTTTACTCCAAAATTCGCCAAAACTTTTAGATCCAAATTGAATTATTTTTAGTTTTTTGCAAGGTTAACTTAAAGAAGCTCTTGTTTCAATAAATTTCGTTGCAATCTGGTGATCCAATCATAAGAATTGCTCCTTTGAAGTTGAGTGATCCAAACTGCCTCGGCAACCAATCTCCTTCACTTAGAAATTTTCTAGAAATCCAAATTACCTTAAAACCTAGCAAAACTTATGCCTTTCAGAGCTTAGCTTACAAAGCTCAATGCTTTCAAAATTTCAATAGAATCCAATTATAAAGCATTGAGAAATGTCTTTCCAAACTAGATTAATCCAAACTGTGAAGGTAGTCTACTCCCTTACACTCAAAATTTTACCAAAAATTCAATTCAACTCCAAATTAAGAAAACCTTATCTTATTGAAAAGCTAACAACAAAAGCTACAATCATAAAGAATTTCACATTGAAACAAAAAAAAACATGACTAATTGAGAAAAATCCGGCGCTCTTGAAACCCTTAGAGTACTTAGGAGGCCAAGAGAGCTACTATAATGAAGTATGTTTTAAAATCCGATGACTATCATTTACAACTAAAAATCTATGCACACCCACCTACAAAGTTCACAATAAGATTTAAAAATCTAAATGAAATTAAGATTAGGATTTTTGGCCAAATTTTGGCATGGCTTTATCCTTCACTCAAAAGAGGAGAGAGAGAGAGGGCTTGGAAAACAAATCCTCTTTTATAAAATTGGATGGAGGCTCTTGAAAGGGTGGTTGCATCTCATCCTTGATTTTTAAGATCTCTAATCTAGATCTATAGCCTTCATTCATCCAAAAGCTAATTTCGTTATTAAGGCTGATGGTTATTGTAAGTGGTCAAAAAAGAAATTTTTAGTAAATCTAACTTCACCATTATATTCAAAATACCTTTTTATGCTAAGATTGACTACTCACAAGCCTCTATCTATGTTTATTTGTAATTTTTATGAAAGTTTTTACCTCTAAAGATTTTAGCAATTATTGTAAAATCCTTCAAAAATGAAAATTTCATTGCTCCACTTGTATGTTGGAGGAAAAGGTGCTAATCTTATTTTCTTCACTCCAAGGGCGAATTCAATGCTGCCATTGCATTTGAAAGCCTCTATTAATTGAAAAAAACTACTTTTCTGCTTGGATTTATTGAAGTTGAAGAAAAAGCTTCAAAATTGTTATTTCTAAATTTCACTAAATCTTTTAGAAAGTTCTAATTCTAATTCATTCTAAATCATATGAGATGATTGTAGGTGAATTCATAATTTTTCAATCAACTCTCATAGCAATGACTAACAACCTCTAAATTATTAAAACTAACCAAATTAATATCATAATTTTTTAATCCTTATTGTTTTGCTTTTAATTAACCTAACTCAACGAATCAAGCTAGGATTTATACCATTAAAGGTTATAATCCTAAAAATTTAATAAAACCAAATTCTACTTATATAAATTCCAATCTAACATATTCAATTATCATAAAATAAGAAAAAAATTAAAAAATAAAATTTCGGAGCATAAATGAGAGCTCAAAACCACCTAATGTAATTCAACACCATATTTTTTTATTCTTGGTACTAAAGCAATTAGAAAAAAGTTAATAGGTATGAATCTTCAACTCCAATTAATTATTAAAAAAGAATTTGAAAAAATCTTAGAAGTTGGTTTTATTAAACTAGTAGAAATAATAGATTAGGTCTTTTCTATGGTCCTTGTGAAGAAAAATAATGGTAAATTAAGAATATGCATAGATTATAGAAAATTCAATGAGCATAATTAAAAAGACTATTTTTTCCTTCTTTTCATAAAAAGTATTTTAGGTGAAGTGACAAATCACAAAACCTATATATTTATAGATGGACATTTGGATTATAATCAAATTACCATAGCTATAGAAGATTATTATAAAATAGATTTTATCACTCTTTGGAGTATTTTCATTTTTTTAGTCATGCCTTTTGAGCTTTGTAATGCTCTTTTTGCCTTTCAAAGGGCCATTACTTTTACTTTTTCAGATTTACTACATAAATCTATGATGATATTTATAGATGATTTTAATATCCAATCTAATGCCAAGGATCTTTTAGAACATATAGAGGAGAGCTTAGAAAGATATAAAAAAGAAAAAATTTATTTAAATCTTAACAAAATATACTTGGCAATATAAAAAAGGGTCTTGATAGATTATCTGGTTTTTAAAGAAGAAATAGAATTCAATCCAAAAAAAATAATAGTCATAGCTTGAATGCAACCTCCTACAAATGTTAAGAAGATTGAAAGGATCTTAGGACATCTTAGATGGTATTAAAAATTAATTCTCAACTATACTACAAATACTTCAGTTATTATCAACTTCTTAAAGAAGTTGGTTAAGTTTGAGTAGACAAAAGAATTTCGAGACACCTTTGATTGGATAAAAATAATATTAAGTTCATAACTTGTTTTAAAACAACCAAATTAGAATCTTTCCTTCTGTATCTATTGTGATGCTGCATCTATAGTAGTAGATAGTAGATTATGTCAACCAACAAAAGATAGGCATAAAAATTATTCTATTGCATTTACTAGAAAAAAGTTAAATGCTGCATAATAAAATTATAATACCACTAAAAAAAAATTCTTAGCTATAGTTTTTTTTGTGAAGAAATTTCGACATTACTTTTTGTTAAATTCTGTGGTGTTTTTTGTTCACCATGTGGCCATCAAATATCTAATCAACAAAGCAAATTTAAGTGGTTAAATAGCTTAATAGATATTATTAGTAGAATTAGACTATAAAGATAGAATATAAATCTAAAAAATTACATAACCAAGCTAATCACCTTTTAAAGTTAGAAAGAGAATTAAGTCCTATTTTTATTGATAATAACTTAGTAGATGAATTCTTTTTTATCATTTCCAACCATCTTACTTATATAATGACATTATAGAATTTTTAAATTTTAATAAATTCTTGAAACAATTATCCAAATACAAACAATATAAAATTAGAATTAATAGTATTCATTTTATTATTATAAGAAAATAATTATATCATCAAGATATAGATAGTCTTCTCAAAAGATGTATAATTATTGGTGAAGCATTAGTAATATTAATAGCATGCTACAATAGTACATATGTAAGATACTTCTTTGATAAATTGGTGGCTCAAAAGACAATGAAAGATGGGTATTACTAGCTTACCATGATTCAAGATGTATATAATTATACTAAAAGATGTGATTCTTACTAATATTATATAAAAAATGATGTGCATATGGTATTTTTTTTATATATCCTTGCTCTTAATTTCTTTCAAAAAATAAAGAATTGATTACATAAAAGAAATTCATTCTAATTCTTCAAAGGAGATGAAACACATTGTAGTAGCCACAAAATATCTAACAAAATAGACAAAAGCAAGAGTTATCAAAACCAATGGTATTATCCATGCAACTAATTTTATATATGAGTAAATCATTATTTGATTTGATTGTCCAAAAATTTTGATTAGTAATTAAGGCACACACTTCTTGAATAGTATAATAGAAGAGATATCTAACAGGTTTAATATAAAAAATCTTATAATTATTTCTTTCCAACTAAAAATTAATAATTATATAGAAAGAATAAAATAAATCTTAATAAATATTCTAAAGAAAATAATACAAGATTTAAAGAGAGATTGAGATACAAAATTAAGAATAGCCTTGTGGGCTTATTGTACAATCTAGAAGGTCACAACTAAATCTATTCCATTTTTTTAGTATATGGAGTAGAAGCTATATTACTAATAGAATTTGAAGTCAATTTCTTAAAGATAGCAATAAATGAAAAGTTAATAATCTGTGATTGTCATTTTACTTATTCTACAATTCCTTTCAGAATAAACCTGTATAGGACAATTCAAACACAGGAAAAGACTAAGTGCATGAGTTTTGCTTTTTAGGGTCACACAATTCACCGTATTTTGAACCACTAAAACACTAAGAAATACTATAATGTTTTCTCCCAGTAACAATACTCTTTCATCAACTGATAACAACAGTGTACAACCCTCCACTCTCAAAAGACTATTCAAAACACATAATTTCCATTCAACACCAGAAATAACAGACTTCACTCCAATCAATCTGAATTCACACAATTTTTGTAATCACCAACTTTCTTTGTCCAAAACACACAGAGCTCTCAATAAACAACAATCATAATCTTCCAGTAACCCCTCATATAATTCAATCACTCAGTACTCCAATTACATAATCAATAACTCATAAATCAATCTCTGATTTATTCCACAGACTCACTTCTCAATATTCAGAAACTATCCATTACTCTTCAACAACAATGAAAACAAAGAAACAAAGAGGTAGCACCAAGCTTACCCTAGCTCATGACTATCACAGTCTTGTACTCCAATAAAATTCTACAACTCCTATATAATTGCTCTTGATTCCCAGATTCTAATTGTAATCCTGTAATTAATCGCTTTTAATAACTAAATCAATCATCCGTCTTCCTGAACTGACTATTCTATAGACTATTAGTATATTTTACCAATATCTTACAGAAATGAACTAATATCTATTCTACATAATCCAAAAAGCATTGAAAGATAGATTAAAATAATTGAAAGACCTTGATGAAATTGAAAAGACTAGACGTCAACATATAGAAGCAATTTAAAGAAAGAAGAAAATTACCTTTGACAAAAAATCACAAAAAGAAAGTCTTTCAATTAGAGGTACCAGTATTGTTACAAGATGCTAAAAGAATAGATTTTCTTAGTAAATTTGATGCTCTTTGATTAAAGCCTTGTCATATTAAAGAAGTATTTGATAATAATTTTTTACAATTAGAAACATTAAATAGTAAGCTATTTCTAACAAAAACATCTATAAATAAGTATAATGAGTATTAAGTAAGAAAAAATTCATCTCATAGAAGGAAAAATATTACATTCTTTGTTTACATAAAGAAAAAAGGATCTAAGTAAATAACTTAGTCAAACTTAATTTTTATCGAGAAAATAGAGATTTTGATTCATTAAAAAGATAAAAACTATTCTTTATGTGATTTTTAATTCTATTAGAATATTATCTCTTCTACTAAGTAAGAGCTAATAATTCATATATAATAAATAAATAAATATATAAATAAAATTTTATTTTATAGGATTTAAAGATAAATTAGAATAGATTAGTATTTTTGTGTTGTCAAAAAGTATTTGAGCAAGAAAGTGGCTAACTTATGCAACCTAAAGAATATGTAGGCTTTATAGCTTCTAATCCAAATTCTTCTCTCCAAATAAGCATTGTATACTAATTTTTAGATTTTTTACTTCCAAGTATTTTATTTTTTTTCTTCCCTATTATTCTATCTCTTTTGTTTTGTCTCTTTTCTTTTGCTATAGAATTATCTCACCTTGCTTTACTAAATAAACTAATTTCTTCAATAGTCTTCTAATTCAAGTGAAGTAGTATTAGAAGATAGGAGTGAATTAATACTGACCACGATCTTTTATATGAATATTTTTACTTTAGTTTTATAGCACTCTTAGTATAATTTTAATAAAATATTAAATCCAATATATCTAAATTTAGATATGAACTTATCTTTGAAGCAAGACTTTTAGATTCTCTTCCTCTTCAAGTTGTCACAGATGATCACCATATGTAAGTCACAAAATTGACTCACTTGAATATTTAGTATAAAAAATGTATTTATTGTGCTTAAAATTAGAGATTGTGAATTGGTATTATAATTTTTAGGAAAAATAGAAAATAGATTTCCAATAATAGATATATAGTCTAGGATAGAATTTAAAGATAAATTTCCATATTAGAGGTGTTTTTGTATCCAACATTAGATGATGGTCTAATAGAATTAGCCTTTATGGTCAAAAAGAAAAAAAAAATTTATTAATGATTCTTAAATATATCTATATATATATATATTATTAAAAAAACAAAAAAAAACAAAAAAACAAAACAAAACAAAACAAAAAAGAGAACAAAAAGAAAGCAAGACAAAAGAAGAGAAGAAGAAGAAAAAGATAAAAAGAGAAGAAGAGAAAGAAGAAAAAAAGGAAAAGGAAAAAGAAAAAGAGGAAGAATACCTTACCTGCCCGAAATTCTAGGAATGAGGGTGAGATCCCAAATTTCCAGGAGGAGGCTGCCAGGTCCGGCAAAGTGCGCCAGTGACCTCAGTTTTTCTCTCTTCTTCTTTTTTCTCTGTGTTCGTGGTAGTACTTGTGAAGTACGTTGAAGCCAGGCTCGGTGAGCTGGGCCATTGTAGCATCATTAGTAGAAGCTGAGACTTTTCCTTCCGCCTGTGTCACGCTTAACGCACTGTAGAAAGTGCGACAGTTTTGTTTTTTTTCCAGTTAGGCTCTTGTCTGTGTTCTGTTGGCGACTCGGCATGCCAAGCGGGGCAGCTGGAGGCGTTCTGTGCTTCCGTTACAACGGTGCGGCGATAGAAGGTGCTTTGCGATCTCGTCGATGCAGCCTAGAGTGGTCGACTTCTGTGTGGTTTTTTGTTTTTTGTTTTTTCTTTTAATGAGCTGAGTTGATATTGGTTCTGGTTCTAACCGCTGAAGATCAACGTTGTTCTCTGCTTTGTCGGTGGCGAAGCGGATGTAGTGGATTGCGATATTACAAGGAGTGCAGGAGTTCTGGTCGATAGGCGGCAATGCAGCTAAATTTGAAACCAAGGATCACTGCGTGGAAGTCGCAGGGCTCTCTACTACAAGCCGTCTTCGCGTTTTTCTAGTCGATTTACTGCACCCTAATTGGAAGGGCCGACAATCTGATCATAATCGTTGTGAACGAGTTTTGATCTCCTTCTTCCTATTGGCAGTGCTATTGCAGAGGAATAAGCTGTCAGAAGTTGACATTGTGTAGTATTGGGAGCCGCTAATGTGGCTTTTCATTTGGGTGTCTAGGTTGCTGATCTCGGTTGGAAACTAGAGCGGTGCGGTAACGTTGTCTTGCAAACAAGGCATCGTTCTTTCTTCTTGTTGGACTGGTGCAGTCAGCGGCAGTGGCATTGAAGATTCTGTTTTCTTGTTCGTTGAGGTACTACGGTGTAGCCCTGTTTTTCTCAGTGTTGTGGCCATGCGGTTGGAGCAATTTTGGAGCGATTTATTGCAGTGGGCTGCTGTGCGTCGGACCACAGCGGAGACTCAACTACGGCGGCTGGAGCTCGTGTCGTTGACAATGTAGTGTGTATTTGAAAGAGCTCCGCACTCGCTATTTGTGTATACATTCCTAGCATGAATTGTATGTGTGGCGGTGTGGGTTGATACTGCATCCAGCCGTGTTGTTCTTTTCCTTCAATTGGAACGGGCATGAAACTAAGCGAAAGATTGTGAATTTGGCATCAACGGAGTGATGCTGCGGCGGTCAAGTACTCCCTTGTGTTAATTTTTTTTCTTCCAAAGTTGTAGGCGGCATTTTCTCGATGATGTTGTGTGTGTTTTTGCGGAAGGGACACATGTTGTGGTTGTTTAGTTGTTGTTTCTTTTTCATTTCCCAAAGATTCAGAGGTTCAGAAAGTTATCGGTAGAAAGCATTTCTTCTATTGTAGATGACCATGAACGGTAGATCGTGAGGAACTTGATGCAGGAAGTTAATTTTTTCTGATGCTTGAGTTCGGGTAATGTTTATTTGAACGCGCTGATCGAGAGCCTACTCAATTTCTATGTATGAGCACACTTCTACAAATAGAATTTGATAATCCATTTCAGGTGAAGCATATTTTGGCAAGTGAAATTTTAACTGACATTAGCGACTGAACTTAGTCGAGAGGACACCTATTCTTCACATCCAGATTTGAGACTGTAGTTGCAGTAGTGTGTTGCTCATATCTCTTTGAGTGAGGGAGCATTCATTGGAAAGAAGATTATCCTAAATTGATATTATTTTGCCGTGACAACAAAGCGAGTGTGGAGGACGATGCTCGGTTTGAATTAGGACACCGACCTAGATATTAAACTTCTATGTCATTTTTATCAATTTGAGAGTAGTTAGAAAAAGCTTTTCTTTGTAGCACCATTTAGTGATCATTGGTATATTTGGCCAACTTACAGTTGAATTGCTACCCGATACCCAAATAAGGTATAATTGTTTCTATTAAAAATGTTAAAAAAAATCTTAGTAATATAAAATAAGTTCAAATGTAAAGGTCATTTTTGAACCTTGAATGTGGCTTCTACTTCTTTTTTAATTCTAATTTCTCTTTTGAAGTTAATTAAATAGATGGAGTAGAAACTTCAAAGAAGTTTTTGACAAATATCTAATAATAGTTTAAAAAGTCCTAAAAAATATTGAACTTAACATATAATTTTTGGATTTTAAAAAATATAATAATTTACATCTTCTCAGAATCTATTTGCAAACCACCACTTGAAATAATGTACTTCAAAAGTTCTACTTGAATTGAATAAAAGAAGTATTTTTCCATCTTTGTATATAATCCTATATTTGTAAGTTTTTATAATATAGGCTAATATGTTGTTCATCTTTTTCTTATATTCTTAGAATAGATAAGAATGTTGTCTAAATAATGTAAGATAATGCATATTTTAACTTTTATGACAATAGGATATAATTTTAAAAACTTATTGTTTGTAGAAGAAAAAAAAACGTAAAGAATGTAAGATTTTAGTAAACGGATGAACATTATCATAGCAAAGAGGACAATCTGTTGATGTGCTGGAAAGTTTGCAGGATGTCAAAGCGTGAATTGCATGCCGTTCAGATGAGTCAGGAAAATTGACAAGGTGACTACATAAAGTATATCCTGAGATACATGCGTAGAATACCAGTCAAGTTGATTCGTAAAATCATTTGTTCATGTGCAAAGACTATTGAAATTAATCAAACTCGTAGGCAATCTTCTGATCCTTAGATCTATCGTTGAGGATAAAATGAACACCGCAAACAATTCCAGTAGCTGTTGGAAATTTTGTATTCTGAATCCTCTGTGAAGTAAGCCCTGAAATGTCGCTGAATCACACACTTGGGATATCCTGGAGCAAGAGTCACCTTCCTTGGTCTCAATTTTTATTGTTTACTTCACTGGGTGAGAATAGCCCACCGCTGCGAACTCCACCACGACGACAGTTCTTGAGCTACGATAGCAGATCGTTCGTGATCACCGAAGACACCCGCAATCCAATATCAACCTGCAAGTTTTCGGTAGCAATGAAAAAACTCGGAAAGACCTCGAATAGAGCTGGTGCTTGAAGCAGTCACTGATGATCTTCGTCACGACTCCACAAATGACGGACAAGGTGATACCAGCAGCCTTTCGGTACAGAAAACACAGCACTTTTTTTAAAGCACGTCAAAGAATGTGGTCGGCATTCACTAGGGCCACATTCTACTCACCGATTACCAGCAGATCAGCTTACTAGGCGACAACCAGTCCACCGTGCCTCCACAGTTGATGAGGTTAACACACTACCACCGAGGTCTTGCCTCATCCGAATTGAACCAGTAGGAGACCATCCATGTCCTATGAGATAGACACGACCCCATGTTGCAAATCACTAATCAGCCTTAGAAAATCGTAAACACTCATACCCCAGAGACGAATCTACTTGAGAATCATTCCGTCAAAAGTCTTGTGAGCCTCCTGATGAGTAAGTCCTGAAACATCTCCTTTGCCACTGCAGTGAATACCAAACAAATCCAGGTCCAAACAACTTCAGGATGGCATACTGAGTCATCCGCACTTCACAATCTGACTGGGTCATCGACTTGCAGGTCCGTATCAGGAGCTGCTAATTGCGAAGCGAGGTTCATGTAACTCTTTCGATCCTTCGGTGTGTCGGTATTCGGTCTGAGATCAGGAAATTAACCCTTGAATGTTCCGCGAACGATCAGCTACCATAAAGGCGAAGTTTCACGCTGACGTGATTGTGAATCTTGCTCACATGGCGAACCTCATAACTGAATACTGTACAATACAGAAACTCTGACTGGGATAATCTATCTTTGTATTAATCCGCCGCCTGAGTTATCGTAATGCGAGTGCTCATCGCCACTGTGTGAAGCGTTAGTGACTAGCCATTGATGAACAAACATTGTTGCATAGATGTGTCTGTTCTTAATGGAAGTATTCATATACCATTCTTACTTTCACTGTTGTTTTGTTGTGTGTGAAAATATTTATGTTTACATATGATCTTACATCTTTTAAGTTTATTGAACTCTGATACAAAAGATTTAAAATTTCACACTGTGTTATTCAATTGTAATTTATTGATTTGGTGAGCTAATTCTTGAAGGGCGAGTTGGATTCCTAGTAAGAAAAATAAATCACGTATTAGAGTTCAAGCTTCAATTTCAAAGCGAAGTTTATTCCTTAATGATGTACAATGGGTGATTCAACATATAATAGTAATATGAGAATCTTTGCAGTTTGTTATAGACTCTGACAGTTATTTATTTCTTTGCATAATATTTATATAGTGGACCTATTGCATTATATAAAAAAGGAAATGAAACAATCCATCTGAAGCCTTTATATTCAAGCCAAATAGAACTTGTTATGGTTGTGATTGATATTAAAGATTAATTCTTCTTTTTAATAAATTATGAAAGTATAATCATTTAGATATTGACTTAATAGATCTAGTGCATTACTAGCAATTGCTCTGATATATTTTATTCTTCTACTTGCAAATGCTCTTTAAAATGCCATTTTGATAAAATTTATTACCAACAAAAATAAATATGGTGCCAAAAGAATTAGCTTATCTTATTGTTATTTGTATAAAAAATAAAATAATAATAATAATAATAATAATTGTAATTCAATATCACATACTAATTTTTCTACTTTAATAAATAATATTTTTTTTATAAATATAAATTAAAAATTAAAACTCTTTTTTAGTATTGACAGAACATAATTCTAAGAGGCTTTACTACACACCTTAGTAAGGCCAAGCTTTAACATTTTAAGGCTTTTTTAGATATCTTAGTCTATTTGATTGTAACTTGCATGAAATAATATTTTATATAAAAATTAAAAATTAAAAATTAAATTTATTCAAATAAAATATTTAAATTTAATTTTTAATTTAAATTTAAAACTTTCTTACATAATTTTTACATTCTACTAAATACACCAAAATAATTTGAACATATTTAGATTCTTTAAAAGAATATAAATATATTTTAAAATTAGTTTACTTATTTAAATTAGATTTCAAAAGTATATTACATTTTATTACTAAAAAATCAAATAATATCATATTACTCATAGTTTTTAAAGGACAAAGCAATATCTTTTTACATAAATATTTAATATTTTTAAGTTTATAATATTTTTTTTATTTTATTCCAAAAAAATATTATATAATTATATTTTTATTTAAAATCTATAACTAAGAATCTAAACTTAAATAATAATCAAATATTTTTTTATTTCATCCAAATAAATCATTCAATTTGAAGATGTTCTTTTATAAATTTTTGTCATGTTTTGATTTTTTGAAAGATCCAAAAGGTTTTTTGGAATATAATCTACTATAATTTAAGTTTATCTAATAATATAATAATTATTAATATCATAAATTATAAAAACTTCTATTTTTTTAAGAATATTATTTAAAAATAAATCCAAAGATCCAATTGTACATCAAATATTCTATATTCTTTAAAAGATATTGAAAATATAAGATCATAAATAAATAATCTCATCTAATTCCTATCCTATTTCAATTATTAACATAACTTAATTTTTATAAGCCAAAGATCTATATTTGATCATAGGTTTCTACCTAAATTTTGAATTCTTTCTTCAAAAAAATTTGGTTCTTTTATTACAAGTTTATTGCAACTAAATTATATATTTATTATAGAAATTTTTTATTTTAATAATTAATTCAATTAAACTTTAGAATTACTAAATAATATAAATTTTTTTATTTTTTTTTATTTTTATATTCAAGAAATTAAATTGATTTTTCATATGCAATCATATTTAAAATTTGAAAATTGATAATTATTTTAAAAGCTTATTATTAAATTTTTAAAAATCTATATATATTTTTAATAACTAAAAAACTTATAAAATTTAACTTTATAATAAAAAAGATGGAAACCAAAATTTTCATATTCTAAAGACGTTTTAATGAAAAGAAATAAGAAATTAGCCAATCAAAGAATTTTATACTTTCCTTGCATATTACCTTAGATTAGCAAGTTGCATATTAATGTAATAACCAACTTTACTAGGAAAATTATTATTTATTTTTATAAGCTTATTTTATATTTTTAATTATTAATCATCAAGATATAATGATAATAAGTCAATTTTTTTAAAATAGCTCTTCTTCCAATATATATTTTTTAGATAATAACTCAATTAATTTCTATCTTCTAACTACATATTTGATTAAATTAGGAGTTTTATAATTAAAATATTTTTAGATTTGTTGAATTTATTTACTTCTAATAGAGTATATGTGTCAAAGAAATGAATATTTGATAACTAAATGATTAATATGTCCTTATGTCACTTGAAAAGACTAGAAAATCACTTAAAGATGGTATAATATTAAACTAAAATTACTATTGCCAAAGATAAGATGAATATTGAATCTAGAAATTAAACTAAAAATAAAAAAGACTTTGACAAGAGTAAAGAAGGCTTTATTCTTGCCTTATTATATACTATCTATTGAAGAAAAGAAGTCTAAAAGCTACAAATACTTAGCATCAGTAAGAATTGCACTCCAAGAAAAGTGTGGAGAAAGATGTCTCTTACTTCCAACACCTTTTACTTACAGGTGGAGTTTACACCCCAAGTACATGGACTTTATCTAGAGTCACCTTCATCCTTTCAACTAGAATTAGATTCATCTTAACCTAATAGCCACTTTAAAATCGTAGCTGCTACCATAGTAACTTCTTTTGATCCTTTGCTATTTTTTTACTATTAGCAACTTAGTATGATTAATCTTCATGTAGTGGTAATTAAGTAAGAACTTGCTAATCTTAAATACTCCTACTTTGTTAATTTTTAAAAGATTTTTAATCCTAATCTTTGAATTAAGTCATAATGTCTATCTTTTACTAATGTTTTTATAAGCACATTAGCAAGCATGTCTATTGTAGCACAGTACTTCATACCTATTATTCGATTTTCAATCTTCTCTCATATGAAATGATGTTGAATATCAATGTACTTGGTCTTTGAGTGATGTTTTGGATTCTTCATAAATTCAAGACATCCTTGATTGTCACACATAATTAGAGTTGCTTCTAATTGTAATAGATCAATGTCTTCTAAGAGTTGCTTTATCCAACATGCATCCATTACACAATGACTTACTGCCATGTACTCTGTCTCCATCGTTGATCTTACAATGATAAGTTATTTCTTACAATTCCCTGAAATGGCTCCTATTCCAATGAAGAACACATATCTCGTTGTGGATATTCTATCATTTGTATCTCCAATCCAATCCGCATCACAATAACCTTACAAATCAATGTTCATACCACCAAGGTACAATTTGAAGTCTTTTGTACCTTTTAAGTACCTCAATATCTTCTTTATTGTTGTTCAATGCAATGGTCCAGCCTTAATCATGTGTTGGCTTATAATACTCACCGCATATGCAAGATCCACTCTTGTGGCCACCATTGCATACATGAGTGAGCTTACTACTACCTTGTATGGAACACTTTGCATCTTACCTTCAACTTGTGATAACTCCTAATTTGTGAGCGTCATCAACTTCAAATTTGCTTCCAAGGGTGATCCAATGGGCTTGCAGTCCTCCATGTTGAATCGTTTCAACACTTTTTTAATGTACTTGATTTGGCTAATTACAATGGTCTTGTTATCAAGATTTCTTATAAATTCCACTGCCAAGTAATAGTGAAACTTTCCAAAATCACTCATCTCATATTCCTTCTCTAATTTGGCCTTCATAGAATCCATCTTTTTCATATTGTTAGCCAAGATGATCAAATCATCAACATAAAGGATTATAATTAGCAAGAACTCTCTAAATTGCATCACATACAATGAATAATCAGCATCACTCCTCACAAATCTTTTATTGATAAATAAAGTGTCAATTCGTTGATACTATGTCTTTGGTGATTGTTTCAATCCATACAAGGATTTCTTCAATTTGTACATAAGATATTCTTTGTCTTGTTATATAAATCTTTAAAATTGGTCCATGTAGATGTCTTTTTATAATTTTTCATTCAAAAAGATCGTCTTCATATCCATTTGGTGTGTTTCCAAATCCATTGGTACCCGAATTGCTACAATGGTCCTAATAGTAGTGAATTTTGCAACATGTGCAGAAGTTTCATTGAAATCAATTCGAATAACTTGTAAATATCTTTTCGAAACTAATCTTGCCTTGTGCCTTATCACCACATCTATTGCATCTCTTTTAGTCCTAAACATCCACTACAACCAATACTAGATCGATTTGTTGGAAGAGGTGTGAATTTCCATGTACCATTGTCCATAAGAGATTGGTACTCTTCATCCATAGTCTTCTCCCATTTGATTGCATCTTCATACTTCATAGGATCACACAAAGACAATGGATCAGCAAGAAGAGCAACATTTGCATGTTCTTCACTTACCTATGAGAAGATATGAGCCTTCCACGATTTGCCACATTACCTTCTTTCTCTAAGAGGATATCTCCTTTCACTTGTAGAAGAACATTCACCTTGTTGCACTCTATGTTCTTTTCCAACCTTCCACTAAATTAAAGCTTATCATTTCTTACTCAATGGTTGGTATTCTTCATCATTATCATCATTCCAATCTTCAACATCTTCATTTCTTTCATTACTGGTCTTAGCAATTGTAGGAGCCTTCATCTTTTCAACCTTCTTTGACTTTTCATCTTCATCATCTTCATTGTCAATATCTTCTTATTTCTTTGTTGAATTCAAAGATGTGTCCACAAACATACTATTACTCCCACTTGGATACATCTCAAAGTGCTCACAAGTACTCTTGTGCTTCAAAAATTTAACATCACGATTTTTGATGATCTTTTTGGTTTCCAAGCATATTAGCCTATATGCTTTTGTACCTTCACAATAACCAAAAAAACACAAACTTTGTACCTTTTGCATCAAGTTTGGACCTCATACAATCTGATGTTTTTGCATATGTAATACAACCAAAGGTCCTCATATGAGAAATACAAGGTTGACTCTCTCTCCAAGCTTCTTCTGGTTTCATTGATGCAAGAGTACTTATTGGATACTTATTTCTTGTATACACTACATTTACCACAGCTTCCGCTTAAAACTTATAGTCAAGATTTTATGTATGAAGCATGCTCCTTGTCATCTCTACAATGGTTTGATTTGCCCTTTCAGCAACTTCATTTTGTTGTATAATATATAGAGTTGTGGTTTGTCTAGCAATTCCTTCATTCTTCAAATAAATATCAAATTGCTTAAACATAGACTCACTTCCATTGTCCATACACAGAACCTTAATCTTGCATTCACTTTATTTCTCAACAAGTGCTTTGAACTCCTTAAACCTCCAAACGCATTCACTTTTGGCTTTAAGAATGTAGATGCAAATCTTTCTTGAATAATCATCAATGAAAGTGAGAAAATACTTTGATCCTCCAATACTTGTATTTTTCATAGGTCTACATACATCCGAATGGACAATCTCCAGTAACTTAGTAGCACATATTACTACACTCTTTGGAAATGAGGCCCTTTGTTGTTTACCTTGTATGCATCTTTCACATGTAAGTTGTTTTGTATTTTGGCTTATATTGCCAAGATCTAAGCCATTTACTATAGACTTGAGTTCTCTCATGCTCTTCACATTCAAATGGCCAAGGTCACAATGCCATATATTCAACTTGTCTTGGTTTGATGTAAACTCAGTAAATACAGCTACATTCACTCCATTCACCTTCTTACAAATGAGATAGTACAAATTTCCTTCTTTCAAGCTATTGAAGACCTTGTCTCTACTCAATATTCTTACAAAACATCCATTCATATCAAATTAAACTTTAAAACCTTTCGTTATAAGTTTACTCACCAAAAATAGGTTTTACTTCATCTTAAGTATATGAAGGATATTTTTGAATTTGATCCTATTGGTTTGTCTATTCACAACCATCTCCACCATAATAGAGCCAATTCCAATAGCTTTACATGTGCTACTATCCGCCAACACCATGTTTGATGTTGGAATAGCTTCATAAGTATCAAATGAACACTTATAAGGTATCATATGCTTAGAACAAATAGAATCCACAATCCATCTTGATATGGCAGCCATAGACGTCCCATTTGTTGTCATGAATGCATAATCTTATCCTCCAAACTCATCTTGTACACTATTTTCATTCTCCTTCTTTTTCTTTTTATCTTTGTAGTAATTTCGAACAAAATGGCCTATTTTTCCACAAATGAAGGAAGATTTGACATCACCTAGTTGATTTGGGTAGTTGTCCTTGTCTTGACATGAATAGAGTACTAAATCTTCACTTAAGAGCTTCTTTTCTTTCTTTTTGGTTACTTCATGGACAATTATTGCTATCACATAGTCTATTGTAAGCTCTTTTAGCTTAAGGGACTTCAATGCCATAATGAGGTAATTCTAAGATTTGAAAAGGCTCATCAGCAAGGTCATGACAATATCACTTTCTTCAAAAGGCTTGTCAATAATTGCTAGTTGGTTTGCAATAGCCTTTATCTTATTGACATGAGCCATGAGATCTTCACCTTCTTCCATCTTGTAAGTGAAGAACTTCTTCCTTGTATAGATGATGTAAGATAAGTTCTTGCTCTCATAGATGTTACAAAGAGTCTTCTTCGCTTTGGCTGGTCTTTGATAAGAGATAATGTGAGAGAATTTGGCTTCATCCACATTGATTGCAATCAATCCAAAAGTCTTCTTTTCATGACGTTTGAACTCTTTTTTTTTTCTTCATATCAGCATCTATGCTTGGAGCCTCTTTACTTTCATCTACAATATCCCAAAGATCCAAAGATGCCAACAAAAGCTCAATTTTTACCTTCCAATGGTTGTTAGGGACATAGTCCTTAGAACCTTCTAGAGACAAGTTTCTAGAACGTTCTAGAAGTAAGTCTTTGGAACCTTCTAGAAGCTTCTTAGTTAGTAGAAGTTGCTTGAGAAGCTTCCTAAATAGGAGTATATATTAGAATCAAGGCTGAAGAGTTCTTCAATCTCGAAAATACATCTCTTGGAGCTCTAGCTCACTTCTCTGGTGTTGTTCTTGTATTCATCGTTCTTGCCAGTTCTTCTTGAACTTCTTGTTAGATCTCGAGTCTGTATTTCTGTGTCCATGATAGTTTCTTGAGACTTCACTCACCTCTGATATCAGAGCTAATTTCTTCCTTATTAGAGTGTAGATTATCCCTCTGCTTCGAAGTGTACTAGCATTTTAGAGGTTGCGAATTACCCTCCTCTAAACTGATACTTCTTTTGTTACAATATTAAAATCTTATTCTTCTTGGAGAGAGTGGATTATCCCTTTTCTTGAAGTTCTTAAGGCATTTTAGAAGTTGGAGAGTACCCTCCTCTAAACCAATATTGTCTTCTTGTACAGTCATTTCTACCCTTCTCTTAGAATAGCCGGAGGCCAAGACATTAGTATGACGGAAAGTTCGGAGTCCAAGTTGGATGCTATCATGAATGTCCTCGCTACGTTATCGCAAAGAACTGCAGAGATTGAAGGAGTCATGGCAAGGCTTCATAATGATGGAGCATCTGAGATGGCACAATCTAGGTTGCACCAGCATCAAACTTCTGCACTTGGAGAAGTAACTTTGCATGAGGTTCGATAAGCATCACTGGTTCTACAACATAAGGAGTCTCGAGTTAGCCTTCCGGATAAGTTCGATAGTATATGTTCCAAGTTTTGAAGATTTGTCAATCAAATGAGGTTGATAACAATTTTACAGCCCGAACGCTATCCAACGGAGGAGTCACGTGTTGGGCTTATTCGAACCTTACTTAAAGGACAAGCTCTATCATAATTTGCTCCTTTGTTTGAGAAACGATCGTCCATACTAAACAACTTTGAAACCTTTTTGGAGGCATTTGTGCAAGCATTTGGTGAACACAACAAGGTTGAATGGGCTACAACAAAGATCCAGTCACTACAACAAGGGATGTACTCTACATCAGTCTATGCATCGGACTTGAGGCAATTAGCATGCAACATCAATTGGGACGAAGAAGCGTTGATGAATCAATTCTATTGGGATTTAAGGAACGATGTGAAGGATTTACTATTAATTCTTCTTGATCCACAAATGTTCAACGAAGCTATTAGCCAAGTTGTGAAGTGCGATAATCGCCTATTCCAACGCCGCCAAGACCAACGTTCAAGAAAACATAAGATTTGTCATGCCTCAACTATGTCGACAAGTAGCATGAATTCACATTCAGAGGTAGAAGACATGCAAATTGATGCGATACGTGTCAAATCCCTTACTCTAGAAGAAAAAATGCGGCATATGGAAGAAGGTCTATGCTTGTATTGCTGTGAAGAAGGCAACAAAGTTGGAAACTGTCCTAAGAAGTAAAACCGACATATTGTCAAGACTAGGGGCATGTTTATTCACGAAAATGAGGATGCCCAGCCACAATAGGAACTGTGCGGCTGGATAGTGAAATATGGCAACAACAACCAAGTTCCTTTCTTTTCGCTCAACCTGCCCTTTGCTTTACAATTCCTTTGCTTATTGGCCCTTAGAAACTAAGAACCTTAGCATTATTAGATTTAAGAGCATCTGCTTGTTTCTTAGACAAAGAATTTGCGAAGCGTCATAAGATCCCTTTAGTACAAAAATCCAAACCTGTTCACGTTGAGGTCATAGATGGACGACCTTTATTGTCTGGTAGTATCACCCATGAATTAGAACCTATAGAAGTGATGTTTAAGGGCCATAGTAGTCATATTATTTTTAATATTATTAGAATCCCATCAAATCTTGTTATTCTTGGGCTTTCCTGGTTGAAAAAGCATAACCCATCCATAGATTGGAGGTTGCAGAAGATGACCTTTTCTACAAAACCACCCAAGAGCAAGCCTAGTAGAAAACCCCAAATAGAGAAATTCTTATTCATTGGAGCAAGAGCGTTAATAAGATCGTCCAAGGAAGGCACACCGTTTGTCATTTATGCGACTCCAACTATCGAAGAGAAGAACTTGACAGCAAGTATACTGGAGAAATATAAGGATTTTAAAGACGTGTTTCAAAAGAAGAATGCCGACATGCTACCAGAACACCAACCATATGATTGCGCCATAGACTTGCAAAAAGGAGTACAACCACCTTTTGGCCCAATCTACAATCTATCGCAGATGGAGTTGGCCAAGTTGCGGAAGTACATCGACAAGAATCTAGCCAAGAACTTCATTTGTCATTCAAAATCGTCAGCTGGAGCACCCATCTTATTTGTGAAGAAGAAAGATGGCTCATTGCGGACGTGCGTGGACTATCGAGGCCTCAACAAGGTAACAAAGAAGAATCGTTACCCATTACCCTTGATTTCTAGTCTCTTAGAACAACTTGGATGTGCAAGTATCTTTACAAAAATTGATCTAAGGGGAGCTTACAACCTCGTATGAATCAATGAAGTAGATGAGTGGAAGACAACATTCCGTACAAGGTATGGCCATTTTGAATATAATGTCATGCCCTTTGGTCTTACCAATGCTCCAACGGTCTTTCAACATATGATGAATGACATTTTTTGAGAGTACCTTGACGATTTTGTTGTCATCTATTTGGATGATATTCTGATATTCTCCAAAAACGAGGAAGAGCATGAAAAGCACATTTGTTTGGTCTTGGAGAAACTACGCGAGCAAGGACTATATGCCAAGTTAGAGAAGTGTTTATTTCACCAAATAGAGATGGAGTTTTTGGAGTTCATTGCAACTACGAAAGGCTTGAAGATGGACCCCAAGAAGATGGAAGCAATTGTATCCTGGGAGGTTCCGAAGACGGTTAGAGACGTACAATGCTTTCTTGGTTTTGCCAACTTCTATTGGATCTTCATCGAGAATTACTTTCAAGTTGCTGTTCCTCTCACTCGGTTGACATGCAAGGATAAGATGGAATGGAGACCTCTAGCGGAGAAGGTGTTTCAAGACCTGAAGACCACATTTACTATGGCTCCAAACTTGGTACATCCAAACTTTACAAAGGCCTTTTATTTAGAAACTGATGCTTCGGATTTTGCTTTGGGAGCTGTACTTTCACAAATGGGAGAAGACAAGAAGCTCCATCTAGTTGCATTCTATTCTCAAAAGTTCTCTGCTGCTGAAATCAATTATGCGATCTAGGATAAGGAATTTTTTGCTATAGTGGATTCTTTCTAAGAATGGCATCACTTTCTTGAAGGAGCCGCACATCCAGTGACCGTATACACAGATCACAAGAATTTGGAATATTTCATGTTGGCTCGAGTTCTAAATCGACGTCAAGCTCGGTGGAGTATGTCGCTATCTAAGTTCGATTTTGTTATCACTTATCGACCTGGAAAGCAGCAAGGACTATCTGATGCCTTATCGAAGAGATTATATCTTGTACCAAAGGCTGGAGAAGCAACGTTTGATCAACAATGTATGACGTTGTTGAAGCTACAGCAATTGTGGCTTTGCGCTACTATTGTACCAATTGATGTTGACGTCCTGAATTTGGTACATGTCGTGACCATTAAAGATTCAGTAGCCATTGATATTAAGCAGCGTACAAATGACGACAAGTTGAAGGTGGAGGGAGATCTTTTATACTTTGAAGAGCAGTTGTATATCCTAAAAGGACTAGCACGACTTTGAGTTCTTCAATCTCGCCATGATTTTACAGCTGTGGGACATTTTGGATTCAACAAGACCTTGGAGCTTATTTCTCGAGATTTTTGGTGGCCCCAAATGTGGAAGGATGTGAAAGATTTTGTCTTCTCTTGCGACATCTATTTAAGATCCAAGAATCCTCGGCATCGCCCTTATGGACTCCTACAGCCATTACCGATTCCATGTCGACCATGGTTTTTAATTTCCATGGACTTCATCACGGACCTACTATCATCAAACTCATTTGAAAGCATCTTTGTCGTGGTAGATCGGCTTACAAAGATGGCGCACTTTGTCCCTTGCAAGAAGACATCGTCTAGTGAAGTCACAGCAAGGCTCTTTCTCAATAATGTGTATCGATATGATAGACTACTAGATGATATCGTATCAGATCGAGGAACCCAATTTGTATCAAAGTTTTAGAGATCTCTCTTTGAGATACTGAAGGTGGATATCAAACTTTCTTCAGCTTTTCATCCTCAAACTAACGACCAAACGAAACGGATGAACCAAATCTTGGAACAATACTTACGATGCAACATCAACTATCAGCAAGACGATTGGACCGCATATCTCTCGCTAGCCGAGTTTGCATATAACAACACCCTCCATGCGTCGACTCAATACACACCATTCTTTTCCAACTATAGGCATCATTCGAAGCTTGATTTATTGAGTCCGTCAATAAATAACAATCCAGAAGGTGAAGGATTTGCAAAACAACTATCAAAGCTTCAAAATACGTTGAAGCTTCAATTACAATCCGCTCAAGAATCCTACAAGGCGTCTGTAGATAGATTTCAAAATCAAGCACCTACTTTCAAAATTGGAGATAAAGGATGGCTTCTTCGACGGAATATCAAGACCAAGCGACAATGTGATAAGTTGGACTATCGAAGATTGGGACTATTTATCATGCAGAAGCAAATCAATCCAGTGGCATACCATCTGGAATTACCGGCTTCTATGAAGGTACATCCAGTCTTTTATGTTTTTCTGTTGGAGCCTTATCGAGAGTCGTCTTTTTCTGAAAAAGTACAATGTCTGCCACCTAGTATTGAGATTGAGAACCACGAGGAATATGAGGTTGAAAAGGTACTGGATTCATGACGAAGGTGGAGCAAGTTGGAGTATCTTATTCATTGGTGCGGCTACGACATTAATAAGCAAACTTGGGAGCCACCTGAAAATCTCGCCAATGCATCACAAAAGGTACAAGAGTTTCATCAACAACATCCTCATAAACCTAAGCCGGTTCGACGATAGCTTCTTTCTGAAGCTTGCTCACCCAAGAATATAAGAAAACGGGAGAGCACCACCAAAATTCATAGTTGATGTAGTTATTTTCTCCAAGATAAAGTAGAATTTTTTCAGTAGCCATAGTTTGGTCTTCTGATATGGATAGCCAAGAGATAGATACTATGCCAGTCAGATTATCTTAACCAACTAGCTCACGAAGGCGACCTCCAGATGAAGAACTACCTATACCACGACGACGACGGAGGATAGCAAATAACCGATCATTCGTGATTGTATTTGGGTTCGAATCTGCTTACGATTGTCAGCCAGAAGGCGTGTTTGTAAGACAATTTCACAATGAGGATATGAAAGTTCATGCTTGATCAGAAGTCGAAGGCGTGGGCCACTACCATTGGTTTCAAGGACCAATAAACTACTTGCCTCATGAACAAGAGTTGGAGTTCATAACAGACGTTATGCGACAGATCTTCATTTTCTTACGTTGGTAGTGATTAACAACAACATTGCTTCTCAAAGATCTCGAAGCTAAAGGAGGGGATGATGTTAGGGACAAATTCCTTAGAATCTTCTAAAGATAAGTTTCTAGAACCTTCTAGAAGTAAGTCTCTGAAACCTTCTAGAAGCTTCCTAATTAGTAGAAGTCGCTTGAGAAGCTTCTTAATTAGGAGTATATATTAGAATCGAGGCTGATGAGTTCTTCAGTCTCGACAATACATCTCTTGGAGCTCTAGCTCACTTCTCTCGTGTTGTTCTTATATTCATCTGATTAATCTAGTTCTTACCAATTCTTCTTGAACTTCTTGTTAGATCTCGAGTCTCTATTTCTGTGTATGTGACAATGGTAGAAATTCTCACCTCTAAATTTTTCAATAACTCTCAATGCTTCACCTTCATTTGAAGCCATGTCTAAGAAAGAGTTGTATCAAAAAAGATTGTAAGAAGAAGTCCTAGTGCTCTCAAAATCAGCAAGTAGGTTTTAGTGTTTAAGGTGAAAAACCAAATACCAATACCAATACCAAAAATGCTTAAGGTGAAAAACCAAATACCAATACCAACACCAAAAGGTGAAAAACCAAATACCAATACCAAAAATGCTCTTAACTACAAGTAAGAGCAAATGAAGATATAGGTCTAGATCTGAATTTGAAAGTTAGGTACTTCTAAATCCTAACATCAGCAACAATAACTTGATCTAATCCACATATCAAAAACCACTTCAAAGAACTTCAAAACACTCAAGAAAATGTAAGTAGGCACATAATCTATTGAAGAAAAGAAGTCTAAAAGTTACAAACACTTAGCATCAACAAGGATTGTACTCTAAGAGAAGTGTGGAGAAAGATGTCTCTTACTTCCAACACCCTTTACTTATAGGTGGAGTTTACATCCCAAATACATGAACTTCATCCAAAGTCACCTTCATCCTTCTAACTAGAACTAGATTCATCTTAACCTAGCCGCCACCTTAAAACCTTAGCGGCCACCATAGTAACTTCTTTTAATCCTTTGCTACCTTTTGACTATTAGCAACTTACTACGATTGATCTTCATGTATTAGTAATTAAATAAGAACTTGCTAATCCTCAACACTATCTAATTAGGAGCTATGTAGCAATGTCCTACATGACCTCCAGTACATGTTGACTCTACAAGACACATGCCTTAACTTGCAAGGCAAGTTTTTTACATGTATACTACATAATTAGCTTGATCCACAAGCTACCAATATATGTAATATATGGCTAATTTTTTGACAAAATTTCTAACTTATCAATCAATTACAAATACATATGAAATCAAAATTACATCTGTGAAACTTATAAGAAGTTTTTTTAGAAGATAATATGTAATCTAATTTATTTACTTTTATTTAAATAATTATTGGAATAAATATGTATGTTCTTAATATTATCTCTCTTCCACCTTTTAGAAACAAGTTCTATAAGTAACAGTTAATATATATTCAAAAAAACTAAGATGCGATGAATTGTATTTGCTTTTTTAAACTTTGTTTTTTTTTTTTTTTTTTTTTTTTTTGAAGATGGTTGATAGGTCTTTTTAGCCATCAATAGTGTTTTATATCAAGATAGAAAAACCACCTTATTATTTGATCATTGTTAAATTTTTCATAACTTTCTTCAAATAAAATATTTGAATCATTGTCAAAAGTTGATCTTATCTCTAATAAAATCACCAAACATTATAAAAACTACAAATAAAAATAGAAGATATAATATCATCTCCCTCAAATCTTGTTTCTTTTATAGCAAAGATTTTCTATTCTTCATCTTGATTTTGATGGATGTTGTCAATGAAAAGCCTCAACCTTCTTTGTTGTATTTTCAAGATTCTTTGTTAACTCCCATATACATTCACTAATATCATAAACGTGCCAATAAATAGTATATTCTAACTTATTTCAGCATTGCCTTGAATCTAAGACTTCTTCTACCTTAAATTTTTGATTATTATCAATTTTTATATGAAGAAGTGGCATTTGTCTTCTTTCCAAGATATTCACTATCTTACAAGGCTAAAGAAACGACATGTAAAAAATGGGATGGATCTTCAAAGAGTCTAGTAGATATAACTAATAAATAATAAAATTCACTTGTTTACAAATAAGAAATGGTTCAAGTCTATAATTATTGAACTTATCACAAGTGCACCTAGTCTTGATATTATAAAAAAATAATCACACCTTATCACCAATATAGAATTAATATTGTTCTTTATGATAGGCATCTACATTGATCTTTTGTTGTTCTTGAGATTCTTTTAATTATCCCATTATTGTTCTATATAGCTTATATAAATGATTTACTGATCTTCTATCACATAATTAACAATTTTTAAAAAGTCAAAAGTATCAAGTTGTAGATGATAACCATAATTAATAAAGAAAGGTATTTATTGAGTAAAAATACTATCAAATTATTCTATGTAAACTCTACCAATGGCAAAAAAATTATCCAATCATCTTGATAATAATTGATGATATACCTCAAATACTACTATAAAACTTGATTTACATACTTTATTTGTTGATTAATTTGAAGATGAAAGGCTAAAGATAGTTTGAGGATAAAAAACTAAAATATAAGACTATGGTTGTTTTAGAATAGGTAATGGTTGAAGAAGTCTATAAAGTTGATGAGGAAGATTTTTTTATCTTAAATAAATATCACATGATTCTAAAAACACTTTAATTACTTTTTATATTAGAAGATATCAAAAATATTTTAATATTAGTTCTAAAGTCTTATTATATCAAAAATATCTGATTTTTGAAAAAAATTGATGAGCTTGAAAAACATGTAATTATACTTTTTCTTCTTAAATATATAATTTTTCTTCAAAATAGAATAGATTACTTTTAAATTCAAATTTGAAAAAATTATAAAATTTAAAAGAATTATTTTTAATATCATAAACAAAAAGATCAGAGGACATATTCAATTGAACTTGCTTGAGAAAGGTTGTTCAATAATCATTATTGATTTTATTATTTTGAGGTAAAAATGATTCGGCTTCAAAAAAAATTCTTAATTGATCAAAAAATACATTTCTTTCTTTTTATGCAAGATAAAAAATTTTAAAAAGAGCATCCAATAAACCTTATTTTTTTCAAATTGATAAGTAATTTTGAAATCAAATATTAATAAAGGCATACTCTAATGGATTTGGTGACAATTCAAAATACATATCAACATGAAATACATAAAGATCTTGTGATCCATATATATAGTGATTGAACTACATGCACCTTCTAGATAATGACAATAATCTTGAAATGAATCCATGATTACAAGAAGTTCTTCGTTGTGGATCTTGTAATTAATCTTGACAGCTAAAAATTTCTTTAAATAAAAAGCTATTGAGTAGAGCTTGTCATGTATTTTTATTTGTCATAAAACAGCATCTATAGAAAAATTTGATACATCTATTTTCATGAAGAATATTTTTAAAAAATCAATACAATACAAAATTGGTTTTTTTTCAATATCTAATGAATGATATCTTTTCTAAGTTTTTTCATAATTTTTTATCTATTATTTAGAGGATATCTTAATATGCTCTAGACACACAAAAAACATGAACTTCATATTTATTGTGTATTATAAAACTAAGAGATCCAAGATTATACAACAAGATAGAAAAGTATGTATTTCATACTATTCAAGTTGACTTTCTAGGATACATCATCTCAAACAATGGTCTTTAGATAGAAACGGAAGATCTCAAAAATAATAAGAAATATGAAATATTTTTTGGAATTTTCTAATTATTACAAAATCTTCATCAAAAACTTTTTTCAAATTGTAGCTCTTCTTACATGTCTTACATATACAAACAAACTAGAATGAAGTAATGAAGCTGAAGCATGTTTTGAAGTCTTAAAAATAATATTTATTTGTGTATGAATTTTCTATTGTATTAATTTGAACTAAATATGGATATTTCAAATATAATGTCATGTCTATTGGACTTACAAATGTACTAGTTGCTTTGTAAGTTTAATAGGCATGATATTATATTTGAAATATCTACACTTAATTCAAAATATAAATTTTTATTTATCTCTTTTTTTAATGCATATCCAATTATATACTCCTCATAGATCTATTTTGTGTAGATCTTTACTTCATTGAGTTAATTAAGAAGTCCTAAAATTAAAGATAAAAGATATGTATTCTTGATGGTAATCTTATTGAGTCTTCAATAATCTATACACATCTGTAGAGATTTACTTTTTTTCTTCACAAATAAGATAAGTGCCACAACTAGAGATTTAAAATGGCATATGAAATTATTAGCCAAATTTTCATCAATGCATTCCTTGAGTACAATCAATTTATTCTATTATAGGCTATAGATTGGTCCAAATGGTAGTTGAGCTCTTTCTTGAAGATCAATAGAATAATCATAAAAATAATGCTTTGAAAGAATATTTTTATTTTTATTTTCAAAAACATCTTGATAATCTTGATATTTGCTTAAAATACTACTTAAGATCTTTTTTCCATCAATATTATATGTAGAATATATAATAAGTATTGGTCCTTTTTTTATTGCATACATAAAAGTTTTTATATCTATAAATAATAATTTGGATGTATTGATCTTATGGATTTCTACTTGATTAAAAAAATCTTAAACAAAACTATGAAAAAAATAAAAGCTATAAAAAATCTACTCTATATGAGGATTATATTTTTTTAGTTACAATAATCTTAAAATAACTAGATTAGTATGAGATCTAATCACAGTAAATATTATTAAAATATTAGTTTTTACTTCTAAAAGAATAATTTCATGTGTAATATTAGTAAAAGATAACAAATAATCATCCATTACTTCTATAAGCATAAGTTTGGTTTTTTTAACTAAAGATATGTTTGATTTTTTAACAAAATCTTTATCTATAAAATAGGTTGAGACTCTTAGATCTAATAAGACTAAAACATTGTAATTTTTTGGTCCTAAAAAAAATTCTTTTGTAAATCAAGATGAAAGATCTTAGGAGAGAATGAGACTTCTCTTAGATGTTACTCAAGATTTCAACTGCACAGTCTCTATTATAGTTGGAAAAAATAGCAATATATTTGGATTCTCTATAATATAGGTACAAATCTTCTTTACCATAATAAGTCTTTGTTTTTTCTTAATAAGAAGTTTAAAATATATCATACTAATTAACATATGCTCTAACCTAAAGAAGTAAGTTTTCTAAAACTTAAAAGATGTTGCTATGGCTTTTCTTATACTTTTTCAACCAAATCTTTATTCTTGGCATCTTTTAAAGAGTTGATTGTCATAGGTAATAGCTTAAGTAATAAATTGCACCAGTGAATCTGCTCTAAGCATTGTTAGTAATAAATCTTTGACATTATCTTTTAATTCCATTTCAAAATATTTGATAAGGATTGTCATTTCAATCCACATTGCAAGCAAGATTTTAGAATTCAGAAGCATATGTAGTGATTGAATGTAATCTTTTTTATAATAATATAAGCTTAATTTCTACTATTTTTTTATAATCACTTTATCCAAATGTAGTTATAAATACTTTCAAGAATGAATTAAAATCATAGAATGGTCATGAATCTTTTTCCATCAAAGATGCAAACTAAAAGAAAATACTTCAAAATAAAAGTATGCCTATAAATCCAACTTCAATAAATCCATTGAAATATTAGAAAGAATGCAATCTTAGTTAAAATTTAATTTGTAGCAAAAATCTTTGAAATTTTGATTTTATACTATCAAACTTCTTAAGCATACTAATCTTTGCCTCTCTTGTACTTATAAAAGAGAGACTTCTTAGATTTAATTGTCAAGTTAATATACTTGCTTTCTTAGACTATACTTCTTTATGTAAATTTCAGACTTCTTCTATATGTATTAAAGACATAAAACTTGAAAAAAGAAATCATCAATACAGTCTTATGTCACTCAAAAAGACTAAAAGATCACCAAAGAAGGTAGTATATTAAACTAAAATATTTATTAGCAAAGACAAGAAGACTAGGTATTATTAAAATAAGATTAAAGACTAAAAAGGCATTGATAAGAATAGAAAAGGATTCATTCTTGCCTCCATATATATATTCTTAACTATGAGCTATGTGGCAATGTTTTTTAAGACCTCAAAAATATATTGACTTTGTAAGACACATATCTTAACTTCTAAAACAAGTTTTCTATATGTGTGCTACATAGTTGATTTGCTCCACAAGCTGCCAATGCATGGTTAACTTGTTGACTAAGTTTGTAACCTATCAATCAACTACAAATACATATAAAATCAAAGCAACATTTTTAAAGCTTCTAAAAAGCTTTTCTAAAAAATATAATGAAATAAATTTACTTTAATCTACTTCTATTTAATCACATAAGTTAATATTAGAATAAATATGTATGTTAATGATATTACCTCCTCTTTTAAAAATAAGTTCCACAAAGAGCGGTCATCATCTTTTATTGATCTTACAATTCTTCAACTTAATTTTAATGAATGTTATTGAAAAAAAGCCTCAGCTTTCTTTATTGCATTTGCAAGTTTTTTTATTGGCTTATATATGCGTTAATTAGTATCATATTTGTACCAATGAACAAGATATTTTAACCAATTTTGGCGCCATCTTAAATCTAAGATTTCTTTTGCCTTGAATTCTTAATTATTATCCATGAAACAAGACTAAACTATCTCAAAAACCCAAGTGCCTTCTTATCCATAGCAACATAAATCTTCATCGCAAAATAAGACAAAACAGACCTAAATTGAAACTGAACAAAACTAAATAGAATAGAACATGAAAGATAAAATTGAGCAAATAAAAACGAAACTGAGCTAAATTAAACAAAAAGTTGCAAAACCAAATTTTACTAAGAGAAAGAGTCTAAAGCCATACCTGACTAGATGCCTCAAAAGGCCTTAGCCAATCTTATTTATTCCTAATTTTATTACCCTAGACTTTTAAAATATTCTTAGGTAGTAGGTCCTATGTAGATAATTGACTTAAATTTCTTTTTTAGAAGGTTCTATAATAGGCCCTACTTAGATAACTATTCTAAGCTTTTTTTAGAAGGTTCTATGGTAGACTCTACCTAAACAACTATCCTAAATTCCTTATAGAATGTTCTACAATAGAACTTATTTAGTCTACTAATCTAATTTCAATTCTAAAAACTTCCATGGTTCTAATTATCTATTCCTATACAAATATCTTATCTATATCCTGTTACAATTAATCTTCTTCTACTAATGTAGAACGTCTTCGTTTTGCTCTTGATGGTATCTCCGAATTGTCTTTTGGTAATGGATGAGGTTTTGTGTAGGTTCCTACATTGCATAGTAAATGAAATAATCTTTTCAAAGAACTTTGTACTCAAATTGTGGACATCCACTGCCATGGCAAAGATAGCAATACTTCAAAATACTGTCTACTTAATATTCTTGTTAGTCATCAACTATAGCTAGTGCTCGTGGTAGTTGATGTCAATCCTAAAAATACTTTGGCTTAGTATTAAATACATTCAGTTGCAAAACATAAAAGATTGGATAGATCCAAATATGAGGCAAAAGCTCAAGGCAATATGCAACATCAAAAATCATTACAAAAATACAGAAAGATCAAAGCGACCGAGGTGCGAATTTATATATTTGATTTGATGTAGCAAAAGGCAAGTTCATATTAAAAATTAACAACTGATTATCATCTCAAAACGTCTTGTATTACTAATAGTTATCCGCATATTACTTCTATCAATTTTGTGTAGTAAAGAGGCAATGTTGCACCTCTTATAAGGCCATTGTATAAATTCCTCCATTGTTAGATTGTTAGTATTCATAGAATGATAGAGAATTGTTGGTATAATTGGATCTTGACTAATATTAAGAAAAAATAGTGAATGATCAATATTTGCTTGAATATTATTATTATAAGCAAACTCCAAAGGTGTCAAGTATTCATTCTAATCATTATGATGAACCACCACAAATGCCTGTAGCATATCCTCCGAGATCTGATTTGCACACTTTGTTTGTCCATCTGTTTGAAGATAGAAGGCTATAGATATGACAAGTCATGTACCTAATATCTTGAATAAGGCTTGCCAAAAACTTCCTGTGAAGCATGGATTTCGATCTTAAATAATAGCATAAAGTAATCTATGGTGACAAAAGATGGTATCAAAGAAGACTCGTGCAAGTATTGAGACATCAATACTCAAATACACAACAGCCAAGTGAAGTTGTTTTGAGAGTTGATTTATAAAGATGGCAATTGTGGTATGATTATGAAGCATTTACAACAAATACGTAATGAAATCCATAGTCACCTGCTTCCAATGTATTGTAGGTAGCAAAATAGGCTACAATAATCTAGAAGATGTTGTATTGTGTGCTTTATTGTATTGGCATGATTTGCAGAAGCATACAAAGGCTCAAACATTATGATCCAAACCTATCCAAAACCATGTCCTTGAGAACCATTTCAAAGTCTTTTCTTATCTTAGATATCCAAATATTGGAATGTCATGTCCTTCTTCAAGTATGCGCATCTGGAGTATAGAATTATCATGTACATAAATCCACTTCTTGAAATAGAGCAAGCCATAACTAAGAGTGTAATCTTGATATTATAAATGGCCCACCTTTAGCCAATTGCTAACTATCTTGAAATAAGCATCTCAATGTATAGCTTCCTTCTATACTGCCTCTTTTATTAGATTTGAAAGGCTACTATTAATTGAAACAACTTCTATCTTGTCTTCTAATTTTTCCTTCAAGTTTAATCTCCGCAATAAGTTGTCTAGCATAATATGTTGTCACCCTTACTTGTACTCAAGTTGGATATCAAAAAGTTGTAATTATTCTTCTCAACAATGATACTCTAATTTCATATTTTCTAGATGCAAATCATATAATAAGGATCAATAGTCAATCCGAACAACCATTGGCTTCTCCAATAGATAGAGATGCTACATCTTTGTGGCATGTAAAATTACTAATTTCTCTCAATCATGTGCAAAATAATTCCACTATGCTCTATTGAGCTTGCATGATTTACATGCCATAAGTTGAAAATTCCTATTAAAGCCTTATTGAAGAACCACTCCAATAGCAAAGTTGGAAGCATCAATGTCAAGCATACAAGGAAGATTAGGATTATATGTTAGCAATATTGAAGTAATAATGAGTACTTCTTTCAATTTATCAAAGACATTTTGCTACTCTAGTTTTTATTCAAATAGAGCACCTTTCTCTAATAGATTTGTTAATAAAGTAATAATATAAGCAAAACATCAAACAAAACGGCAATAATATTCATCAAGGCCAAAAAATGAATAAACTTCAAAATCATCTTTAGAGATTGGCCAATCTTCAATTGCTTTCACTTTATTTTACTCTATATGTATGCCTTCGAAGGACACCACATGCTCCAAAAAGATGACTTCCTACTTCTAAAGTTTGCATTTGATTGCTTGCAATAAAAACAACTATCTTGTAGCTGGTGCAACACTTCTCATATGTATTGCTCATGTTGTCACGGACCAAAAATACAAACAAGAAATCTAAACAAGAAGTTCAAGAAGAAATGACAAGAACTAGATTATTAGATGAGTACAAGAGCAACGCCAAGAAGATTGAGCTAGAGCTTCAAGAGATGTGTTGTCGAGACTGAAGAACTCTTCAGCCTCGACTCCTATATATACTATTGGCCTATGGTTCTAAGGAAGCGCATCAAGAAGCTTCCCAAGAACTATGAAGCTTCTCGAGTAACTATCCAAGAGCTAGGAAGCTTCTCAAGTAACTTCTTAGAATCTACTAAAATATTCTAAGAATCTTCTAGAGCCTTCTAAGGGAATCTTTGGAGAATCTTCAAAGAATCTTTAGGAAATCTTTGAAGAATATTCTAAGAGAATATTCTAGGAATCTTTTGGAAGTTTCTAGAGACTTCTTTCTAGAAGGTTCTAGAAACTTGTCTCTAGAAAGGTCTAAGGACTATGTCCCTAACATCACCTCTTCCTTTAGCTTCGAGGTCTCCGAGAAGCAATGTTATCGTCAGTCAATACCAACGTAAGAAAATGAAGATCTGTCGCATAACCTCTGCTATGAACCCCAATTGTTGTTCACGAGGCAAGTGATTCAATGGTCCTTGAAGCCAACGATAGTGGCCCACGCCTTCAACTTCTGACCAAGCATGAACCTCCGTGTCTTCATTGTGAAATTGTCCTACAAACACTCCTTCTGGCTGACCATTGTAGGCAGGCTCGACCTCAAATACAATCACCAGCGATCTGTTGCTCGGAATCCTTTGACGTCGTCGTGGTGCAAGCGGTTCTTCATCTCGCGGTCGTCTTCGTGAGCTAGTTGCTTGAGATGACAAGACAAGTGTAGTATCTTGGCTATCCATATTCAAAGGCTAAAACAATAAGAACAAAATTGGGCTACTAACAAAGTTCTACGCTATCTTGGAGAGAATGAATACATCAACTATGGATTTTGGTGGTACTCTCTCCTCTTTTCTGTTTTCTAGATGAGCAAGCTTCAGTAAGAAGCTATCATCGAACCGGCTTGGGTTTCTCAGGATATCGTCGATGAAACTCCTGTACCTTTTGCGGTGCATTCGCGAGATTTTCGACCGGCTCCCATGTTTGTTCATTAATATCGTAACCGCTCCAATGCACAAAGTATTCTAATTTACCCCGTCTTTGCCGTGAATCCAGGACCTTTTCCACCTCGTATTCTTCGTGGTTCTCTATTTCTATGCTAGGTGGTGGACATTGTACTCTTCCAAGAAAAGACGATTCTCGATAAGGCTCCAACAAAGAAACATGAAAGACAGGATGTACCTTCATAGTAGCTGGTAACTCCAGACGATACGCTACAGGATTGATCTGCTTTTGGATAACAAATGGTCCCAATCTCCGATAGTCCAATTTGTCACATAGCCGCTTGGTCTTAATATTTCGTCGAAGCAGCCAAATTTTATCTCCAATCGTGAATTTAGGAACCTGATTCCGAAATTTGTCCGCGGACGCCTAGTAAGATTCTTGGACAGTTTGCAATTGAAGCTTCAATGTAGTTTGAAGCTGCGAAAGCTCCTTCACCAATCCTTCAGCTGCCGGGTTGTTAATCGTTGACGAACTCCTTAAGTCAAGCTTCGGATGGTATCCATAATTAGAAAAGAATGGCATTTGTTGAGTTGACGCATGAAGGGTGTTGTTATATGCGAACTCGACTAGTGGTAGATATGCGACCCAATCACCTTGATGATAGTTGATGGTGCAACGTAAATATTGCTCTAAAACTTGATTCACTCGTTCTGTTTGGCCGTCCATTTGAGGATGAAATGCCGAAGAAAGCTTGATATCCACCTTCAATATTTCAAAAAGAGATTTCCAAAACTTTGACACAAACTGGGTTCCTTGATCCGATACGATATCATCTGGTAGACCATGATATCGATACACATTATCAAGAAAGAGTCTTGCTGTGTCTTTGCTTGACGATGTCTTCTTGCAAGGGACAAAATGTGCCATCTTTGTAAGCCGGTCTACGACAACAAAAATATTGTCAAATGAATTCGATGGTGGTAGATCCGTAATAAAGTCCATGGAAACCGAAGACCATGGTCGGCGCGGAATAGACAATGGCTGTAGAAGTCCATAAGGCCGATGTCGAGGGTTTTTAGATCTTGAACAAATGTCACAAGATACAACAAAATCTTTCACATCCTTCCACATTTGAGGCCACCAGAAATCACGGGAAATAAGTTCCAAGGTCTTATTGAATCCAAAATGTCCCGCAGCTGGAAAGTCATGACGAGATTGAAGAACTCGGAGTCGTGTTGGCCCTTTTGGGATATACAACCGCTCTTCGAAATATACTAGATCTCCTTCCATCTTGAATTTATCATCACTAGCATGTTGCTTGATATCAAGGGTTAGAGAATCTTCAATGGTCGCGGCCCGTACCTGGTCGAGGAAGTCAGCATCAATTGGTACAATAGCTGTGTTGAGCCAAAATTTCTCTGGCTTCAATAATGTCGTGCACTGTTGATCAAATGCTGTATCTCCAGCCTTTGGCGCGAGATATGATCTCCTTGATAATGCATCGGACAACCCTTGTTGCTTCCCAGGCCGATAAGTAATAACAAGGACGAACCTGGATAGCGACATACTCCACCGAGCTTGAAGCCGATTCAAAACCCGAGCCGACATAAAATACTCCAAATTCTTGTGATCCGTATATACAGTCACTGGATGTGCAGTTCCTTCGAGAAAGTGGCGCCACTCTTGGAAAGAATCTACTATAGCAAGGAGTTCCTTATCGTGGATCTCATAGTTGATCTCAGCAGTAGAGAATTTTTGAGAATAGAACGCAACTGGATGGAGCTTCTCATCTACGCCCATCTGTGACAGTACAACTCCCAAAGCAAAATCCGAAGCATCTGTCTCCAAATAAAAGGCCTTTGTAAAGTCCGGATGTACCAGGATTGGAGCTGTAGTAAATACCATCTTCAAATCTTGAAATGCTTTTTTTGCGATAGGTCCCCATTCGAGCTTGTCCTTACACATTAACCGAGTGAGGGGGGCAGCAACTTGAGAATAATTCTTGATGAAGATCCGATAGTAGTTAGCAAATCCAAGAAAACATTGTACGTCCCTAACCGTCTTCGCAACTTCCCAATACATGATTGCTTCCACCTTCTTTGGATCCATCTTCAAGCCTTCCGTAGTCGTGATGAATCCCAAAAACTCCATCTCAGTTTGGTGAAATAAGCACTTCTCCAATTTGGCATAGTGTCCTCGCTCCTGTAGTTTTTTGAGTACCAGACAAACGTGCTTCTCATATTCTTCCTCGTTCTTAGAAAATATCAAAATATCATCTAAATAGATGACAACAAAATTGTCTAGATGCTCTCGAAAGATGTCATTCATCATGTGTTGAAAGACCGCTGGAGCATTAGTAAGACCAAATGGCATGACATTGTATTCAAAATGGCCATACCTTGTTCGGAACGCTGTCTTCCATTCATCTCCTTCCTTAATTCGCACAAGGTTGTAAGCTCCCCTTAGGTCAATCTTTGTAAAGATCTTTGCACGCCCAAGTTGTTCTAGAAGACCAGAGATCAAAGGCAGTGGGTAGCGATTCTTTTTTATCACCTTGTTGAGACCTCGATAGTCCACGCACATCCGTAGTACGCATCCTTCTTCTTCACAAATAAGATTGGTGCCCCAGCTGGCGACTTCGAATGACGGATGAAGTTCTTGCCTAGATTCTCGTCAATGTACTTTCGCAACTCAGTCAGCTCCGTCTTGATTAATTTTGGATGTCGAGATGTCCAGCTGCACGGTCCCTATTGTGGTTGGGCATCCTTGTTTTCCTGCATGCTTGTACTCGTGAGTCTTGTTGTTTGAGGCTTCTGTTTCTTCCGACAATCTACAGCTTTATGGCCTGCTTCTCCGCAATATAAACACAAGTTTTGTTCAAACCGTCGCTTTTTTTCCTCAGCTGTGAGGCATTTGAAACGTACCGCATCAATTTACATGGGTTCAGGATCTGTAGAGTGATTCTCTGAACCTTTTGAAAATGTAGCAAATGCTCCATCATTTCTCCAGCCTGATCGTCTTTCTTGTCGTAATTCAAAGAGGCGGTTGTCACAAATAATTGCCTGAGATATAAGTTCTTCTAAAGTATCTGCCTCAGGCATGGTGATCAATAAGTTCTTGACATCATCTCTCAGTCCATATCGAAATCGTGTCATGAACGCCTTATCATTCCAATCAAGATTACATGTAAGCTGTTGAAATTCTGCAGCATAGATTGCAGCAGAACGTAATCCTTGTCGCAGATTTTGTATCTTTCTTTCAGCCACTCTTTCTCGATCGCTATCTCCAAACGCAGCAGTAAGTCTTTCTATGAAAGCCTCCAGGTCGTACAATATTGGAGAATCCTTCTCCAATAGTGGAGCAAACCAAGAGCGAGCATTTCTTGATAGAAGAGTACCTATAAAAGCAACCTGGGTAAATCCATTCGGATAACGAGAAGGGTATAGGCGTAGGTAAAGCCGTACTTGTTGCACAAAACCTCGGAAGTTGGCTCTTGTTTCGTCAAACTTGTCTGGCATATTCGCTTTTGGTTCTTTCATACTAATCCTTGAAGTATCCATAGGGGTCGTATGTGACACATGTCTTGCTTCTCTCAATCGAATAATCTCTTGTTGTAGGCTATGAATTTCGCGTCTAGCTTCTTCGGTCACTAGATCAATTTGAGGTTCTTTACTTGGATTGCGAAGAAATGCAATCTCCTTTCGTACACTATTCATAAGAGCTTGAAGATCTGCAAGAGTTGCCACTCTATTGTTTACTTGTGGAGATGCACTGTCTATGACCTGGTCTACTTCCATATTTAGAGAATAGATGGATTAAAATTTTGAGAGAAGAAGAAATTGCTAAGTCTCTTGGAGAAAATTATAGCACTACCTGTCACTAAAACCTACTCGGAGAAAAGGAAAAAAAAACACTAAACGATTTCAGTTTTAGAGGAGGGTAATCCGCAACCTCTAAAAATGCCTCAATGCTTTCGAGAAGAGGGGTAATCCGCACTCTATCAAGAAGGCAAAGCTCTGAAATCGATGTTAACAGTTTTTTCTACTAGCTATGCTAAACAAAAAGAAGGAATTAATATCAGTCCAAGAGAGGGTAATCCGCAACCCTTAGAACGCTCAAGTATCTCCAAGAAAAGGGGTAGTCCACTCTCTGCCTCAAAGAACTAAGCTCTGATATTGTGATTGAGAAAATATCAGTTTAGAGGAAGGTAATCCGCAACCCCTAAAGCGCTAGAATACCTTCAAGAAGAGGGGTAATCCGCTCTCAAACAAGAAGGATTCAGCTCTGATATTAAGATAAAGGTAGTCTCGACAAACTGTCACGGACACAAAATACAGACTTGAAATCTAACAAGAAGTTCAAGAAGAAGTGGCAGAACTAGATTAAACAGATGAGTACAAGAACAACACCAGAAAGGTGAGCTAGAACTCCAAGAGATGTGTTGTCGAGACTGAAGAACTCTTCAGCCTCGACTCCTATATATACTACTGGCCTATGGTTCTAAGGAAGCGCATCAAGAAGCTTCCCAAGAACTATGAAGCTTCTCGAGCAACTACCCAAGAGCTAAGAAGCTTCTCAAGTAACTTCTTAGAATCTACTAGAATATTCTAAGAATCTTCTAGAGCCTTCTAAGGGAATCTTTAGGGAATCTTCAAAGAATCTTTAGAGAATCTTTGGAGAATATTCTAAGAGAATATTCAAGGAATCTTCTGGAAGTTTCTAGAGACTTCTTTCTAGAAGGTTCTAAGGACTATATCCCTAACACATGCTCTTTAAAAATTTTACTATATATGAGGACATTATCAATGAAGACAACTACATACTTATTCAAAAGATTCCAAAATAATCTGTTTGTTTGACTTATGGAAGAGACTAAAGCATTGCTAAGGCCAAAAGGTAAAATCAACCATTCAAAATATCCATAGTGCTTATCAAATGTTTTCTTTCTCATATTCTATCTTGCAATAGGTATTTGCCAATAGTCGCTACAAAGATCAAATTTATTAAAGATAATTACATCTCAAAGTTGGTCAAGAAGAACATCCATACGTAAAAGTGGATATGTTTTTTTTAACAATCTCCTTATCAAGGCCTCGATAGTCAATGCAAAAGCAATATCTACTATCTTTCTTGAATACAAAGAATATAGATACTCTTATAGTGATGTATTTTTTCAAATAAGTCCTTTCTCCAAGAATTTATCCAATGCCTTCTATAGCTCTTCAAGTTCTTTTGGTATTAGGTAATAAATTGGTCAACTTGTTGATTTGGCTCCAAACAATAGTTTTATTTGAAAAGAGGCACCTTGATTAAGACGCATGCTATTAGATAGGTCAATTGGAAAGATATCTCGATATTCATGTATGAGTTGATCTGTCCATTCTATTCTTTTTGTTGTCTTTTCTACCATCTATGCAAGATTTGGAACCACCATATATATTGGTTATTTAAGTTATATTTATTTCTTTATAAAGGTCATCCCTATGAGTAAATCTTTGGTTGCAGATTATCTTTTCTCTTTACTTGGTACAAAGGTATAAAGAGTCACCTTGTATCTACAATCTTCAAAAGAAATTCTTCTTGATATCCAATCAACTTGCTTATTTTCCATCTCTAGCTATGGCATATAAAGAATAATATCACATTTTAGTTTTTTTTATCTTAAACTTCTCTGTTAAGATATAGGTGTCAATCAAACTCAAGGTTTCTTCTTCACATGTCTCACTCAATATATTTTCTTAATCATCTCCAAGGTATATACTTCCTTCCTTGATTGCTTTAGTTTTAATTCTAAGCCGATCGATAATTTTAGTTGAAATTCAATTTTCTATAGTATTAGATAGTAGCATAGAACTTTGTATTATAGATCGTGTTCGACAATTTTTGAAATCTATAGCATCGACCTTCTCTGCAATTCAAACCGCCTCTTCAAATGTTTATGGATCTCTTAGTTGTACTCCTAGTTAGATACTAGGTTTTAAACCTCATAGGAATTGATTCATCTTCTTTACCTCTAAAACATTATTAATTTGGAGACATAAAGACTTGAATTGAGAGACATAATTTAACACAAACTTAACTTATGTAAGATTTGTCAATTGATCATGTATTATTTTTTTTGCATTGATGGACCAAAATTGATTCCTAAATTCAATTTCAAACTCCTTCCAGTCACAAAATCTACCTTGAGCTCCATAGCTTTGAATTTGATATCACCACCAAATGATTGCTGCATCTTTCAAATAGTTGCCTGCATATATAATTCCTTTAGTGGTATTTGTTCTGGATAGTTGAAAATATTGTCGCATGCTGAAAAGACATTGACATACATCTTCTTGTCTTAAAGTCCCAAAGTAGCTACTAGGCTTATTCAATTTCAATCTAGCAAATGACAACTCTCTTGTCCTCAAGGCTTCCATTAGCCCTTGCAAAGTAGCTATCTAGTCTAAAAGGTGTTTTATTTGAACCTCTAGCTGAGATTGCTCCACCATATGTCTTATAATATAATTTCTTTGTTGGACTCTATTATTATAATATCTTCTCACCTCCTCATTGACTTTTTAAGAATAGCTCATAATAGCCTCAACACAATACCTTATATGACTACAACAAGTGACATTAGACTAGATGATGACTATTTACACACTACTAAAAGTAAATAGTATAATACTTCCTCTGATATTAATAAAAAGAACCAGATTATTTAAAAAATCAAGATCCTTTTAATCCACAATAATATAAAGCCTCATCACATAATACTACAAAATAGACCTGAATCAAAACTGAACGAAACTAAACAGAATAAAAAATGAAAGACAAAATTGAGCAAATGGAAACAAATAGAACAGAATTGAACAAAAAGATTTAAAACCAAATTTTACTAAGATAAAGGATCCAAAGTAATACATGACTAGATGCCCTAATAGGCCTTAGTTAGTTTTATTTAAATCTTATTTTATCACCCTAGATTTTCTAGAATGTTCTTAGGTAGTGGGCATCGTCTAAATAATCATCTTAAGTCTTTTTTAGAAGATTCTATAGTGAACTCCATCTAAACAACTCCTCTAAATTATTTCTTAAATGTTCCACGGTGGATCCTACTTGGTCTAATAACTTAATTTCAATTCTAGAAACTTCCATGATTCTAACTATCTATCCATATACAAATATCTTATCTATACCATGTTACAATTCACTTCTATAAGAGGAGGTAGCATTTGTCTTCTTGAAATATTTATAATCTTGTATGACTCAAAAAGAGACATATGGAATATGAAATGGATGTTTATAAACTTTGATAGATGTAATCAATATACAACATGATTGATTTATTTACAAATAGAAAAAGATCTAAGCTTAAAATAGATCAACTTATTACAAGGTCAAGTTTTTTTCATATTACTATGGAATAACCATATCTTCTTATATATGTTGAATTATAATTGCTCCTTGTAATAGGCATTTCCATTGATCTTTTGTCATTCTTGAGCTCTCTTTAATTGTGCCTTGATTGTTGCATGTAGCTTTGACAAATAATTTGCTAAAACTTCTATCGCAAGATTATCAACGTTTAAAAAGTCAAAAGTATCAAGTCATAGATGATAACCATAAATAACAAAGAATGGTGTTTATTGAGTAGAAAAATCTATTGAATTATTATATGTAAACTCTGTCAATGGTAAAAAAATTATCTAATCATCTTGTTGATAATTGATGGTATACCTCAAATACTGCTTCAAAACTTGATTCACCTATTTTGTTTGTCCATCAATTTGAAGACAAAAAACCAAAAAAAACTTTATATCTATATTTAAAATCTTCAAAAAGGATTTTTTAAAATCTTAATATAAATTGAGTCTCCTTATCCAATATAATATTCTTAGGCAATCTACAATAGCGATAGATGTTAAAAAAAAAACTTAGTCATTTCTTCACTTGTGAAGATTTTGTACATGATACAAAATATGTCATTTTAGAAAAAACAATCTACTATTTTAAATATAGATTCGTACAAATTTAAGATTGAAATATCTATGATAAAATCTATAAAAATAAAAGATTATTGTTGTCCCAAAATAAGTAATGACTAAAGAAGTCCATAAGATCAATGATGGGGAGTTTTGGATCTTCAACAAATATCACATGATTGTACAAAATCTTTGACTACCTTTCACATTTGAGGCCTCAAAAAATCTTTCAATTTTAGTTCCAAAGTCTTAGTGTATCTAAAATATCTGTCTACTGGAAAATGAGGAGAAGCTTGAAAAATATATAATTTTGCTTTGTCTTTTGGAATGTATAATTTTTTCTAAAAGTAGAATAGATTATTTTTGAATTTAAACTTAGAAGTAATATAAGACTTAAAAGAATTATTCATAATATTATGAACAAAAAGATTAATAAAAAAAACTTGATTGAATTTGCTTTAAAAATGTTGAATCAACAATTAATGTTGATTTTATTGTTCAAAGATGAAAATGCTTTGGCTTGAAGTTAATTATTTTTTATTGATTAGAAGTTCCATCTCTTTTTTTTTAAAACAGCATGTCATAAACCTTGTGGTTTTCTAAGTCTATAGGTGATCTTAAAATCAAATCTTGATAAAGACATATTTCAATAGGCGTAGCAATAATTCAAAATATATGCCAACATGAAGTATTTGAAGCTCTTGTAATCTATATATATAATAACTGAAATAGAAGTACTTTCTAAATAATGATGTCATTCTTGAAATGAATCTATAATTATAAAAAGGTCTTTTTGTAAATCTCATAGTTAATCTTGACTACTCAAAATTTCTTAGAATGAAAAGCTATCAAATAGAACTTGTCATCTATTTCTATTTGTGATGAAAAAGCACATATAACAAAGTTTGATGTACCTATTTCTATGAAAAATGTCCTAGAAAAATCAAAGCGATGCAAAATTGGTACAAAAATAAATGTTGTATTTAAGGCTTCAAAAGATGTTTCATCTTCTTTATTCCACTCAAGTTTGTTTTTACATGTCACATGTGTAAAAAGAGCCACAACTTGAAAAAGCTCTTAATGAAGATTATATAATAATTAGCAAATTTCAAAAAAAATTGCACATCTCTGATTGTTTTTAAAATCTTCCAATCCATGATAGTTTGAATCTTTTTTGGATCCATTGTTAGTCTTTTGTTGGAAATGATGTATCTTAAGAAGTCAACTTGAATAATGTGGAATAAATACTTTTTCATCTGGCATATAATCTTGCATTTTTAAGTTTTTGTAATAAATGATGAATATGAAGTTCATATTTTTTTATATTTTTAGAATAGATTAAAAATACCGTTTAAATAATAAACAATAAAATCATCAAGAAACTCACAAAGACATCATTTATAAGATGTTGAAAAGTAAATAATACATTTATGAGTCTAAAAGGCATGATATTATAATCAAAATATCTCAACCTAGTCTCAAGGAAAAGAACTCGATGAAAAAGCAAATCAAACAAGTGAGCCTTTACTCAAAGAAAGATAACAAAATATAAATAAATAAATATATATATTGAAAGAGAAATAGGAATGGCTATTGCCAAAAGACAAGAAAACTAGAGATCCTTGAAACTAGACTGGAAGCAAGAAAAGAGTTAACAAGAGAGAAGAAGGCTTCACTCTTGTCTCTATATATACTATCTAACTCGAGGCTACATGGCGACGTTGTCGTATTACGTGAAGTCTTGCTTGAGAATGCATTGAGCACTTGGCTGTGGAAGATAAAAGAAAATTGTAACAAAAGGTCCTAACAATCCAATAGGATTATAGAGAATTTACAATTAAACATTAACAATCATAATCAAAAATTAAGCAAGCTCAATTCAATTTTATTGAAGTTATAAAAGAAACACAAGAAAATCCTAAAAAAATATTAAAATAAACTTAGTCAAACCTTAACAAATATCTAATAGAACCTTAAATTTTAACCAAATCCTAATCCTAATCCAACGTTAATCAAATCCTAGACAAATCCTAAATCCTAAATCAAACCCTAATCAAACCTTAATCCCTAACCAAACCCTAATCCAAACCCTAAACCCTCAACCAAATCCTAATCCAAATCCTAAACCCTAAACCAAATCCTATCCAAATCTTAAATCCTAAACCAAATCCTAATCCAAACCCCAAATCCTAAACCAAATCCTAAATCCTAAATCAAACCCTGATCAAACCTTAATCCCTAACCAAACCCTAATCCAAACCCTAAATCTTAAACCAAATTCTAATCTAAATCTTAAATCCTAAACCAAATCCTATCTAAATCCTAAACCCTAAACCAAATCCTAATCCAAATTCTAAACCCTAAACCAAATCCTAAACCCTAAATCAAATCCTAATCCAAATCCTAAACCCCAAACCAAATCCTAACCAAACTCTAAATCAAACCCTAATAATTCCTATAACAGAATTAAAACTCAATAACTAATGAATAAACCATTGATCTTAACTAAAATTTTTCACACTTCTAAACAAATAAGTTAAAAACAAGCCCAAAAAATTTGATAAGGATCGGAGTTACGAAATTAACGATATCCTCAAAAATGTGCTCGGATAATGGCCGGCCTCCTTCTGCAATCTTAATGCCAATCTTCCAAAGCCAATATCTCTCCTTTGCACCTTTCGATTGATTTCATAATTCTCACATGCATAGAAAAAAAATTCTAATATCCTCTCACGCAAGTTTCACTCCAATCCAACCAATAGATTGCAAGAAATCTCAAAAACCTCTACTAGACCTAAAATTCTACTTTCTGAGGCCTTGATCCACTTAAACCTCAATATCCTTGAATTCAACCGTTAGATCGAGCTCAAATTCACAAAACATATTATACACAACTATAAACATAAACCCACAAAATTTCACCCGTAGATCTATATCAAAACTCTTAAAATCATCCAAAATATAAACCCTATTTTATTTCATAAAACCCAAGTAATCGGAAACAAACCTTGACTTTGCAAAGCTATTACAAAGTCAATATAGATCCAAATCACCCAAAATCAACACCCACTAAAACCCTGTCCAATCTTTTATCAAACCCCACTCTTCAATCTGCCAAAGAGTCCTTAAGTCGCCGTCAGAGTACGGTTTTGTGCCTCGGGGTTTGATTTCGACCCAGGTTCATAACTAGTCTTCTTCAGGTAACAACTTTCGTCTTCTTGAAATAATTTTTACTAATTTGCACTCCTAACTCTTTCCTACATATGTCTTTATCCTTTATTTTTCTAATCTACCTTGTTTTGCCTTATTTATGGCCTTACAAAGTAAATAGAAGCATAATTTGTAAATAGGCAGCATTATCACCTTTAAATTTTCTACCCTTTCACTAATATCTATTTTTCCAAGATAATTTGTAACAATATTTTTGATGTGATCCCTCAAAAACATGATATCTTCTTCACCTTTTTACTTTTTATCCATGTTACATCACAACAACGTTCTATAAGACCTCAAATATGTGTTGACTTTGTAGGACACATGCCTTGACTTACAAGGCAAGTTTTTCTACATGTGGGCCACATAGTTAGTTTAGTCTTCAAGCTTACAACATGTGTGGCACATGGCCAACTTGTTGACCACGTTTCTAATCCAAAAAGTCAATTAAAGACACCTATAAAGTCAAAGCAACGTCTATAAAGCTTCTAGGAAGTTTTCATACCAAATACTATAGAATTAATTTATTTTTATCTACTTTTACTTAGTTCTATATATTTATATATGTAATTACTGGCTTACATGAATATGTCCGTGATATTATCTCTCCTTCTAGGGACGAGTTCTACGAGGAGCGCTCATCATATGTTGAAGAAATCTATGATGTGATGAATTGTATTCGTGATATACTCTAATCTTTGTTCTCTTCGAAGATGATTAATAGGGCCTCTCAACCATCGATAGTGTCTCATACCAGGGTGGAAAGACCACCAAGTTATTTGATCATTATTGAGGCCTTCATAACTTCCTTCGAATAAAACATTTCGAACACCATCAAGAGTTGTTCCTAGCTCTAATAAAATTACCAAACATCGGGAGTCCCTTCCAAGATCATGATATCAAATGCGTTGTATCTCGCCATCTATTCGAGGAAGAAGATGTCATTCTTGAAGATCTTCATCTCGATAGCGTCATCTTGAAGGTTGTGACAATCATAATGTCTCGTCCAGTAGGTCAACAAATGAAGGCTCTTGAGTCGAATCTGTTCAATGTTAGTTGTCCATTTCCTGAGTGTCACAACTATAAAGAAGCTAAAAACAAGGATTGAAAGTAGAATGTTATCTTGCCTAGATGTTGTTTCTTTTATAAAGAAGGTTTTCAGCTTGATTTTGATGGATGTCGTTGATAAAAAGCCTCCACCGCCTTTGTTGTATTTGTAAGATTCTTTATTGGCTCCCATGAGCGTTCACTAATATCATATCCGCGCTTATGGACAAGATATTCTAATTTATTTCGGCATCGCCTTGAATCTAAGATTTCTTCTACTTCAAACTCTTCATTATTGTCCACTTTTATAGGAGGAGGTGGAGCTTGTCTTCTTCTTGGTATGTCCACTGTCTTGTATGGTTCAAGAAGAGACACGTGGAATACTGGATGGATTTTCACTGAACCAAGTTTCCAATCTATCAATCAAGTACAAATATATGTTAAGTCAAAGTAGCATCTATAAAGGTTCTAAAAAGCTATTCTAAAAAATATTATAAAATAAATCTATTTTTATATACTTTTATTTAAACATATAGATAAATTTTAGAATAAATATATATGCCTGTAATAATATATATAAGAATAGTACTTCTAAGGTTCACATTAGTGATGCATAAATTTTTACCCTAAGAGTGTTGATAAGCTTGTGAAGATTTCCAATAGTTGCAAATCTATTCTCACTTCTCTTAATAATAGTATTCATAATTTTTCCTTCAATAAACAACTTAAATAAATTCAAAAGTTAAATTTGAGGAAGATAATCTACAACCTCTGATGTCAAATGAAAGAGGGGTGATTGGCTCTCTTTAAAAAAAAGAATCAACATTAAAAAATTGAACTATTTATTTAAAGATAGATAGTCCGCAACCTTCAAAACATGATAATAGAAGTAAAATAATCTACTCATTTCTAAAAAGAGGCAAAAATAATAAGTTAGCACTTTTATCAAACTCTCAAGATATGAATCTTTAAGAATTAAATGATAAATATATCCTTGTATTATTCGAAAATACTAGAGATTCATTAAAATATGATAGAATATTAAATTAAAATAGCTATTATCAAAGATAAGAAGAGTATAAAGTCTTGAAATTAGACTGCAAATAAGAAAGATATAGGAGCTATTTGAAGATGTCTTATAGGACCTCTAATAAATGTTTACTTTGCAAGACACATGAATTAACTTACGAGGCAAGTTTTTATATGTGTCCCACATAGTTTTCTTGTTTCACAAGCTTTTAATACATGTGACCTATGACTAATTTGTTGACAAAGCTTCTAATATACAAATCAACTACAAATACATATAAAGTCAAAATCTCATCTATAAAGCTTCTAAGAAGCTTTTCTAAAAGATATTATGAAATTAATATATTTTTATTCACTTCTATTTAAATAATTATTAGAATAAATATGTAAATTTTATCAATAAAAATAAATTTGTAATCCTCATAAATATTTTTAATTATATTATATTAATAAAAATCCATGATATTGGGCATTTCAATCTATAGCCATCTATCTATTTTCTTGTTCATCCATACTCTATGGTTTCCTTATTTCCATATTTCCTACATTACATATATTTTCCATATTACCTTTTTTACAATCAATCAAAAGATTTCTTTGTTTCTTTGAGTTATATCCAAACTACCTTTTATAATAGATGGATGGTTGATTTGTGTAGAATATATAATAGATAGTTAGAAAGATCAATTTAGATTTGATACAAGATCATCATTTTATAGTTCATAATTCTAAATTGAATAATTTTCTTAAAGTTAAAGGATGTTACAGATGGTTTTAAAAAAATCCTTATAATATTAGACCTTGTGGCTATTTTTCTACAAAAATTTTTTCTAAAGAAGAATTTATGCTAAAATAGATAGTTTTTATTCTTAAATTCTACATATAATATTTTTTTTTTTATATTTTTCTTATTTTTTGAAATAATATATATATCATGTTTAAAAAAATTATCAAATTTACATACAACTATGTATTAAATAACTACTTCTACTTTGAACATACTTGGATCTTATATTAAATTTAACACAATTTTTATGAGATTATTTCTCATCCCAATTTATACAAGCAGATTTTCTAATTTGGTGTCTCTATTAGCCGTTTAACCTTGTACAATTTATAAATTACCGCCACCTTGTCTTTTTTGTTGTCATGAAAATGCTAGAAAGATTTCATTCTTGTTTGCCAAAAATATGTTTACTTTCCCTACTCAATTGAAATTTTCACTCAATTTATTTGATCTCTCATTTTTAATATTGACCTCTATCTTAATTTATTTTGGATCTTGAAGTGATTTTTTCTATATCTATTGGTCTTTCTGAATTACCAAGTTTATATATTTGAATCAAATTTCTCTAAAGATCCTCTAATTGTTCTTTTCTTCTCCTTTGGTTTTGCTTAGTTCTTGTATATTGAATTATAATATTATTTTTTGAAGTTTATTTATATTTTAATTTTAATTTTAAATTTTTTTATCATTTTTAATATTTAATTTAATAAATAAAATAAAATAAAATCAGATATTCTTATTTTAAAATGATATCAGTAGCCAATAGTATGTATAAATGTATGTGTATCTAAATATATATATATATATATATATATACTTACACATATTTAGTGGCTACTTTAAGATTAACTCTTAAGAATATATTTATGTAATAACAATGATAGTTATGTTAATTTAAATATTAAAATAGTAAATAAATTTTTTATTCAAAATTATTGCTTTGAAGTTTTTGTCAATCTTGTCTAAAAAAAAATGATATTATCCTTACATAATATATAAATAACACTTTTGTATGTATACTTAAAGAGATTATTCCATTGCAAGGAGATAAGTTTTTAATGCACATGTAATCTTGGATTCTAATTTAAGATATAAAATCTTCAAATCTTATTCTATGTATATCCTAAAATTAAATTTAATTTAGAATCTAAAGATTTTTTTTTTATTCATCTTATTACCAAATTTCATATTTATATTGAATATCAAAATATTTCTTTTCATTTAAATATAATAATTTGTAATGCAATGAATGTAAGGGCTATACAATTAGCTCTCTATAGTTTAGTATATTTTTTATCCAAAACTTGTTAAGTAATATATTTTTATAAACCTATTTTATGATATTTTAAGAATTTTAGTTTATTTGTATCTAGACCATTGTTATACATCATATTAAAGTGGATAAATACATGCATTACTATAATGAATTATAGAATAGTAAAAAATTATTTAAATTACTCTTTTTGATCCAACAATAAAAATACCAATGTATTTTTTTAATTATAAAATATAAATGTAGAAGCTTATATATATTATTGGTTCAAAAGCTATGTGAATATCTTAACCATATCATTAATTTTAATTATTTTACATACCTTAATTTTTTTTAGTAAACTTGTTAACTATTGCAATATAATTGTTAGTTTTGGATTTAGCATCTTTCAAACAAATACTAAGGAATTTAAAGATAATTTATCTTTTTTACTATTATTTTTAATTACCATAGAATATCTATTATCTTAATGGCATGTAATTTATTCCATGAAGTTAAAAATAAATAAATGCAACCATAGGTATCTTTTACCAAATAATATGGCACATTGTAAATATCCTTAAGTACTCTTTTATTATTAATAATAATATCATTATTATTTTTACCTACATTAATAATCAAGGTCTCCTTTGCCATGTTCATATTCAAAAGCTAAAGAATATTATCAAATTCATGACTCCACTCTTTACATTCTACTACTTTATAAAAAGAATATCCATCAAAAGTTGTAAAAAAAGAACCAGCCAATTGCACAACACAAAGTAATAATCCCACTCATATCACGGACATACATATAATTACCTATATGAATAGATAAAAGTATGTAAAAGTAGATAAAAGTAGGTTAATTGTGTAATATCTTCTAGAAAAGCTTCTTAGAAGCTTCATAGACGCTGCTTTGACTTTATAGGAGTCTATAGTTGACTTTTAGGTTAGAAACTTGGTCAACAAGTTAGCCATGTGCCACACATGTTGGAAGCTTAAAGAACAAGCTAACTACGTGGTCCATCCATAGAAAACTTGCCTTGCAAGCAAAGGCATGTGGCCTAGAAAGTCAACATATATTGGAGGTCTTATAGAACATCGCCACGTGGCTTCTAGTTAGATAGTATATATAGAGGCAAGAGTGAAGCCCTCTTCACTCTTGTCAACTCCTTTCTTGCTTCTAGTCTAGTTTCAAGGGTCTCTAGTTTTCTTGTATTTTGGCAATAGCCATTCCAGTTTCTTTCTTAATATACATATTTCTATTTTGTCCTATTTCTTTTTGAGAAAAGTCTCACTTACTCTTTAGCTTTCATCGAGTTCTTGTCCTTGACAGATTGACAAGAGTGCACTTACAATATCAGAGCTTTGTCTTTTCTTGATTAGAGTGGATTACCCCTTTTTCTTGATAAGACATAAGCGTATTAGAAGTTGCGGATTACCCTCTTTTAAACTGATATTGTTCTTAGTATTTTCTTTGTTATCAATTCCTCTCTTCTATTTGTTTTGAGCGTTATTAGACATCTTCTCTTTTCTAAGTGCTACTATGGCAGAGCTTGTTGAAATGAAGAGTGCAATGGCACAGATGCAAGAACAATTGAGGGAGTTAATGCTTGCAATGCATCAACTCAATTTACCACCACAAGGAGCAACAAGAATGGTAGGAAGTGAAGATATAGAGATGATTGGGGCTGCTTCAACATCTGCACCAAACCATGTCCCTTCTCCTAGAATGGAACACCCTTCGAGTGTTAGAAAACCGAGAGTTGCCTTGCCCGAGAAGTTTGATGGTACCAGATCCAAGTTTCGAGGATTCATCAATCAGGTCCAACTAGTGATTGAACTTCAACCCCAGAGCTATCCAACTCCAGGGTCACAAGTAAGATTCATTGGTACACTTCTTTCAGGTTTAGCATTGTCATGGTTTTCATCTTTTCTTGAACGACGACATCCAATATTGGATAATCTGGAGGCTTTTTTGGCGGAGTTTCGATCCATGTTTGGAGAACATGATGCAATTCGTGTTGCAACCAACAAGATCCGTATTTTGCAACAAGGCAATCGATCAGTAACATTATATGCTTCGCAATTTCGACAACTTGCAACTGATATCAAGTGGGATGATGCCGCACTTGTGAGTCAATTTCTCTACGGATTACAATATGAGGTAAAGAAATTGATGCTTAATTTACCTGATCCTCAAACATTGAGTCAAGCAATTGACTTTGCTGTGAAGTGCGACAATCGACTTTTTGAATTTCGATCCGAGAGTCGCATAAGTGGGCCTCAACGTTACTACAATTCAATGGCAACACCGACGCCTCCTCAACACATACCTTTAGAAGTAGAGGATATGCAAATTGATGCGGTACGTTTCAAACCTCTTACTGAGCAAGAAAAGTCTCGTCGTCGACAAGAAGGATTGTGCTTATATTGTGGAGAACCTAAGCACACTGCTCAACAATGTCCAAAGAAGCGACGTAACTACAAAATGAGGAGTACGGTTGTCAAAGAAGATAGTATGTCGGAAAACGAGTACGTCCAGCTACAATAGGGACCTTGTGGCTAGAATCTTGTACAACTTCTAATGAAGGTCCTATCCTCTCCTCAGAACCATCTCCTTGTTTTATAAAAGATGTGCGTTTAGGACCTAATAATTACAAAGCCTCTGCCTTGGTAGATTCAGGAGCCTCATCTTGTTTTTTAGATGAAGAATTTGCTAGATGTCATAGAATATCATTAATACAAAAAACTAAACCTGTACACGTAGAAGTCATAAATTGTCGTCCGTTGTCTTCTGAAGATGTAACTCACGAAACACTTCCTGTAGATGTAGTAATAAATGGTCATAGTAGTTGCGTAATTTTTAATATAATTAGATCTCCCTCTAATCCAGTAATTTTAGGCTTATCATGGTTAGAAAAGTATAATCCTCGAATAGATTGGATTTCTCGTAAACTTGATTTTCCTCAGAGCATTAGTAACAGTTCTATTAATCAACTAAAAAACCATGGGTCTAGTATAGTAAAACTCGCACTTATAGGTGCAAAAGCATTTATACACGAAGCAAAAGAAGGATCAACTTTTGCTATTTATGTTGCACCTATTTCTGAAAGCGTAAAGACTTCAAGTGGCATTCCAAGTCAATATCAGGATTATCAAGACGTTTTTGAGAAAAAGAATGCAGATATTCTTCCTGAGCATCGTCCATACGATTGTTCAATCGATCTCAAGGAAGGAACTCTACCACCATTTGGACCAATTTACAATTTATCGCAAGATGAGTTGGCTGAACTCAAGACATATATTGACGAGAATTTAGCGAAGAATTTCATACGCCATTCAAAATCTCCAGCAGGAGCTCCAATTTTATTCGTAAAGAAAAAAGATGGATCTTTACGAATGTGTGTTGACTATCGAGGACTCAACAAGATCACAATCAAGAATAGGTATCCATTACCTTTGATATCAGGACTCTTTGACCAGTTAAATCAAGCTAAGATCTATACAAAAATAGATCTAAGAGGAGCATATAATCTAGTACGGATCAAAGAAGGAGATGAATGGAAGACTGCGTTTCGAACCAGGTACGGGCATTTTGAATATAATGTCATGCCCTTTGGACTCCAAAATGCACCAGCTGCTTTTCAACATCTCATGAATGATGTATTTCGTGAATTCTTAGACAATTTTGTCGTCTGCTACCTAGACGATATCCTGATTTATTCTAAGAATGTTGAAGAACATGAAATACATGTTCGTCAAGTATTACAAAAACTTAGAGATGTAGGATTGTACGCCAAGATGGAAAAGTGTGTATTTCACACTACTCAAGTTGACTTTTTAGGATACATCATTTCAAATGATGGTCTTATGATGGATTCTAAGAAAGTTCAAACAATTATGGATTGGAAGATTCCAAAGACTATAAGAGATGTCCAATGTTTCTTGGGATTTGCCAATTACTATCGGATCTTCATCAAAGACTTATCACGAGTTGCAGCTCCACTTACACGCTTGACTAGTAAAGATAAATTCCAATGGAATCAAGAAGCGGAAGCAGCATTTGAAGCATTGAAGACATCGTTTGTCTCTGCACCAGTCTTATATCGTATTCACTTTTCCAAGGTATTTTTTATGGAAACAGACGCATCGGATTTTGCCTTGGGTGCACTTTTATCACAAATGGGAACAGATGACAAACTTCATCCGATAGCTTTTCATTCAAGAAAATTCTCAGCAGCCGAGATCAATTATGAGATCCACGATAAAGAACTTCTTGCGATCGTGGATTCCTTTCAAGAATGGCGTCATTATCTAGAAGGTGCTTCTAGTCCAATCACTGTATATACAGATCACAAGAACCTCGAGTATTTCATGTCAGCACGCGTGTTGAATCGTCGTCAAGCTCGTTGGAGTATGTCTTTGTCAAGATTCAACTTCATTATCACTTATCGGCCAGTAAAACAACAAGGTTTGTCCGATGCCCTATCTAGACGTTCTTATTTTGCACCAAAAGAAGGAGATGCAGCTTTTGAGCAACAAAGAACGGTCCTCTTGAAACCGGAGCAATTTCATCTCCGAGCAGTGAAATCAACATTGACTGTTGATTCAACTTTTCTCAAGCAAATCCAGTCCAATATGTCCTCAGACCCTCTTGTTCATGATATCGAGAATAATTCTTCCAAGTCTCATGATTTTTCTAAGTTCGAGTTCAAGAATAATCTATTATATTTTGAAGGACGCCTATATGTTCCAGAAGGAAAAGCACGTTTGCGTGTTCTTCAAGCACGTCATGACTTTCCAGCAGCAGGGCACTTTGGATATAATAAGACTCTGGAACTCATATCAAGAGATTTTTGGTGGCCACAAATGTGGAAGTGAGTCAAAGACTTTGTACAATCATGTGATATTTGTTCAAGATCAAAAATTCCTCGACATCGACCTTACGGACTTCTTCAGCCATTACCTATACCAGAACAACCATGGTCTTCTGTTTCTATGGATTTCATCACAGATCTTCCAAACTCAAGATCTTATGATTCTATATTTATGATAGTAGATCGTTTCACCAAGATGGCACATTTCATGCCATGTACAAAATCTATCACAGGTGAAGAAACAGCTAAGCTTTTCATTGATAATATCTATCGCTATCATGGATTACCTAAAGATATCATATCGGATAGGGGAACTCAATTTGTGTCGAGATTCTGGAGGACTCTTTTCAAGATTTTAAAAGTGGACATAAAGCTATCTTCAGCTTTCCATCCTCAAACTGATGGACAAACTGAGCGCGTAAACCAAGTCTTGGAACAGTATTTAAGGTGTACCATCAACTACCAACAAGACGATTGGACAAACCTTCTGCCATTGGCAGAGTTTGCTTATAATAATACGGTATATTCTTCCACGCAACAAACACCTTTCTTTGCCAATTATGGCTATCATCCACGACTTGATACTTTTGAAAAATCAAAAGTTGATAATCCTGCAGCAGAAGATATGGCAAATCGGTTGTCAGAATTACATGCAATAATGAAGGCGCAGTTGAAGAAAGCTCAAGAACGACAAAAGATAAATGCAGATGTATATCGTAAAGAGCAACCACAACTCAACGTGGGTGATAAGGTATGGCTACTTCGTCGCAATATCAAGACCACTCGACCTTGTGACAAATTAGACTATCGTAGGCTTGGCCCCTTTTCTATTTCTGAACAGATCAACCCAGTTGCATATCAGTTACATCTACCGGAGTCAATGAAGATCCATCCTGTATTCCACGTGTCTCTTCTTGAACCATATAAGACAGTGGATATACAAGGAAGAAGACAAATGCCACCGCCTCCTATAGAAGTAGATAATAATGAAGAATTTGAGGTGGAAGAGATATTAGACTCAAGGCGGCGCCGAAATAAGCTGGAATATCTTGTTCATTAGTGCGGATATGATATTAGTGAGCGCACATGGGAGCCATCCAGGAATCTAGCAAATGCATCAGCTAAAGTCAAAGTTTTTCATCAACGACATCCATCAAAACCAAGATGAAAACCTCTCTTATAAAAGAGACAAGATTGAGGCAAGATAACATTCAATTTCCTATCTTTGTTTGTAACTTCTTTGCATTTTGTGACGCTAATTAGATGGAGAGCCAACAACCAGCGGATTCAACTCAAGAACCTTCGTTTGTTGACTTACCGGATGAGATATTACGATTGTCACAACCTTCAAGATGACGCAACCAAGATGAAGACCCTCAAGAACGACATGTTCTTCCTCGAATAGATGGTGAGATACAACGTGTTTGGTATCACGACCTTGGAAGAGATTCTCGATGTTTGGTGATATTATTGGAGATAGGAACGACTCCTGATGGTGTTTCAAATGTATTATTTGAAGGAAGTTATGAAGGCCTCAACAGTGATCAAATAACAGGGTGGTCTTCTCGCCCTGGAATGGGACACTATCGATGGCTAAGAGGACCCATCAACTATCTTCGAAGAGAACAAAGATCAGAGTATGTAGCAAATACAATTCGCCGCATATTAGATTTTCTCAATATATAATCACCGCTCCTCGTGGAACTCGTCCCTAGAAGGGGGGGTAATGTCACGGACATACATATAATTACCTATACGAATAGATAAAAGTATGTAAAAGTAGATAAAAGTAGGTTAATTGTGTAATATCTTCTAGAGAAGCTTCTTAGAAGCTTCATAGATGCTGCTTTGACTTTATAGGAGTCTATAGTTGACTTTTAGGTTAGAAACTTGGTCAACAAGTTAGCCATGTGCCACACATGTTGGAAGCTTAAAGAACAAGCTAACTACGTGGTCCATCCATAGAAAACTTGCCTTGCAAGCAAAGGCATGTGGCCTAGAAAGTCAACATATATTGGAGGTCTTATAGAACATCGCCATGTGGCTTCTAGTTAGATAGTATATATAGAGGCAAGAGTGAAGCCCTCTTCACTCTTGTCAACTCCTTTCTTGCTTCTAGTCTAGTTTCAAGGGTCTCTAGTTTTCTTGTATTTTGGCAATAGCCATTCCAGTTTCTTTCTTAATAAACATATTTCTATTTTGTCCTATTTCTTTTTGAGAAAAGTCTCACTTACTCTTTAGCTTTCATCGAGTTCTTGTCCTTGACAACTCAACAATGAAACAAGAAGTTGGATGTAAGTTGAATGAATAAAAAGTAGATGTGGACAGTAACACAAAAGAGGCATAATTTTGTAGGCATCCTTTGAAAAGAAAGGGATTCTTCGAACTCATTAACTCACTCTTTATGGTGGAAAGAAAGCTAAAGGGCTCCTAGGATTTGTCTCCCTCAATCCCACGTAACATCTTTTATCTATCCACCTCAATAACATACATCTATCTACCCAATCTTATGTATCATTCTATCTACTTTAACAGCTTTCATCCAGACACTTGTCATAATTCATCGATTTGCCCCAATATCATTCATCCAATGACAAGGAGTACCACCAACAAACAAAAGCTTCGTAATCCCCTGGGTCGGCACAACCTTCAAGGGTGATTAACACGTGGTATGCATTGATGCCACGATAGTAGGGCGGTGGTTTGTGCTTCAATAAAGAATTGAAACTTGTTGAGAATGTTTAGAAAGACACAAGAGTAATAGTAAGTCATACTTACATAAGAATAGTAGTAAGCCATATACATAAGAGGTTTTTTAAGGAGAGAGAGCTTCACACTCAAAAATCTATTGATCTGATTGTGTCTCATATACAAGAAGAGAAAAGAGAAGAGGATAAACAATACTTCTCCACTAGACTCTAAATACTTTAGCTACAGTAATTATTATAGTCTATAGTAAATATTATGGAGAGCGCCAGCTACATTTAATGATCTCAACAGTCTTTCTTACTCATCATAATATTTACATAATATAAAATTTGTATAGAATTATGATTTATACTTTTCTGTGATCTTGCAAGATCAACAATTGTTGCCTCATTAAAACCTTATCTAGAAAAACCTTATTTTATTCAAGGACAAAACCATAGATGAAGGAAAAAGAATACATCATTTTTTTTAATTATTTAAAGTGCTCATTAACTTTCTTATTCAAGAAAAGCAAGTTGCCGCATACCAATGCGATAAGTAAGTCGACAATATTTGCTTAATGGGAGAGCTTTGGTGAAGAGATCAGCAAGGTTATTTGTAGATTCAATTTTCTTAATTATAAGTGCTTGATCAGTAATCAAGTCATGAGTATAACTAAAATACTTTGGATCAATATGCTTTGTCTTGTCACCTTTAATGAAACCAACTTACATTTGTGTAATATAAGCACTATTATCTTCATGCAAGATAGTTGGAGAATCATCATATGAAAATCCACAGGTTGTTTGAATGAATTTATCAATTAATCGCAACCAAATACATTCTCGAGATGCTTCATGTAAGGCAATAATTTCTGCATAGTTGGATGAAGTTGCAGTTATTATTTGTTTCACTGATTTCCATGATATTGCAGCTCCATGTCTTAAAAATACATATCTTGTTTGAAATTTAGATGTTGTAATATCAGATTTATATCCTGCATCACTATATCCAACCAATTTTGGATCTACGGATTTTGTATAATATAATCCCAAGTCTTCAATACCTTTTAAATAACGTAATAAATATTTGATGCCATTCTAATGTCGTAGTGTTGGACATGAACTATGTCTTGCAAGAATACTAACTGAAAATGCAATATCTGGTCTTGTAGATGTAGCTAAATACAAAAGTGCTCCAACCGCTACTAGGTATGGATATTGGTCTCCCAATATTTTTTCCTCCTCCTTGCATGGATGGTATGGATCATGACCATCACGACCACATCCCACCATTGGTGTGGACAATTAATAAGCATCAATCATATTAAATCTTTGCAAGATTTGTCTAATATACGTTAGTTGGTAGAAAAAAATACTACCATTTATTAGATGCATAATCTGAAGACCAATGTAGAAAGTTGTTTTCCCTAGCATTTTCATCTCAAATTCATGTATAATTAGGTTTGTAGCTGTAACACATGCAGATGTAGTACCTACTAAGTTAAGATCATCAACATATATAGCGATGATCACAAAATCAGTTTTATCTCGTTTGATAAACAAACAAGGAATTAGTAGATCACTTATAAAATTATTTGTAATTAAAGAATCTCGAAGACGTTGATACCACATTCATCCAGATTGTTTTAAACCATACAAGGCCTTACATAATTTAATATCACAATATTTTCCTGGAGTAGGTTGATTTGGAGTTCTTGTTTGTAAGTCAAATGGAACTTTTATATAAATATTTGCATCAAGAAAACCATATAGATATGCAATTATTATATCCATCAGATGCATCTCAAGGGTGGCATGAACTATCATTCCAATAATATATCAAAATGTAATTGAATTCATGACTGGAAAATATGTGGATTCATAATCAATGCCAAATCGTTGAATAAATCCTTGAGCAACAAGACAAGCTTTATAGCGAGTTATTTACCCTTGAGCATCTCACTTACATATTAATACTATTTTATATTCTGTAGGGCGAGGTGTAAAAGTATCTACAATTGGACTAAAGACATTCCTCTTACGCAAAGAAGCATACTCTTTGTCAATAGCAGTTTTCCATTTTGACCAATCTGAGCCATGCATCGCCTCTTTGATGGTTTGATGTTTATGATCGTCTTCCTCATAAGAAAGGGCTTCTATAATCATATATATAAATGATTCATCTACTATAATAGATGGTCTGTCCCAAATATCATCTATAGCACAATACAGAATAGATAATTCTTTACTCAACTTGTTCTTATTCCTTCTAATTTCAAGATTATTTTTCATAGGAATTAAAAGTACAATTATACATGGATATATCATCATGAATTGGTAGTCCTACAAGATAAGTGGCAATTTCTTAAGAAATAATACCAAGATTAGTTAATTTTATAGCTTTCTTCTTAAGTGGTTGCTTATCTGATCCACGAATTCTTTTAGTTGTTGTTGTTATAACTTGAGGTATTATAGTCAATGGCACTGCAATCTGAGCAGGTGCATTCTAAGCTTCATTAATAAGAACTCTTATAATTCTAGATGCATCATTGAAGCCATCGGGTGTTTCATCCGCAATCCGTTTTAAATGCAAAATTTTAGCAACTTCAGTTTCTGCCAAAGATGTCCTAAGATTGGGATTCATTGTAAATATTTCTAGTGCTTCAAATATGAGTACTTTATTTCTTTATTGAATGGATACTCCTCTTTGAAGAGATGAAAATATTATTTCTTCAAAACGATAATTTTGCAAACGTGCACGTAATAATGTACCAGTTGATGGATCAACAATACGAATAATGCTTGATGAATCAAAACCAACATATATGCCTTCTTGTCGATGAGTTCCAATGGTATGCCGTTGAGGTTCTGGTACCGGAATCCAAGTCCGGCAACTAAATACTCGTAAGTAAAATACATTTGAAATACGACCGAAAATGAGTTCATGTGATGAAACAATTTCAAGAAAAAAAGGGTGGAGGCGTATTAATGCTGCAGCATGTAAAACTGCATGACCCTACATAGATGCAGGTAGATTTGCGTGAAGGAGTAGTGGCTGGGTAATAAGATCTATACGCTTTGTAAATGAATCTGCAAGTCCATTTTGAGCATGTTCATATGGAACACAATATGTCAACTCGATTTTTATTACAGTACAATAGTCTTCAAAAGACTTTGATGCGAATTCTTTTGCATTATCCATATGCAATGTTTTTATAGAATAATCAAGAAAATGTGCCTAAAAGCAAATAAGCATAGATATAAGATTCGCAAACACCATGTTTCAAATTGATAATAATGAAACATTTGATTGTTTACCTGATGCATCAACAAGGACCATAAAATAATGAAATGGTCCTGATATTGGATTAATAGGACCACAAATATTACCATGCAATCTTTCAAGCATTGGTGGTAATTCTTATGGAAGTTTCCAAATTGAAGGCAGAGTAATCATTTTACCTTACACACATGCATGACATAATTCCATAGAGTCTACATCTGCAGGCTGTAAATTGTGCTTAATTATACATGGAATGATCTTTCTAAATAATGTGGATCTTGGATGTCCCAATCGTCCATGCCAGAGAAAAACACAACTCTTTAAGATAGATGATGCAAAATTAAATATAATAGGAGGCCGAATCACAATTCGATATAAACCATTTTCTATTGCAAAAGCTTTTTCAACAACTTCATGGTTCTTTGTAAGAACCAAAAGCTCTTTTCTATTTAATGTGGCGGTCGAGAAGTGATAACCATTAATATGCACATCTCAGTAGCTGATCAGACTTCGAGAAGCTGAGGGTGCAAACATCGCATGTTTATATTTTATGATGGAATTTACAAGTAATTTTACCATCATTGTGCCCTCTTAGAAATAAAACGTATTTTCTCCAACCATGGTCATCATAGTTTTAGTTTGTCAAGTTGAAGATTTTTCAATAAAAAATTATCTATCTCGCAAGATAGTATGTGTTGTTGTAGAATCAATGAGCACATCATTTGATTCATCATCAGAGGTTCTGTCATTCATATAAGCCTCTAAATCATCAACACCAATTGAATCCATGGACGCATCCATGGTATGAACTTCACGAGCCTCAACTCGTAATTTCTTATTTTCTTGGAATATTTTAATAAAATATTCTGAAGTACGACACGCATGTGCTAAATATCTAATCATTCTACACTTATGGCAAGAACGCATCTTTGATTTTTTTTTCTACTATAATTAATAATAGAACGTTTATTCTTTCCATATAGGTAGAAATGGTCTTGACTATGACTATCCTGATACTTATGAGCATGTTTCCCATGTTTATATAATTTCTTCTTAGACTTTGAAATATTAAGTGCATGAGATTCTGGAACTGTAATTCCAATAGGATGAGCTTCCGCATTGCACAAGAGTAGCTTATTTTGCTTCTTCGCAAGAAATAGATAGGACATGAGATCAAAATGACTCTGAAATTTCATGTTGCTGTATTGTTGTGCAAGCACACCAAATATAGGAGGAAATGTAGAGAGAGTTTTCTCAATCATCTCTTCTTCAAAAATGCTTTGTCTACATAATCGTAATTGTGAGACAATACTATACATTTTACTATTGAAAGCATTTAAATTTGAAAAATCCAAGACACGTAAATGTGTCCAATTATGACGTGCACATGGAAGAAAACTGGTCTTTTGATGATCAAACCTAGATTTAAGATTCTTCCAAAGTTCTACAGGGTCTTCCATTTCCAAATATTGATGTTGTAATGAAGATACAAGATGACGACGAAGGAGAAGAAGTGCTTTCCAATGAAAAGAAGGAGATATAGAAATACTTGTTGTAGGAGATTCTTCAAACATAATGGCATCCAAGAGTTGTTCTACAAATAAATTTGCTTTTGCCATTTTTGCCCATAATAGATAATTGTTTCCATCCAAAGGTCAATGGTGGAAATAAAAGAGCTTGAAAATGTTGGAATGCACTGGTAATAGTTGAAACCATAGTAGAAGCAGTTAAAGATGTTGAAGCACTTATTATAAATAAATCTATAAAAAAAATATAAAATCAAGTAGAAAAATTGAATAAAGCGTATCTTAAAATATAAAGTCATATAAAATGATAAACTTGAACTTGAATTTTTTTTTTTTTTTTTCTTTTTAGAAGATTGTAGATTAAGGCAGCAGAATAGCAATAAGATGGTGCAGCAAGCAATGGTAGGGCGGCAACAGTAGGGCGACAGGGTGGCAGCGACGGGCAGCAGTGAACAACAATGGTAGGCAGCGGTGGACAAGAATGGCGGGCAACGGCGAATGGGAGTAATGGGCAGTGGCAGACAATGACAGCAACGATGGCAGCAACGATAGTGGTAGCGGCGGTGGGCGGTGACAGCGGCAAGCGGCAAGCGGCAACGTCAATGGCGATAGGATAGCAGCAGCGACAATGGCGAGTTTGACAGTAGCTTGGTGACAGTAGGGAGCAAGGACGAAGTGCAGCATGGAGCATGGAGCAAGCTAGGGTGGAGTTGGGCTAGATCAAGTATTCTAAGCAAGCAGGGCAAAGAGTGGAATAAGTGTTCTAAGCAAGCTAATATATGAGGGGCCAGTAAGAAGAACAAGATCATGAGGCAAACACTGAGCAAGGGTAGCAACAGGTATAAAGAGTCAAAGACTAGAGCAAAAAATTGTGATAGTATGTAGAAGAGAGTCGTACTGATAACGTGTTGAGAATGTTTAGAAAGACACAAGAGTAATAGTAAGTCATACACATACTCAAGAGTAGTAGTAAGTCATACACGCACTCAAGAATAATAGTAAGTCATATACACAAAAGGGTTTCTAAGGAAAGAGAGCTTCACATCCAAAAATCTATTGATCTAATTGTGTCTCATATATAAGAAGAGAAAAGAGGAGAAGATAAACATTACTTCTCCACTAGACTCTAAATACTATAGCTATGGTAATTACTATAGTCTACAGTAAATATTATGGAGAGCACCAACTACATTTAATAATCTCAATAAAACCAAAGGAGATGATCGCAAGTCAACTATATGCAAGCAAAGCCTTGAGTAGAGATAGTGGAAAAAAATAACATAAAAGTAAAATAATAGCGAGGGTGGTGACTTTGAGGCACAGGTTAGTCCACTTGGCAATTGACATGATAAAATTAGCTGACTTGGCAAATACTGTTCTCCAACATTCCATACGTTCTATCACTTGTAGATGGAGATTGTCCCTCCCCCCTTCACATCGGGATACTTTAATAGGTACATTTTTTGTTTTTATTTTTAATTTTCGTAGAACTAGACTGTTGCGTTGCTGAATACGATCTCACTCAATGCTAGTGCAATTGTATATTCATCATTTTAGGTAGTTGGTAGAAAGGACACTTGTTCTTTGTCTCACTTATTTCCAATATGTGGCGAACATCAAGTTTCCCACTAGTTCTAGAGGCCAAGGACCACCTATGTTTGTTGTCTCCAAAAACTCTGATCTCTTCTCGTTTTGGTACTACGCAAGTCATGCCTCATTTCTCCTGTTCTTTACTTGGAAAAAGATTAAAAGTGGTGTCATTTTTAAAGGTAGAAAGTAAAAAAGTATTAAGACCACTGATGTATTTGATATCTCCCACGTAGGCACCAAGTGGTTCATAAAACACATGCTTGATAAATTTGGCCCAAGTGTGCTCACATATTTTTCACGTAAAAAATTAACGTGAAATAATGCAAAGTAATTGCAAATCATGATGAAGATAGGTTTGTTTCTTTTCTGAATGAATAATTTGCTTTGTGCACTTCCAAGTACAGTACATAGTTGTATGAGTATATAAAATTGTGTTTATGAATATTTGTGATATTCACTCCAAAAATTTTATACACACTATTATTTAAAGTTAATTTTTCACATCAAAATTAACATGAAATAAACTTTTATACTAAAATCTGTAGAAATAAGCACATAAATTAATTGGTAGCATTTTTGTACACTGATGATGGGGTTTATTGAACATTACACTAGTTCTATCAATCTATGGAAAATACAACAAGTATTTGATGAAACCTTCTTTTGTACACAAACTAATTGTGTATATATATCTGAGTTATATTTGAATTACATGTGTTGACATGTTTGTTTCAACAATCTCTATATTGAATTACTGGTTCAACATAAACCAAATTGTGTAGTACTAGTTGCTTCATCTACTCAACAATAGTTAATTTGCCTTAGTTAATCCAACAATCCTCTTAAGAATCCCACAACTTCAAATAAATTATTGTACACCATATTTTTTAAGAAACCCATGCTTGGAAGCAATGTCTTGGATCCAAGTTCCTGAAAATGTTTGCAAAAGAAGTCATTTCTATAAGCATACTAACAATTATAAAATAGTAAAAAAATACACTTAATACTTTTTTTAACTTTAGCATAATATCGACATATTAAATTTCAATCTTCCAAGATATGCTATCACAAAAAGTACCCACAAGATTGAAGTCAAACATAAGATTTTTAAAGTTAGCCCAAAGATAACTGCACTAAAACTACCTCCGGACAAGTGGCAACAATTGATAGGAGGAGATGAGTGGCCAAAAAGTGCCAATTGACAAAAACTTGGGAATATTAACGGCTAAAAAGTATCACTCACTCCAATCGATTTGGAAATTCACATGCTTACAGGAAAGACTAGTATTTACATGACCTCCAATCAAACACCACCAATCCATTTATAAGCCTTCAAGAGAGTATGGGTGAGAGTTGCTGCTTCTTCCGCTTGTCCTTCTTCTCCCTCACATAGTGTCTATCTTTGACTTAGTTCTTTTTGTGTTCATATACTTTTTTCTGTGTCAATTAAAGTAATTACATGCGAGAAGGAGCTTTTTTGTAGCATGATACCAGCTTCCAAAAACTGCCTCACTGCCTTCATTCCTTTCCATAAATCCTCCAATTCTTTTTTATATATATACATATGTGTGTGTATGTGTGTGTGTGTATGTGTGTGTGTGTATTTTTTTATGTGTGTGGTTGTTGAGGCCACAAATCCACTGTGAGTGAGTTGGTATTTGCGGCAGGTGTTGGTTGGTGGCCCCACTTCTAACTAACTCCTTTCTAATGCTTTCAGCTTCTCGTCCCTCTCTCCTATTGATATGAACAGGTTAGCGAATACCGTTGGAAGTATGATTCGTTCATCCACTGCTGTGCTTGCTATGTAGTGGATATTATCCACTGATTAAGCTTGAAACAATGATGGATGTAATTTTCTCTTTTGATAGAACTGTGATTATTGATTTACTAGAAACTCTTACTCAAAATTAAATCATAAAAATAATAAATATCCCTTGTCCGAAATATTTATCTCCAATAAGAAATAATTATTTGATGTTGAAGGGAGGGGGGGGACAAATTATTATTCTTATTATTATGGTAGTAAATGTTTGATGATAGTTAACACTTTGTTGAATGGCATACTCATAGAATTTGAGTTCGATTTTTCTCATCTCTTTCATCCTTCCATTAACATCTCGTTTTATTATTTTGTTCATTGAAATCTTGATCATAATATTGTTGAAATTAAGAACAACCACGAAGTTTTTAAAGTTTGTAACGAGGTAGATTACTACAATTGCTAATCTTGTAAAGTTCAACGTGATAGTCAAATTTGTTATGACTAAACCACTCTTACCAATTTAATGGACCGCAACACCAAAATCACATTTTGTATACAAATCCATTTTGAAATATTGTGTATGTTACCTTTAAAAAGTCGTTACTGAATTAATTTTGTATTACTTGCAAAGTATTGTAACAATTCTGAAATGAAGTTGAATTCAAATTCTCTTACTTTGAAAGGATCTCTGAAGTTCATGTCACAAAGTATTCAGGCTCACATTTCAAATAGTAATAAAAGTGTATTGATTTTCTGAAAATTGATCCTTGAATGCATTTTATTCTGGTGTGAACATAAATATACATAGTCATTTACAGACACATAGCATGCCAATGTCAATCATTTATGAAAAAATATATGATCTCTAATTTATATTCAAAATTTAAGAAGCCACTTCAAAATACTTAGAATATATGAATTGTGACATCATAAACTTCTCAAGGCTACATAATTCAACAAGAGAAAAAGAAAGTATACAAAAAAAAAAAAACAAACAAACAAACAAACAAAAACAAAACAAAAAAAACAATTGGTTCACTTAGCAAAAGGTCTACTACAAGTCATTCAAACTACAACACACAAGTTCCATTTGAAACCGCTGGTTAAAAAAATCCCAACTCCAAATACAATGTCAATAGTTTCCCGGCCACTATGTTCCTCTTCATCCACTTCTGAACTCAACCACCATACAATGCAATAGGTGCAAATATCAAAGTCGACACATTTTCTACCCATCTTGAGAATGGAAACAAATAAGCCTCGTATTCATTGTGGGAAGAACACCGCACTAGCAGTAAAGTTACAAAACAACATATGAATCTGATGTCAGGCCCTTGTGTGGGTGGGCCAGTTTCAAACCCTAGAAAATATTTAATACAATCACAAACATCCTATTTCCAGTCCCCATCCTTTGTGTTGGCGTGGCAAGTAGACGAGAAAGTCACCGAGCTTTTGATGGAGCTACGTTATGGATGCACGTCGTCATTCAACCATGTGTACATCCATCCGTGACTGATGCATGAACCTCGGCCATGGGTACCCCACGAGACACCGTGCGAAAAGGAGCACTCTTACCTACCACCGTTTCCAACAAGTGAGGCTAAGAACGAGCCTCCTCCACATGTAGAGGAGCTTCCAAATTTAGCCCTTCAGTGGTCAAGAGGGGAACACGTATGGTTTCCACGCTTTCTACATTTAGATGGTAATGTGGGACCATGAATACTCCTAACCACCACCATGTTGGAGACATGACTGCCAGCGTGCCAATTCTTCTTCCAGCCGTTTTAATTAGTTTGCATGTGCCTTTCTAAATGGGCAACTAATAGGATTTTTGGTTCCCCAAACTAGTAATCATCTGAGTATGTACACTTATCTATTGTAGTCCAGTAGGAGAAATGACTTCAGTCTAGTGAATAGATAATCTAGTGAATGCCAAATCTTGTACGTAGTCTCATATGCAGTGAGTGAGCTTTCCTCTTGCACTTTGCTATGCCAAGAAATGACTTTTAGAAATCACTCAATTCGTGTTTGTTTGTTAGTTTATATTTTCATTTTTAGTGTATGATAAGATCTGGGTGGTTTAAGTCCTTTTAACACTGTGCAAGCATCCATGGCCATGAAAAAACTCTACCTACTCATTGAAGTTGTCTGATGAAGCAAGACTGTTGTTTGCAGTATTTGGTCTTCCTTTATGAAATTGATATTTTTAGGAGGTCTCAAATCTTTGGACGTGTATTTGAGGACCCATATTTATGAATAATTTAAGAGTGTGGATAATATATTCACTTTACTTGCACATGCAGAAAAAGAAGAGGAAAATAGTCGATCTCATTTCATGGTTTAATTAATTGATGCATTTAGTTGTCAGGATTTAACATATGAAGATGCATGAACAGTTTAAAAATGTTACAAGGAAAACTAATGAAACTTGCTGAAGGAATAAATTGTTCCTTTAAAGATGAATTATTGATTTAATATTTTACTGCAGTAATTCACTTTGCATGATTTGTATACATGTAATCAATAAAATTTGTAGACTAATCATACAAATAAAAATGCAACTAATTCTAATATGACTATATGACTATATGACTATATATATATATATATATATATATATATATTCACACACACACAAATATAATCTAATACTTATTAAAATGAAAATTCTAGATGTATTAAATGAAAATATATCCTGATAAAAAATGGGTAGCATATGCTAGTCAATACCTTCTATTTGTATTGTAAATTCAAAAAAAGAAAAACAAGTAAATAACAAAAACACAACATCAAAGATATTAATGTAGTTGTGTAATTTATTCACATTCATGTGCTACAAAAAAAGTCACATAAAATTATTTATATCAAGATGCTTTAAATCTTTCCTAGAAAACTTAGAACATCGATTGACCGATTCATTGATTTAGTATATTAAATATTTGTTGAACAGGGTTTGTTTTCTACTTGGATATAAATTCAATTAGCTTTCAAGTTTAAATAAAGTTTATACGAATACTTTAAATTTTTACAAATCTTATTTTATTTGTTGAAAAATAATTACTTTAAATCAAAGTTAAAACAATAGGTAATGTAAATTAAAATAATCATACAATTTCGTATAATAAAATAAGAGAGCTTACATATGTCCCTTATTTACTTCTTTATTGGTAATTTCCTTTTAAATATTGCCTTTTATTAGACAAATAAATTAATAATCAAGTTAAAACAAGATTACAATTCTGTTTTTAAAATGCATTATTTATACTTTAATTTAAATCAATTGATTTGCAAACTATATAAAAAAAATTATGTTGGATTGTGAGAATATAATCAAAAATTTATTTATTAACTAAAGTTGAAGATAAGATAATGCTGAATTAAAAATAATTATGTATTCGAAAGTTAGTCATATAATTGTTTTCAAAATAGTGTAACAATATAGAGGATATCTGTTTCAATAACATTCCTACTTACATTTTCTATTTACAAGGTGCGCCATCTTTATTATAAAACAATTTTCATTCATTTCGGACCTCGTGGGTGACAACATGCATGTCGTTTGCAAATAAAAATAAAAATAAAAAACAATTTCACATAGGATTAGGATATTTTTGTTTGTAACAATTCGTAGTAAAGTAATGCACAAATACTGTAAAGAAAATACTTAGTAAAAATCCAAAAGATCATTAAAATCAAATACAAATGTCGCGCATCAACCAACTTGGGTTTTTATCAACTATACAAATGCACACGTGTTTGTCCATTCACGTTAGTATTGATCACACATGACATTATCAGGTACCTTAAAACGATACATTACCTTTAATTTTAAGAGATGAATGAAACTCTCACTCTGCCGCAAGGATGACGAATCAATTCGACTCCTCACGTCTGGAGAAACAAATGAGCGAAGAAAGAGTACCCATGATCGACATTGAATTCCTTCACCGTGCAACGAATGCAAAATCCACCCTCCGTCCCGGTCCCAATCATTCATCCCAATTTATCATCTATCCATGAACACCCACCCACCCTTGCAATGTCAAAGGGAGGAGGGGGGGGTCATCGATAGAATCCTAAGGGAATCCAGAGGGGAGATATGTTTTTGTATATTTCTAAAAGGACGGGGGGGGGGTCGGAGGTCGGTCGGTCGGTCACGTCGTCGGGTCCCTATGGCCACAGGGGGTACAGCAGCAGCAGCAGCACTTGGCTAGGCTTGGCTTGGCATAGGAACTGCGTGTGTCCCTGGTCCTCGTCCTCCGTCTCCTCGTACTCCGCCCTTCCCTCTCTCGGACCTCGTATTCACTCGGCTCTTGCCTCGGTGCTCTCCTCGGAAACAACCAAGTCGTGGAGCTCTTGTGTTGAACCTTGGGCCTTGCGCGTGCATTCAATTAGGGTTGCATCGGTGCTGTTGGTTTGCGTCGCAGGGGGTTTGGGTTTTGGTGGAGAATGGGAGGCAGCGGATTTGGGGAAGAGTGCGGTGGGATTCAAGGCGAGGGGCGAAATCACGCAGCGGAAATCTGCATGGCGATCGGAGCGTTGGCGCGGTGGTGCGGCCATGGCTCCTGCCGATGGTGATTTTCGACCGTCGTGTCGAGGCGTAGCTCCCGGTTGCAGAAATCGTGTAGCTTTATCGATGAATTGTGGCTCTTGTGCAAAGCGTAATTTGGACACTAAGGATGTGGAGAGGCGGAAGGTGTTGCTGAAGTCGATCCCTTAGGGTGTGAGGTATCTTCGGAATTGTGCATTGGGACTGTGGTGACGAGAGGCGGCGGAGGAGAGAGGCGCGGCGGGAGCTCGTGCAGTTCTTGGGCTGTGATTTTAGTCTTGCGTGAGAATCGGGGGTGAATATTCGTTCTTTAGATTTTGTGGTTGCTCAAGATCCGGTGTGCTCGGTGCTGAAATTTAAGGGAGGATTCGTTGCGGTGTTGGGTTTTGGTAGAGTCATCCGCCGCAGTTCTTTCGAGGCAGTTGAATCTGGGAGGGATGTTGAGGTTGCGGAGTGGAGCGTAGAGGTTGCTCTGTCTTTCAATGAACTTGGCTTAGGGTGTTCGATTGCGGGAGATAATTTTTACTAAATATCAGAATGGCAGATCTCAAAACTAGGCTGTTGCCGCCCCGGCCGCCAGGTGCAGCTGGCCCGTCGGAGTCCATTTCTAAGAAGTCGGATATGTTAAAGCGGTCGCTGTTCCAAGGCATGGAAGGGGCACCGGTGAAGAAGCGCGGCCATGGAGTGCGGTCCTGGATCCGAATTGATCCTTCAGGAAATACTCAAATTTTAGAAGTAGACAAGGCCTCGCTAATGCGACGCTGTGATCTTCCTGCACGAGACTTGCGTCTTCTCGATCCGCTTTTTGTGTACCCGAGTACAATCCTTGGGCGTGAGCGTGCCATCGTGGTCAACTTGGAACAGATTCGATGCATCATCACTGCTGACGAAGTGCTTCTGCTTAATTCTATTGATAATTACGTGCTACAGTATGTGAACGAGCTGCAGAGACGGCTGTTAATGAAGAAACAGTCTGATATTGCCAGCTTCAAGTGGAGGCCTTCCCCTGCTGATTCCTCGGTCGCTGGGAATGGCAACGACTTTGAGTCGCAGCTCATGAGTCTCGATGAGCGGAAACATACGCTGCATGACGGGGATATGTTTAGTGGCTCTTCCGCTGATGATCTACCCTTCGAATTTCGGGCGCTTGAAGTCGGTCTTGAGGCTGCCTGCACGTATTTGGATACGCAGGTGCGCTAGACCTCCTCGATCACCCACAATGTCTGCATTTCGAGGCCTACGTCTCCAGCAACATCAATTAGCCTCCATCATAGTTGACTTCAGTTTGCTGTGTCTCAATATTCAGTTTATCTTGACAATCTTGTTTGAAATGCGGCTCAAGCATACACGTAACGCACCTGGTGTATTCCATGCATGTGTGTATTGTGGTTGCGCTACCAATCTAATTCTACAGGTTGTAGTTCAATATCAGTCCTGTGTAGTTCGTTGGGAAGACTCACTAACTTTTCCACTTGGAATGGATCCTATTTTATACCTGCAGCTGTATTTGGTTTACCTGGATTGATTAGCCTGCGAGTGATGGTAGGAATTCTTCTGTTAATAGCTGCCGACATAGCTAGAACTTGGCCAATGAGGGAGGCTGTTATTCTCGTTCCTTTTTCAATTCACTAAACTTCAATGTTAGTTTTAAATTTACATCAACTTTTTACCCTTTTTTTCCGGAGATGAAGGCAGTAATCACAAATTAATCTCAATATCATGATACTGCAGAATCTGGAGTCCACTTGTACTGCGCAATGCAATTCGTTCTCGCCACCTGCTTCAAATTGATGTGGGGCATTCTTGTAGTTGTTGGAGTGTTCTCCTCATGACAGTTCCCTGATATATTTGTTGAACATTTTCAGTTATGCCAGTAGTACTGGTGCACTAGCATTCTTAGTCACCTTGGTACTTGTTTAGTCTTAATATTTGTTAGATTTTGTCTGATCACGTACATGAGAGTTCTTTCAGTGATCTACGGTGAAACTTTGTCGAATCCTTTTGTGTCCGCACAAACACTTTCAAACCCATTCTCTGTGCAAGTTACATAGTTCGCAACCACTATTGTGTTTAGATTTTTTCTTGTATCAGTGGGTCAGTAACGGTCGACATTTAGGTACTAACCGGCTCAACTATTTCTATAAGCTGTGTAACCGCTTCAATTCTAGCGACTTTTGGCTCTGTATTTCGAAGTTTACTGTATTATCTAACTCACATTTGCTAACTTGTATTCCATTCATATGAATGCAGGCCGCAGATTTGGAGGAAGAGGTCTATCCAGTTCTTGACGAATTAACTACCAGGATCAGCACACTTAATCTTGAGCATGTTCGTCGGTTAAAGAGTCGTCTTGTAGCTCTAACAAGACGTGTACAAAAGGTAAGTCTTGATAGTTTCTATTTCAAGTGTCAGTATTAGCATTTGTCAAGCTGTGGATGTTGCGATGTGCAGAAGCAGCTTTCGCGTATCAAATTGGACATTTACAAGCGCGGATTATTCCTGAATTACCTGCATGCATGTCCAGGTGCGAGATGAAATCGAACAACTAATGGATGATGACAGCGATATGGCAGAGATGTATTTAACGGAGAAGAAGGAGCAGCAGGCCGACTTTTCTTTTTTTGATCAAAAATCTGGATCTCATTTGAGCAATATTGGACCAGGGTGTTCAATGTCGGCTCCTGTTTCTCCTGTTGGTTCACCAGTTGGATCGACACATCAGTCCTACATGGACAGACGACTAGAGAAGAGCTTTAGTCAAAAGTCGAGGCAGGATAGTATGACTAGTTCAAGAACAACTGAAGTGGAGGAGCTGGAGATGCTTTTGGAAGCATACTTTGTTGTCATAGATGGAACTCTTAACAAGTTAACTTCGGTAACTATCTTTCCTTTCTATGTTATTAGCGTCTCTCTCATTAACTTCTGATTAGACTGTTGGTGGACTTTCAGCATTCTTTTATTGTAATCAGAGCTTAGAGAGAGCTTCTATTTAGATCACAAACATATAGAATGACGTTTACGAGTTGCATACATGCAGTTGAAGGAGTACATAGATGACACGGAGGACTTTATTAACATACAGCTGGTAAGTTCACTTCGCGTACAAGAGGGTTGATAGTTTCAGTTGAGATTTGACCAACTTTAATTTCAAGGGACGTGATTTCTACTTTACTAGATCCTTTGCTTTGAGTTATTAAGACAGGAATATGGTACGAACTTAAATTAGTTTTACTAGCTTTTTCTGTCGTTTTTCTGTACAGTTTAGTTGGTTCAATGAGCCAAGCGAGATGAATTTAACAAATGCGAAGCTTTTGATACTAATTTATCTTGTCATCTATGTCTTATTGATAGTTCTCAGCTAGATCAAATCAGAATCAGTTGTCTGATGTAGCATATTCTGTCCAATCTCCATCTTACAATCGACTTCGTATAGGTTCTGGACGTAGAACATACATGTTACTCATCATCGCTAATTTTGTGGGCGATGGGAAATATTTGAACAGGACAATGTGCGGAATCAGCTGATTCAATTTGAGCTTTTGCTTACAACGGCAACATTTGTCTTGGCCATCTACAGTGTGGTGGCAGGCGTGTTTGGAATGAATATTCCAATGGCTTTGTTTGACGAGCCTGAGGCCTTCAAGTGGGTTTTAATTATTTCTGGGCTTGGTGGCGCCCTAGTTTTCATAGCATTTTTATGGTTCTTCAAGCAAAAACGCTTGATGCCGTTGTAGCCATAGTATTTTTGTCTCGTGTATTATTAGTGAAAATGTTGAAGTATCTAATTTCTGGAGATACCCGATTCAGATCTAACTTGTGTAAAGCTACTCTTGAATCTTTTTGTAGAGTAATGCTCCTCACTATACGCTGCAAACTACTTAAACTAGCGCGTTGCAGCGTCATAGAGGTGAAGCATTTGCGCATTTCATGTTTCTTTGTAAACATTAAACTCATTTGCCAAGAAAACATGCGCAGGTTGAGGAAAGGTCCCTCCTAATTTTAAGAGGCACAATGTCACAGAAAATAGGTCTTTATTTGTAAGACGGGTTTGCTGGACTCTCGTAATAGAGGGTGGAGCTATTCTTTGTCAATGGTAGAGAATGAAAGCTCGGATACGATTTTGTAAGTAATTTCACTCTATAATTTACTTTGCTAGTGATTATACTTATGTTAAATGTCCCGAGCATGGCATCTTAGCTGGGACTTCTACTGGAGGCGTAATTCTAAAGTGTATTGTGGTAACACTGATTGGAAGTTCAGGACGTCTTCAGCTACTCCTCTTTTTATGACCGTGTGTTGTGGACAAGGTTTTGGTGCTTCTTTAGCATGTACCCAGCAGGAAGGATCATGCTATGCGAGCTGCTGTGATTGCGTATTTCCTGCTCATACCTGTTTATCTGCCTGCTATGTTTGGAGTTATTTCACTGTTGCTTGTCGATCGTCATTCTAGAGATCTCACCTAAAAACTGCAGTTTGATGTTTGAGCAGAGCTATCCCTACACCATTGTCGGCGTTTGATTGGTGCAGCATGTGAGTGTTGAAAAGGGTACAGCTTGACATGATTGTAGTGAAACTTAACCTTACCTTTCGAGAGCCTCTTAGCAAGACCATCTTTTATTTCATACTTTTTACTCATGGTTCACATACTAAACCCAAAACCTTAAGGCTCGATTTGCCTAGTTTTCTGGATTTTCATGTAATTTTGATTATTGTATTATAATCCTCATCGACTAAACACCTCATAATAAAATATCATATAAATAGAATTAATTTAAGTAATGAAGAAATACATAAAATCACATAGACAGAGATTTAATATCAATTTTGAAAAATGGATAAATAAATAAATTAATACATACTTGTACATTATGAAAATGCATTAAAAAATGGAATAAATTCCACTTCAGAATTTAGTTTTGTGAAACATATCTAAAATTTATGATGTCTGGCAGATAATATACACATGTATATATTTAGTAGCTTCCAATTTAACTATCTTTTGACACATGAGTTTATTTTTACTCCTTGATTGGTAAAAAATGTATAATTATTTCTTTTATTTTTATGATACTTTTGGTACTTTATAATAAGCTAAATTTTATTCCTGATGATTATTATTTAGATGATGGCCTGATGGGAGTAGCCCTCATTATCAAAAGGAAAAAGGAAAATTCTATTTTATTAGAGTTCTTATTATATCTATATATATATATATATATATATATATGTCATTAAAAAATAAAAAGATCAAAGGAGTAGGAAGAAGAATAGAGACGAGAAGAGAAGAAGGAGAAAGAAGTAATAGGAGAAGAAGAAAAGAAGGACAAAAGAAAAAAAGAAAAATATATAAAGAAATGAAAGATGATCGAAAAGGCGAAAGCTGCCCTTGAATGGCGGCAACTTCTTCATGGAGAGGGGTCTAGGGGTCTAGGCCACCCCGGATCCCCCCTCCAGTTTTTGATTTTTTCTTTCAAAGTACTCTGGGCCCAAACGGCAACAGAATCCCTCTTGGAAGTTTTTTTTCTACATCAATGTGAGTATTTGGAGCGGTGCTGAGGGGAGGACGTCGTCGTCCACTGATCGGCAGCTGGGTATTTGAGGAGCCACATCTTGTGTTCTTGTGTGTTTTTAAACTAGGGGTTCTACCGATCGGGGTTCTTTTTTCTTTGAATTGCGTTCTCTGGATTGTTTTGTTGAATGTGCGAGGGAGTTGCGGCTAAAGACTTTCTCCCGCTCTTGTGTGGTTGTGAGTGGCTCGGTGGGCCGAGCATTGTGCAGCGCCAAAGGCCATTGGTCTTGCACAAAAGGATCTGAAAGTCTGCTTTTGGCGGTGCTGGTGCGAGTTTGGAGGAACATCAACGTGCATTGGGCTTCCATTTTGGTGTCCTTGAGGCGGACGTAAATGGCCCGGTTTGAGTTATGTGAGCTTTATTTTTTCTTTATCCGGCTACCATTTTGGTTGCAGTATTGCCACTCACTAGTACTGGCTCTAACGGCAATTGATTGCGTTATCAATGAGAGCTTCACAATTACTAGGGTGCTGCTGAAGTGCGGTTGATCAGTTGCGCAAGAGGGCTTGACAGCACTAGGAAGCTGCTATCAATGATGTCCGACAAATCATGGGTTCCATTGGTGAGACCCCTTGCTATCAATTGTTGTTAGTCGGATCCTTTGACAAGCAGTAATCTTGAGTTGTTTTGTTTCTCTGTTGGTTGCATTAAGGTGGACGTGAGAATTCTACCTCTTGTTTTTTGTTATTGCAGTGGCATGCCACAACTCACGTAATCTTCTTCTCTGTTGGATACGAATGGCACTTGTTGTTTCTTGCCATTTTCTGGTTCTACTTTTTTGCATAGTTGTTCTTGAATACAGCGCCGTCAAGTGGGGTAGCGACGTTGTAATGGCTCAATTTCACATTAGAAGTCGAGGGAGTCAGTTGTGAGGCTAGTTGCTGCGGTGCTCTTTAGCGCCATTTTTGTTTTTTCCTTCTAGCAATTGAAGTAAAGCTCGGAACCACATTGTGGGTGGCATTAGAATCAAACTAGGGCGGCAGCGGTCGTCAACTGCGAAGAGGATCAATATCACGGTAGGTCGGTGGTGGATCTTCTACTTTGCATCGTTTAGTGTTCTCATATGTAGGAAGGGTTGAGACTCAAAATCAGGAGATTAGAGAGGCCATCTCTGCTTGCTATATGATCGTCGAGTTGGCGGTGACAACTTGGACAGTCTGCATTCCTGCTACCTCCTTCCCTTAGTAGAAATGGAAGATTATCTCCGATTAAGCATTACACGTCCACAGTTCCAATTAGAGTTCTTGGGCAGCGATTTTGTCTGTTGGTTGCTATTTACAAGTCGCTAAATTGATCAACACGCATCTGGACTTATTCCTGCAAAGGTGATTCACGAGGTGTAGACATCCAATTCCGATTGATCAATTGAGTTAGTAGAAAACATCTGATCTTGCAGCATTAGGCTGAATGCCTAAGAAGGTAGTTAATCTGAGTTGGATAACATTGACTAGCGAGTTCTTAGCCTAGGTTGTAGAATTGTTACATGGATTTTTTCTTAGCATCAACGGAAGATTGCATGAAGGACTTATTGCATGGCGAGTTCCGCGACTTGAGGGTAGAACTCTAGGAGTGCCTCTCTAGGTTTTCCACCATTTTTGTATACTGCGGATTGAAGCAAGAACCAAGCAATTAGGCAACTTAACAATGTCAAAAAAAGAAATCAGCAGTGGCCTTATTGCGGTTTGAGAGTGGAGTGTGGGGAGCCCAGCCGAGATCAACAGTCGTTGAGGAAGAGAAAATCTTGAGGGTTACAGCAGTCTTTGCGTGGAGCGGAAAAGCAAGTTGCAGGTCGCATCACCCTCCTCTCAGTAAGAGCTTTCCGGATTAGATGATTAGTTAGACAAATGGATTAGGATTGGAATTGAATTAGGTTAATTGAATGAAAATTGAAGTGAATGAATAATTAAATTGGATGAAATTTAAGTAGATATTCTCATATTTAGATGAATTATTATATTTGGATCAATATTCATTCAAGGATGAATTTTTGTTGATGGATGAATATTAATTCAAAATAAATTATAAATAATAAACAAATAGATAAATATAAAATAAAATATACAAATTAAATAATTAAATTAAGAATTAAGAGAAATAGTTCCTTGAGGCATGTATGTTGTGAATAGATTACTATTGTAAGTGTGAATTAATTGTAGAGGTTTTTGTTTAATAATCTGGGTGTTTAAAAATGATTTAAGAATGAGTTGATTGGGATTTAATTAATAACTATAACTTCTAAAATTCCACATAGTCAATTCACTTATTGTGAATTAGAATAAACTTCCAATTAATACAGGTTTATTTTAGTTCACAATGTGAATGATTAAAAAATATAAACAAGGATTAAAAATATTTTTATGTATTTGTAAATTTAATAAGTTAATTAAAAATTAATTAAAAAATATAGATGTAAATTTTATAAATTATAATCTACAATGTTCTTGTATGAAAAGATTAGAATTATTAAAATTAAGAGAATAATAAATTAATCTAATTTTTTATTAAATCAATCTACCTATCATTAAAAATTGGCATATAGATTGTTGAATTCGTTTTCATTATTATAACCATTAATTACATTTGGATATATACAATCATAGTTTTAAAAAAAATGAAATTTGTACAATTATCCAGGTATCATCAATAACAATAGTTAACTATCAATAGCTATAATAAAGCATTTCTTTCCTTTGATCAACCTTGTCAAGTCTATAATTTCTTATATATTCAACTATCTTTTTTTTCAACTTACACTATAATCTTATAATTTTTTTGACATTGTGCTTAGTATTTAAGAAGAGAGAGAAGAAAATGTCTATTCTAAGGTTATTTACATTTTAAAATAAAAAACATGGTACACATGTCTTCTCCATAAGAGAGATATCTTCAATATTTTAAAGACATGAAATAAAATATAGATAGGATTGCATATATTTTAAAATATGTAATTTGCAAAGCATTGAAAAGCATACTTTGAAAAGCATTGTATAGATTTCAAATGTAATAAGAGATAAATTTATTGTGAGTAAAACAACTTCATTTGTCAATGAAATATAATAAGTTAATTGATTGAGTGTCTATTTAAATGGCATGCATATTGTTTGCAGGGTAGTATACACTAGCACTTGACAATATCAAATAATCAATATAATTATAGATCTTCTATATCACTTATAGGTTGTTTTATTGCTTAACAATTTTAACTAGCAGAGAAAGAGATGACTACTGAGATTCTTATTGCCAAAGTGCTACCAAAAAATGTAGTAACTATATAATATAAAAGAGATTCTAAAAGTTGTATAATTACTTGTAATATTTAGAATGAGTGCCAATAATTGCGTCATATCACTCTTAATAGTCGTTTGCCTATTTTTTGTCTTATAAAAACTTGAAGTATTGTTTATTATAAATTTACTTATTAATGCAATAAAGACAAGAAGATATATATATATATATATATATATATATATATATATATATTTTTTTAATGGACATTAATCCAACTAATTTACTTGTATAGAAATATTTGATCTATATGTATTGATACTAATCATAGTCCAATACTAATAAATTCCATTAAAATTATCTTTCCAACTTCAATGGTCTTACTTTGCATTTGAAATATTAAAAATAATGTATTAGCTAACTATAAGAAATATTTTGCATCCAAATTGGAAGCATGGTGGTTGTTATTTCTTGCAAATTGGACCAATATAGTGAGTGTGTTAAGGACAAGAACATGATAAAGACAAATAAAAAAGTGAGACTTCTCTCAAAGAAAGATGACAAAATAGAAATAACTTGATATATATATTAAGAAAGAAACTGGAATGGCTATTGCCAAAAGACAAGAAAAGTAGAGACCCTTGAAATTAGATTGGAAGCAAGAAAAGAGTTGACAAGAGTGAAGAAGGCTTCACTCTTTTCTCTATATATACTATCTAACTAAGGGCTACATGGCAACGTTTTATAGGACCTCCAATATGTGTTGACTTTGTAGGACACATGCCTTGACTTACAAGGCAAGTTTTTCTATATGTGGGCCACATAGTTAGTTTAGTCTTCAAGCTAACAACATGTGTGGCACATGGCCAACTTTTTGACCATGTTTTTAATCCAAAAAGTCAATTAAAGACACCTATAAAGTCAAAGCAGTGTCTATGAAGCTTCTAAGAAGCTTTCATACTAAATACTATAGAATTAATTTATTTTTATCTACTTTTACTTAGTTCTATCTATTTATATATGTAATTACTGGCTTACATGAATATGTCCATGATATTATCCCCCTTCTAAGAACGAGTTCTATGAGGAGCGATCATCATATGTTGAGGAAATCTATGATGTGATGAATTGTATTCGTTACATACTCTGATCTTTGTTCTCTTTGAAGATGATTAATAGGGCCTCTCAACCATCGGTAGTCTGTCATATCAAGGTGGAAAGACCACCAAGTTATTTGATTATTGTTGACGCCTTCATAACTTCCTTCAAATAAAATATTTGGAACACCATCAGGAGTTGTTCCTAGCTCTAATAAAATTACCAAACATCAGGAGTCCCTTCCAAGATCATGATACCAAACGCGTTGTATCTCGCCATCTATTCAAGGAAGAAGATGTCGTTCTTGAAGATCTTAATCTCGATTACATCATCTTGAAGGTTGTGACAATCATAATGTCTCGTCCGGTAGGTCAACAAACGAAGGCTCTTGAGTCGAATCCGCTCGTTGTTGGTTGTCCATTTCCTGAGTGTCACAACTACAAAGAAGCTAAAAACAAGGATTGAAAGTAGAATGTTATCTTGTCTAGATGTTGTTTCTTTTATAAAGAAGGTTTTCATCTTGATTTTGATGGATGTTGTTGATAAAAATCCTCCACCTTCTTTGTTGCATTTACAAGATTCTTTACTAGCTCCCATGTGTGTTCACTAATATCATATCAATGGCAATGGATGAGATATTTCAATTTATTTTGGCACCGCCTTGAATCTAAGTCTTCTTCTACTTCAAACTCTTCATTATTGTCCACTTCTATAAAAGGAGGTGGAGCTTGTCTTCTTCTTGGTATGTCTACTATCTTGTGTGGTTCAAAATGAGATACGTGGAATATAAGATGGATTTTCATTAACTTCGATAGATATAAACGATATGCAATTGGATTGATTTGTGCAGAAATAGAAAAATGGTCTGAGCTTTTGATAGTCCAACTTGTCACAAGGGTGAGTATTCTTGATATTGCGATGAAGTTATCATACCTTATCATCTATGTGGAATGGTGATTGTTCCTTTTGATAGACATTTGCATTGATCTTTTGTTGTTCTTGAGCTTCTTTTAACTGCACCTTCATCGTTGCATGTAGCTCTGACAAATTAATTGCCAAATCTTTCGCAGCAGGATTATCAACTTTTGAAAAGTCAAAAGTATCAAGTCATAGATGATAATCATAATTAGCAAAAAATGGTATTTTTTTACAGAAGAATGTACGGTATTATTGTAAGCAAGCTTTGCTAATGGCAAAAATATTATCTAATCATCTTGTTGGTAGTTAATGGTATATCTTAAATACTGCTCCAAAATTTCATTAATACGCTCCGTTTATCCATCAGTTTGAGGATGGAATATCGAAGATACTTTTATATCCACTTTTAGAATCTTGAAAAGACTCTGCCAAAATGGATAATGGCTGAAGAAGTCCATAAGGTCAATGACGAGGAGTTTTTGATTTCGAACAAACATCACAAGATTGTACAAAATCTTTGACTGCTTTCCATATTTGGAGCCACCAAAAGTCCCTAGATATTAATTCCAAAGTTTTATTGTACCCAAAATATCTTGTTACTAGAAAGTCATAACGAGCTTGAAGAACACGTAATCGAGCTTCACCTTCTGGAACATATAGGTGTCCCTCAAAATATAGCAGATTCTTCTTGAATTCAAACTTGAAAGTATCATGAGACTTTGAAGGATTTTTCTTAATATCACAAATAAGAGGATCAGAAGACATACTTGATTGAACTTGCGTAATGAAAGTTGAATCAACAGTTAGTGTTGATTTCATTGCTCAAAGATGAAGATGCTCTGACTTCAAGAAAATTATTTGTTGTTGATCAAATACAACATCTTCTTCTTTTGGTATAAGATAAGGTCATCTAGAGAGTGCATCTGACAAACCCTGTTGTTTTTCTGATTAATAAGTGATCTTTAATTCGAATCTTAACATAATCATACTTGAATGGGCTTGGCGATGATTTAAAATACATGTTGATATAAAATATTCAAGATTCTTGTGATTTGTATATAGTGTGACTGGGCTAGAAGTACCTCCTAGATAATGGCGCCATTCTTAAAATGAATCCATGATTGCAAAAAGTTCTTTATCGTAGATTTCATAGTTGATCTCGGCTGTTGAAATTTTTTTGGAATGAAAAGCTATTGGGTGAAGTTTATCATCTGTTCCCATTTGTGACAATACAACACCCAAAGTAAAATTTGAAGCGTCTGTTTCCATAAAAAACTGGCTTAGAAAAATTGACACGATACAAGATTGGTGCAGAAACAAAGGCTGTCTTCAAAGCTTCAAATGCTACTTTTGTTTCTTGATTCCACTGAAGTTTGTCTTTGCAAATAAAACGTATAAGTGGAGCTGCAACTTGAGAGAAGTCTTTGATGAAGATTCGATAGTAGTTAGCAAATTCCAAAAAGCATTAGACATCTCTTACCATTTTTGACATCTTTCAATCCATAATAATTTGAACTTTCTTAGGATCTATCATAAGTCCATCATTTGAAATGATATATCCTAAGAAGTCGACTTGAATAGTGTGAAATACATACTTTTTTATCTTGGCATAGAGTCCTGCATCTCTTAGTTTTTGTAATACTTGGCGAACATGAAGTTCATGTTCTTCTGGGTTCTTAGAATAGATTAAAATGTCGTTTTGGTAACAGATAAAAAAATTATTCAAAAACTCTTAAAAGACATCGTTCATTAGATGTTGGAATACTGTTGGTATATTTGTAAGTCTAAAAGGTATGACATTGTATTCAAAATGTCCATACCTTCTTCGAAACATAGTCTTCTATTCATCTCCTTCTTTGATGCATACCAATTTACATGCTCTCCATAGATCTATTTTTTTATAGATCTTAGCTTGATTCAACTGATCAAGAAGTCCAGATATCAAAGGTAGCGGATACCTATTTTTAATAGTGATTTTATTGAATCCTCAATAATCAATACACATCCACAATGATCTATCTTTTTTCTTCACAAATACAATTGGAACTCATGTTGGAGATTTGGAATGGTGTATGAAGTTTTTGGCCAAATTCTCTTTAATATACTCCTTGAATTCAGCTAACTCATTTTGAGATAAATTATAGATTAGTCCAAATGGTAGATGTGCTCTTTCTTGAAGGTCAATTGAGGAGTCATAGGAACGATGTTTTGGAAGAGTATATATATTCTTTTTATGAAATACATCTTAAAAATCTTGACATTGGGTTGAAATGCCACTTGAAGTCTTTCCACCAATAGAAACAGGTGTGGCATAAATGACACAAGGTGATCCTTCTTTTGTAGCATGCAAGAAAGCACTTGCACCTACAAATATAGGTTTAATTATACTAGACTTATGAATTTATATTTGATTAACTACACTCTTAGTTATACTTTCAAAAAAGTCAAGACTATGAGAAGTCTAATCTATTTTAGGGTTATATTTTTTTAGCCATGATAAATCTAAAATGACTGGATTAAAAAGAGATCTAATAATATTAAATATTATAAAGCTACTATGTCCATTAGTTGCTATTTTTATAGAAAAGGTTTAATGAGTAACATCTCTTGAAGACAATGGACGACCATCTATGACTTCTACATGAACAGATTTAGTTTTCTTTGCTAAAAATATACTATATCTTTTAGCAAATTTTTCATCTAAGAAACATGCTGAGGCTCTTGAATCTAGTAAAGCAAAGGCTTTGAGATGTTTAGGTCCTAGAATAATATTTATCGTAAAATATGGAGAGGATTTTGAAGAGAAGATAGGACCTTCACCAGGCGTTGTACAAGGTTTCAACCGCACGATCCCTATTGTAGCTGGATAAATTCATTTTTTGACATGCTATCTTCTTTGATCGCCTTACTCCTCATTTTATGGTTGCGTTGTTTCTTTGGACAATGTTGAGCACTATGCTTAGGTTCTCCATAATATAAGTACAATCTTTCTTGATGATGACGAGTCTTTTCTTGCTCAATAAGAGGTTTGAAACGTACTGCATCAATTTACATATCCTCTACTTCCAAATGTATGTGTTGAAGAGATATTGGTGTTGCTATTGAATTATAGTTACGTTGAGGTCTACTTGTATGAATCTCAGATTAGAATTCAAAAAGGTAATTGTCTCACTTCACATCAAAGTCAATTATTTGACTCAATGTTTGAGGTTCAAGTAAGTTGAGCATTAAATTTTTTACCTCATATTGTAATCCGTAGAAAAATTGGCTAATAAGTGTAGCAACATCCGAGTTGATATAAGTTGTAAGTTGTCAAAATTGTGAAGCATACATCGTTACTGATCGATTACCTTGTCGTAAAATATGGATCTTATTGATTGCAATACGAATTGCATCGTGTTTTCCATATATGGATTGAAACTCTACCAAAAAGTCTCTAGATTATCTAATATTAGATCTCGTCGTTCAAGAAAAGATAAAAACCATGATAATGTTAAAACTAAAAGAAGCATACCAATGAATCTAACTTGTGATCCTAGAGTTGGATAGCTTTGGAATTGAAGTTCAATCACAAGTTGTACTTGATTGATAAATCCTCTAAACTTTGATATGGTGCCATCAAATTTCTCGGATAGGACAATTTTTAGTTCTCTAACACTGGAAGGGCATTCCATCATAGGATGAGGGACATGATTTGATGCAGATGTTGAAGCAGCTCCAATCATTTCTATATCTTCACTTCCTGCCACTCTTGTTACTCCTTGTGGTGGTAAATTGAGTTGATGCATCACAATTATTAACTCTCTTAATTGTTCTTGCATTTGTGCCATTGCACTCTTCATTTCAGCAAGTTTTGCCATGATAACACTTAAAAAAGAGAAGATGTCTAATATCGCTCAAAACAAATAGAAGAGACGACTTGAGAACAAAGAAAATACTAAGGACAATATTAGTTTATAAGAGGATAATTTGTAACTTCTAATATGCTTCTGTCTTATCAAGAAAAAGAGATAATCCACTCTTTATCAAGATTAGACAAAGCTTTTATATTATAAGTGTATTCTTTCAATTTGTGAAGGATAAGAACATGATAAAGATAAATAAACAAGTGAGACTTCTCTCAAAGAAAGATGACAAAATAGAAAGAATTTGATATGTATATTAAGAAAGAAATTGGAATAGCTATTGCCAAAAGATAAGAAAAGTAGAGACCCTTGAAATTAGATTAGAAGCAAGAAAAGAGTTGATAAGAGTGAAGGAAGCTTCACTCTTGTCTCTATATATACTATCTAACTAGGAGCTACGTGGCGACGTTCTATAAGACCTCCAATATGTGTTGACTTTGTAGGACACATGCCTTGACTTACAAGGAATTTTTTTTTTCATGTAGGCCACATCGTTAGCTTGGTCTTCAAGCTAACAACATGTGTGGCACATAACCAACTTATTGACTATATTTTTAATCCAAAAAGTCAATTAATGATACCTATAAAGTCAAAGCAGCGTCTATAAAGCTTCTAAAAAGCTTTTATATCAAATACTATAGAATTAATCTACTTTTATCTACTTTTACTTTCTTCTACTTATTTACATATGTAATTATTGGCTATCATGAGTATGTCCGTGACAGAGTGCTACTTTTAAAGAGCTTTAAGATATGAAATAGTCTATCCTTTCTACCTAGTATACTCCTATAGTTGTCTATGTAATTATTGAATACTTATGAAATACTTAGATATTACACAAGAAATATTTTTATTAAAGCTTGGAAAAATACATATCTTCATTTAGAAGTGTAAGTATATTGCAAACCAAGGGTCAATATTTGGCATTGAAGTCGTATTTAAAAGTATCTACTAAAGATCTTTCAAAAGTTTAAATTTGTCTTCTTTACTTTTTTAAAAATATAATAAAAAAAAGCAAAGCACATGAGAATTTGGAACAAATATTTTTATATTATCAACATAATATTGGTTTTTTTATAAATATTTTGAAACATATGTCCATGCATGCATGCATATTGAGCTACTACCACCCTACTAACAAGAAAAAGTTTATGAATAGCTATTGGAACTTGTATCTATGATTGTGAGGTTGAAAAATTTATCAAAGAGATATTAAAAAGTCATAAAAAAGTATCTATTTAATATTTTTATTTATAGTTTAAAAATTTCAAAAAAATAATAAATTAAAAGTCTTTGTAGAAATTACAAAGGTTCTAAAGATAATATTCACTTTTTTCCTATTTTAATTACTTTTCTTTTACAACTATCTACAAATGGATTGTAGATATAATCAAGTTTATAGCAGTAATCTACAAAAACTAATTTACATATAATTAGAGCTTGTTATACTATTCTAATAATTTATTTTGAATATCATTTCAATTTTTGTTATAAATAAATTAAGCAATTTGATTTTGCTAATTAATGATGGTAGTGAGGTGGTAGAGGTAGAAAGAATGGTTTTCATAAGGATAGATAGAAGTTGTATATTAGTCTTCTGTAGTTATAATGGTTGTTGCAATACCAAAAACACAGTAGACATATCTTGATTGTGAATTTTTTTATTTCTAAAATAGCTAATATCAACTCCAAAAATAGTTCACAACACTTTATTTCTTTATAATCTACAAATGATCTTAAAAGAAAATACTTAAAAAAATATTAATTCAATTGTATTGAATCTTAAATTGCTAAGTGACTTATAATTTATAATAAGATTGCAAGCAATTATAGGAGAATACTTGCAAAGAAACAAGAATCCAAAAGAATCCAATTGAAATTTCAAATGTTTATGAAATCTTACTTTAAGCTATGTGTGATACAACTTAGTAGAAATAGATAATAGATACTTCATGACCAATCTACTTTGCATGCAATGTCAATAATTTGGAGACCAAATCTAAGATAAGTTGAAAAAGATAAGAATATTGCTAAATTTCTATTGCATATAAGTACAAAAAAAAAAAATTCTTTTGACTAATTTTTATATAAAGAAAAAATTTTGAGTTGTTAAAGATTGTATAGTGTGAGCTAAAATAAACCTCTAGTAGTTGGAAGTTTAATTTAGATTACAATAAGAAAATTAATCTTAGAAATTTTAGTTCTTATTTAAATCCTAATGAATTCATTCTTCTTTCTTAAATCACTTGATTAATAAAGCCTAATATTTATCATTAATTCATATTTATAATAATGAATTATTTATAAAATACATGCTGAAATAAAATTCCTTCTTTTAATTCTTAATTCATTTATATGTAAATATATATAATTTTTTATAATTTTTTATACTTTATTTTTTTATATATAATATTATATTATATTATTTTAATCAAAATTCATCCATTAATAAAATATTATCTAAATATAAATAACTTTTCATTTATAATTTTGTTTTTAAGCATGCTTAAATTCATTGTTGATTAAAATTCCATTCTTTAATTAATTCTCATCTAATATAAAAACTCATCCAAATTAAATTAATTCAATCTTAACCTAAGTTCATCCTTCTTACCATGGTTTGTTTAATCATAATTCATCTACCTAAACAAATCTTTTTTGAAATTCTTATGGAGATGGAAATGGTGCAGTGTGCAATATATTCCATGTCATAGTACCTCTACAGCATTGCAACAATAAATTCTTGTTGGTAATTTATTTCAATTGCCAAGCTTTTCTTATTTTCAAAGCAAGTTTAATTTTACCCATGCTGTTGATTCCTAGTAAGACTTCTTGTATTCTACTATCAACTTTTAATAAGTCAGGTGTAATATCATTGTCGAATCTTTAATTTACTTATTTTGTATTGTTGCATGGTTGCCTACTTGACGACTTCAAGATTTCACCTTTTAGGTGCTCTTACAATTTGAAGTTGACACCAAGGAAGAAACCATTGCAATACAAGTAGACCACAATAAATCAAATCAAAGGTGTGGATGTATGCCTTCAATTGTACGAATTGAAATTCCTCTTGAGATCCAACAAGCATTGATAAATGCCTTCCTATAATAATATTGCATATACTTGAACCTATCATAGCATTGCATTATAAACAATCAACAAATCCAACAACACTCTCACCTCATTGATCAATTTGAATCACTACATCATTATATGCATTGCTTAAGAAAAAAATCAAAATGATGCCTAAGATCACCTAAGAGCCTACAGTATAGAAGGAAAAAAAAAGCAAAAAAATCATTCCATTTAATCTATAAAAACATAGAAGCAAAGAAACTATAATGAAAAAAAACATCTCCAACAACCTTTGTAGCAACCAAATCCCATAATCTTTAAAAAATCAAAAAAAAAAAAAAAAAAAAAAAAACATAATGAAATGTCAACCACAAGCCAAAAAAAAAATACCAATTATGTTACTTTGCCTTCAACTAGCCACAATACCTCCTATCAAGAAAATCACAAGGAAGATAGCGCTGGGATTTTTTTATTTCTTAATGCTACCTTGGTTGTAATATTTTAGTTATACTTTGTCAATCTCTTGCTACTAACATTTATTTACTCAAAGAGGGCTACTCCCATTGGACCAACATCTACTATTGGCTACAAAAGAGACATTTATCATAAAAATTTATCTTAATAAATTCTATCTTAGACTGCATATCTGCTATTAATAATCTATATTTTTTTATTTTTTTAAAAAAATCTACTACTAATTCACAAAATCTATAATTTTTAGTATAATAATTTTTTTTTTTATGCTAAGCATTGAAGTGAGTCAATCCAAAGACTTACATATGGCAACCATCTAGGACAATTCAAAGAGGTAGAGAATCCATATTTTTTCCTCCATAGGTAAGTCCATATCTAAAATTAATCTTTCTAGTTATAATATCCTATCAAAACTAGGAAAAAAAGTGCTAATGAATCCAAAATAAAATTTTCATAAAAAGATTTTGATTAATTTAGTTTTATTTCTATCTTCTAATATTAATATTCTTGAGATAGAAGGACTATTGAAGAACGTAGTCTTTTTTTATTAAGCTAAGCAAAATAATTCTATAGGATAAAAAAAGTGACAAAATAAAAGAGGTATAATAGTAAAAAAAGAAAAAGAAAATAAAATATTTAGAAGTAAAAATTTAAAATTTAATGCTATATAATTTTTATCTAAAGAGAAGAATTTAGATTAGAAACCATGAGGCCTACATATCTGAGAGTACAAAATTCACTCCTTAATCCAATTACAAAATGGCCTTAATTAAGAGTTTCTTATAATGGATGGTGTGAAGTGAAAGTAGCAAGAATAAGAACCTAAGAATTAAAACAAGAAATAAGTAGAACAAATATAATCAAATAATTGTATATTATAAAATTAGTCATAGTTTATTCATTAATTTTTTATCTAGATTATTATATAACTAGTCATAGTTTATTCATTAATTTTTTATCTAGATTATTATATAACTAGTCATAGTTTTTTCATTAAGTTTTTATCATAGATTAAAAGATCTTTAGAAAAATAAGACATGTACAATACTTTTTGGGCTTTGCCAATTATTACCAAATCTTTATCAAGATATTTTTTTAAGTTGTAATTCCACTTATACATTTCACTTGTAAAAACAAACTTGAGTGGAATAAAGAAGCCGAAGAATCATTTGCTACTTTAAAGAAGGAATTTACTTCTGCACCAATTTTGTATTGCATCGACTTTTCCAACGTATTTTTTATAGAAACAAATGCATCAGATTTTACATTGGGTGCAATATTGTCAAAAATGGGAATAAATGAAAAATTCCATCTAATAGCTTTTTATTCTAAGAAAATTTTTAATAGCCGAGATTAACTATGAGATCTACAATAAAGAACTTCTTATAATTATGGATTCATTTGAAGAATGGTGTCATTGTCTAGAAGGCACTTCAAGTCTAATTATAGTATATATAAATCACAAGAATCTCAAGTATTTCAAGTTGGCATGTATTTTGAATTGTCGCCAAGTCTATTGGAGCATGTCATTATTAAGATTTGATTTTAAGATCACATATCAACCTAGAAAACAACAAGGTTTGTCAGATGCTCTTTCTAGACTCTCTTATCTTATACCAAAAGAAGGAGAAATATCTTTTGATCAACAAAAAATAATCCCCTTCAAGTTAGAGCATTTTTATCTTCGAACAATGAAATCAACATTGATTGTTGATTTAACCTTTGTCAAATAAATTCAATTAAGTATATCTTTTGATTTTTTTATTTATAATATCAAGAATCTTTCTTCTAAGTTTCATGATATTTCAAAGTTCAAGTTCAAAAACAACGTACTTTATTTCAAAAGATACCTCTATATTTGAAAAAAAAAAAGCATGTTTATTTGTTTTTTAATTATGTCATAACTTTCTAGCTGCACGACATTTTGGATACAAGAAGACTTTAGAACTTATATTCAAAGATTTTTGGTAGCTACAAATATAGAAGATAGTAAAAGACTTTGTCCAATCATGTGACATTTGTTCAAGATTAAAAATTCTTTGTCATTGATTCTATGGACTTCTCTAATCATTGCGTATATTCAAACAATCATGGTATTCCATTTCTATGGATTTTATTATAGACCTTCTATGTTCAAGTTCATATGATTGTATATTTTTAATTGTAGATCGCTTCATCAAAATGACATATTTTATACCATGTGTAAAATCTATTTCAAGTAAAGAAACAACTAAGCTTTTCATTGACAATATCTATCGCTATCATAGATTGCCAAAAGATATTATATTGGATAGGAGAGACTCAATTCATATCAAAATTTTAGAGAAACCTATTCAAGATTCTAAAGGTAGATATAAAACTTTCTTTCACTTTTCATCTTCAAACTGATGGACAAATGGAATGGATGAATTAAATTCTAAAGTAGTACTTGAGGTATACCATCAATTATCATCAAGATGATTGAGTGACTCTTTTGCCATTTACAAAGTTTGTATATAATAATTTAGTATATTTTTTTCTTAACAAAAATATTTTTTTATTAATTATGGTTATCATCTATAACTTAATACTTTTGACCTTTCAAAAATTTATAATCATGTAGCAGAAGATTTAACAAATTATTTGTGAGAGCTACATGCAATAATGAAGTTACAATTAAAGGAAGCTCAAGAATAACAAAAGACCTATGCGAATACTTATTATAAGAAGCAACTACAATTCAATGTGGATGATAAGGTATGGTTACTTTGTTGCAATATCAAGACTACTTGTCCTTGTGATAAGTTGGATTATTATAGGCTAGAACCTTTTTCTATATGTGAATAAATCAATCCTATTGCTTATCAATTATATATACTAGAGTCTATGAAGATCCACTTTATATTTTATATTATTGTAAAACGTGGCATTTGGCTTGAGAATACTCTAGACACCTAGCTAAAGAAGATAAAAAGGAAATTGCAACAACAAGCCCTAATAAATCTAATAGATTCTTAAAAAAATTAAAGATTAGGAAATATAATCAAACATCAATCAAATTCAATCAAAATTTCAAAAGAATTATATAAGAAATACAAAGTATTCCTAAAGATCCTTTAAAGAATCATAAAGAAATAACATAGAATTTTTTAAAAAATATACTAAAATAGAAACCTTAATAAAGTATTAAAATAAAATCTTAGTTAAAATTTAATCAAATTCTAGTTAAATTCGAATCAAATCCTAATCAAATTCTAAATAAATCTTAAATAAAACTTAACCAAATCCTAATAAAATCCTAACTAAATTCTAACCAAATCCTAAAAAAACCTAAATAAACCTAAACCGAATCCTAATAAAATCCTAAACATATCCTAAATAATTCCAAGTAATTCCTATAGCAGATTTAAACTTCAATAATTAATGAATGAACCATTGATTTTAACTCAAATTTTTTACACCTCTTTATAATTAAATTGAAAAAAAATACAAATTTTTGAAGAAGATCAAATTCACCAAAAAAAAGATCAATCCTAATATTTTTTCAGATGTCAGCTACCATCCTTCTCCAATCTGAATGTTAAATTTCTAGTGTAAATATCTTCTTATTGAACCATTCAATTGATCTCAAAATTCTCACATATATAGAAAAATAAGTCTACTATCTATATACACAACTTTCACTCTAATTCAATTAAAAAATTATAAAAAATATTAGAAATCCTCACTAGATCTAAAACTCTACTTTTTGAGATCTCAACCTACTTAAATTTCAATAACTTTCAATCCAACCCTTCAATCAAGCTCAAACTTACAGCATATATTGAATACATGTAAAATCACATATTATCAAAATTTCATTTATAGGTCTATTGCCAAACTTACAAAATTCTCTAAAAAGTATTATCCACTTTATTTCACAAATCTAGAGTCATCCAAAACAAACTCCAAATTTGTAAAGTTCTTACAAAGTCAATACAAATCCAAATCACTCCAAACTAATGTTTTTTAAAATCTTATCAAGTTTTCTCTCTAATCCTACTCTCTGATCTACCAAAGAATTCCAAAATTATTGTCAAAGCTTGGTTTTATGCCTTGAGATCTGATTTCAACCCTGGTTCATAACTGGCCTTTTTTGGATATCAATATTTAATTTTTTTAGATAATTTTTCTGGAAACTATTCTTAACTTCTTTTTTAAAGATGCCTATATCATTTATTTTTCCAATCTACTTTTTTTTGCCTTATTTATGGTCCTACAAAGTAAATAGAAGTTATTTTTCTAAAAAAACAACATTACTATTAAAATTTTTATTACCTTCGTATCTTTTATCCATATTTTTTTAATTTATCTTTTAACTTAACGTATCCCTTCTTGAGTCATATAAGACAATGAATATCTCGAAAAGAAGACAAATGCCACCTCTTTCTATAGAAGTAGAAAATAATCAAGAGTTTGAGGTAGAAGAAGTCTTAGATTTAAGACGGCTCCAAAATAGGTTTGAATATTTTATTTATTGTTGTGGGTATAATATTAGCAAATGCACATAGAAGCCAACAAAGAATCTTATAAATACAATAAAGAAGGCTGAAGCCTTTCATCAACAACATCCATTAAAACTAAGATGAAGAATTGTAAAGATCTATGAAAGATGATGACTGCTCTTTGTCGAACTCATCTTTAGAAGGGAGGATAATGTGACAAACATATATATTTATTCCAATAATTACTTATATAATTAGATAGAAGTAATTATATATAATATAATTTTATAAAGTCTTATAAAAAAGCTCTTTAGAAGCTTCATAGATGCAATTTTAACTTTAGATGTATTTATAGGTGAGAAAATTGGTCAATAAGTTAACCCCGTGTTGATAATTTATAGAATAAGTTAATTCTCTGTAATAGCTTGTGGAATAAGCTAACTATGTGGCACATACATAAATAACTTGCTTTGTAAGTTAAGACATGTGGCTAGCAAAGTGAACACATATTGGAGGTCCTATAGAATATCACCACGTAGATCCTAATTAGAGAGTATATATGAAGGCAAGAGTAAAACCTCCTTCACTCTTATCAATATCTTTTTATTTTTTAATCTTGTTTCAAGACTTTTTAATATTTTTATTTTTGAGAATAGCTATTCTAATTTAATATTATATCATCTTTAAGTGACTATCTAGTTCTTTTCAATGATACAAGAGTGTATTGAGGATATTCTTTCTTCAAGATTCATGTCCCTGATACATACCTTGGTTCCTATAAGGTGGGACATATAATTATTACTGTCCTTGATTTTGATGGAAATTTTTTTGGTTTGAAGAAAATTGGCTTATATGCCTAGATTGGCTACATCAAGTGTACCAAAGTCTAGAAAAATGCTTACCAAATTCTATAGGAGGTGGAGCTTGATTTAGATTTTGACTTTTAATTAAGAAAGTCATTTGCTCTTGCATAGCCTTCATTTGCTGGGCAAGTTTATTTTGGAATCCCTATTGGCTTTTAAAGACTTCATTCTTGAAGTTTTCTTTTATCTATTCTTATTCTTAGGTTATGTCAATTTAGGAAGGATGGGAGGTAGTTTAATCTCTAAAAGTATTGAATAGTAGTTTATGAGTTGAAATTAAATTCGTATAATTTCATACAAATGTTCTTGAGAATTTCTTATGTTTTGAATATGTATAGGAATGAAACTAGAGATTCTATAGTCTTCCTTCTTCCACATTTGTTTTTGCTGCTTGTCAATATTTTCAACTATTTGAGCTATTTTCTTAGATTCTTTTAAATTATTTGGCCTTCTTTTAAAGATTTTTTAGATTGTCCTTTCACTATTAAATCCTTGAATAAAAAAAATAGATGACAGTATCATCCATGAGAAGAGTTCCTACAAACCAAGTTACTACAAGTTCAAATTACAAAATATATTTGGTGATTTTTTTTTCTTTTCTTTATTTCAAAGAAAAAAGAGCCGTGAGGGTGCTACTTTGTCCAACTTCTAGTTTGAATTTTTTTAGGAATGCCTTCATGAATATATTCCAATTCATAATAGTTTGAAGAGGGTGGTTTCTATACCATTTTAAAGCTCTATCTTTTAAGGTACTTGAAAACCACACAAGATAACAACATGTGTTGGTTATGAAGCATGTCATAAGAAGTTCCATGAATATCTCTATGTGTGTCAATGGATCATCGTCTCTAATCTCTCTCTCTCTCTCTCTCTCTTTCTCTCTCTATATATATCTATATATATATATATATATATATATATATATTTAGGAAGGTTGTGGAGCATAGGAATTACTTATAAATCGTTAAGAATTATAATTGGTAAATCCCTTGGTTCAACCAAGGAATTAATGGATATAAGAATAGGTTTAGTTTCTCTCTCACATTCTATTAGAAGAAAAGGAGGTGTTGATCTTTCTTTCTCTTGATTTATTTCTCTAATCAAATAAGAAAATTTAGGATTTAACCTTTTTTCTCCTTTTTTTTGTTTAAATTTAATTCAAATGGATTTAAAATAAAAATATCTTTTAATTTTAGAAGAGGAGATTGCTTATCTAATCTTTCTTTCTCTACTCATTTTAGTTTTTATTTTATTTTATTTTTACCAACAACTTCTAGATTTTCTATGGATGAAGATAAATTAGATTGCTTAGTTCTAGTAGAATGATGCATTTATATAACTATAAATATACCATTCAACTTAGTATAATTTTTAATCTATCTAATCTTCTATCAATTTAATTTATGAGATCTTCTACCTGTAATCTACTTAAGTATCTTTTGATAGAAAAGAGAAACAAAATAAAAATTATTGACTTTAATTCAAGAAGAATGCCTACTTGAGTATCACTCCAAGCAAGACTATTCTTGACTTTAATTGTTATATAGAACTACCATGTGTAAGATTGATCCTATGCAGTCTTAATTGTTAAAAAGAATTCCATATTAAGTGTCACGGCCATAATCATGTAAGCTAATAATTACATATACAAATAGGTAGAAGTAAGTAAAAGTAGGTAAAAGTAAGTTAATTCTATAATATTTAATATAGAAGCTTCCTAGAAACTTCCTAGACGCTGCTTTGACTTCATAGGTGTCTTTAATTGGCTTTTTGGATTAGAAACGTGGTCAACAAGTTGGCCATGTGCCACACATGTTGTTAGCTTGAAAATCAAGCTAACTATGTGGCCCACACGTAGAAAAACTTGCCTTGTAAGTCAAGGCATGTGTCCTACAAAGTCAACACATATTGGAGGTCCTATAGAACGTCGCCACGTAGCCCCTAGTTAGATAGTATATATAGAGACAAGAGTGAAGGCTTCTTCACTCTTGTCAACTCCTTTCTTGCTTCTAGTCTAGGTTCAAGAGTCTTTAGTTTCTTGTCTTGTGGCAATAGCCATTCCAGTTTCCTTTTAATATATCTACTTGTTTATATTTTGACTTGTTATATCGAGATAGCCTTTTGGTGTATATTTTCCCTCATCGAGTCTTTGTCCTTGACAGATTGACAAGAGTACACTTACAATATCAGAGCTTTGTTTTTTCTTGAGTAAGAGTGGATTACCCCTTTCTCTTGACAAGACATAATCATATTAGAAGTTTGCGGATTACCCACTTCTAAACTGATATTGTTCTTAGTATCTTCTTTGTTATCAAGTCTTTCTTTTCTTTTGTCTTGAGCAATATCAAACAAATTTTTCTTCTTAGTATCATTATGACAGAGCTTGTTGAAATGAAGAGTGCAATGGCATAAATGCAAGAGCAAATGAGGGAGTTAATGCTTGCGATGCATCAACTCAATTCACCAACACAGAAAAGAATAAGAATAGCAGAAAGTGGAAATATAGAGATGATCGGAGCTGCTTCAACATCTACAACAAATCACGTTCCTTCTCCAATTGTACAACACCCTATAAGCACTAGAGAACCAAGAATTGCCTTACCTGAGAAATTTGATGGTACGAGATCAAAGTTTCGAAGGTTCATCAATCAAGTACAATTGGCAATTGAACTTCAACCGCAAAGCTATCCAACTCCAGGATCACAAGTCAGGTTTATTGCCACTCTACTTTCTGGTTCTGCATTATCGTGGTTTTCGTCTTTTCTTGACAACGAAATCTAATATTGGACAATTTGGAAGCTTTTTTGGCGGAGTTTCGATCTATGTATGGTGAACACGATGCAACTCGTGTTGCAACAAATAAGATCCAAATTTTGCGATAAGGAAATCGCTCAGTAACAGTATATGCTTCACAATTTTGACAACTTGCAATTGACATCAAGTGGGATGATGCTGCACTCATCAGTCAATTTCTTTATGGATTGCAATACGAAGTAAAGAAATTGATGCTCAACTTACCTGATCCTCAAACTTTGAGTCAAGCAATCGATTTTGCGGTAAAATGTGATAATCGACTTTTCGAATTTCGATCCGAGAATCATTCACGGGAACCTCAACGTTATTACTCAATGGCAACATCAACATCTTTGCCAAACGTACATTCAAAAGTAGAAGACATGCAAATTGACGCTGTACGTTTTAAACCCCTAACTGAGCAAGAAAAGATTCGTCGTTGTCAAGAAGGATTATGTTTATATTGCGGAGAACCTAAGCACACTGCTCAACATTGTCCAAAGAAACGACGCAACTATAAAATGAGGGGTACGACGGTCAAAGAAGACAACATGTCGGAAAACGGATTCGTCCAGCTACAATAGGGACCGTGCAGCTGGAACCTTGTACAATTCCTAATGAAGGTCCTATCCTCTCCTCCGAACCCTCTCCTTGTTTTATAATAGACTTATATTTAGGACCTAAGAATTACAAAGCCTCTACTTTATTAGATTCGAGAGCCTCAACATGTTTTTTAGATGAACAATTTGTTAAAAGTCGTAAAATACCTTTTGTACAGAAACCTAAACTAGTACATGTAGAAGTCATAGATGGTCGTCCCTTGTCTTCTGGAGATGTCACTCATGAAACTCATCCTATAAAAGTAACAATAGACGGTCATGATAGCTACATAGCTTTTAACATAATTAAATCCCCGTCCAATCCAATTATTTTAGGTTTATCCTGGCTAGAAAAATATAACCCTTGAATAGATTGGAATTCGTGTAAACTTGACTTTTTCCAAAGCGTTATTAATAGTTCTACCAACCAAGTAAAAAATTATAAGTCTAGTATAGTAAAACCCGTACTGATAGGTGCAAAAGTATTTATACACGCAACAAAAGAAGGATCAACTTTTGCTATTTATGCTGCACCTATTTCTGAAAACGTAAAGACTTCAATTGGCATTTCAAGTCAATATCAGGAGTATCAAGACGTTTTTGAGAAAAAGAATGTAGATATTCTTCCTAAGCATCGCTCATATGATTGTTCAATCGACCTCAAGGAAGGAACTCAGCCACCATTTGGACCAATTTACAGTTTATTGCAAGATGAGATGGCTGAACTCAAGACATATATTGACGAGAATTTAGCGAAGAATTTCATACGCCATTCAAAATCTCCAGCAGGAGGTCCAATTCTATTCGTAAAGAAAAAAGATGGATCTTTACGAATGTGTGTTGATTATCGAGGACTCAACAAGATCACAATCAAGAATAGGTATCCATTACGTTTGATATCAGGACTCCTTGACCAGTTGAATCAAGCTAAGATCTATACAAAAATAGATCTAAGAGAAGCATAAAATCTAGTACGGATCAAAGAAGGAGATGAATGGAAGACTGCGTTTCGAACCAGGTATGGACATTTCGAATATAATGTCATGCCCTTTGGACTCACGAATGCACCAGCTGCTTTTCAACATCTCATGAATGATGTATTTCGTGAATTCTTAGACAATTTTGTCGTCTGCTATCTAGACGATATCCTGATCTATTCCAAGAACGTCGAAGAACATGAAATACATGTTCGTCAAGTATTACAAAAACTTAGAGATGCAGGATTGTACGCCAAGATGGAAAAGTGTGTATTTCACACTACTCAAGTTGATTTTTTAGGATACATCATTTCAAATGATGGTGTCATGATGGATTCTAAGAAAGTCCAAACAATCATGGATTGGAAGATTCCAAAGACAGTAAGAGATGTCCAATGTTTCTTGGGATTTGCCAATTACTATCGGATCTTCATCAAAGATTTTTCACGAGTTGCAGCTCCACTTACACGCTTGAATAGTAAAGATAAATTCCAATGGAATCAAGAAGCGGAAGCAGCATTTGAAGCCTTGAAGACATCGTTTGTCTCTGCACCAGTCTTATATCGTGTTGATTTTTCCAAGGCATTTTTTATGGAAACAGATGCATCAGATTTTGCCTTGGGTGCAGTTTTATCACAAATGGAAACAGATGACAAACTTCATCCGATAGCTTTTCATTCAAGAAAATTCTCAGCAGCCGAGATCAATTATGAGATCCACGATAAAGAACTTCTTACGATCGTGGATTGCTTTCAAGAATGGCGTCATTATCTAGAAGGCGCTTCTAGTCCAGTCATTGTGTATACAGATCACAAGAACCTCGAGTATTTCATGTCAGCACGCGTGTTGAATCGTCGTCAAGCTTGTTGGAGTATGTCTTTGTCAAGATTCGAGTTCATTATCACTTATCGGCCAGGAAAACAACAAGGTTTGTCTAATGCCCTATCTAGACGTTCTTATTTTACACCGAAAGAAGGAGATGCAGCTTTTGAGCAACAAAGAACGGTCTTCTTGAAACCGGAGCAATTTCATCTTCGAGCAATGAAATCAACATTGACTGTTGATTCAACTTTTCTCAAGCAAATCCAGTCCAGTATGTCCTGAGACCATCTTGTTTATGATATCGAGAATAATTCTGCTAAGTTTCATGATCCTTCTAAGTTCGAGTTCAAGAATAATCTATTATATTTTGAAGAACGCCTATATGTTCCAGAAGGAGAAGCACATTTACGTGTTCTTCAAGCACGTCATGATTTTCCAGCAGCAGGGCACTTTGGATATAATAAGACTTTGGAACTCATATCAAGAGATTTTTGGTGGCCACAAATGTGGAAGTCAGTCAAAGACTTTGTACAATCATGTGATATTTGTTCAAGATCAAAAATTCCTCGTCATCGACCTTACGGACTTCTTCAGCCATTACCTATACCAGAACAACCATGGTCTTCTGTTTCTATGGATTTCATCACAGATCTTCCAAGCTCAAGATCTTATGATTCTATATTTGTGATAGTAGATCGTTTCACCAAAATGGCATATTTTGTGCCATGTACAAAATCTATCACAAGTGAATCAACAGCTAAGTTTTTCATTGATAATATCTATCGCTATCATGGATTACCTAAAGATATCATATCAGATAGGGGAACTCAATTTGTGTCAAGATTTTGGAGGACCCTTTTCAAGATTTTAAAAGTAGACATAAAGCTATCTTCGGCTTTCCATCCTCAAACTGATGGACAAACAGAGCGCGTAAACCAAGTCTTGGAGCAATATTTAAGGTGTACTATCAACTACCAACAAGATGATTGGACAACCCTTCTGCCATTGGCAGAGTTTGCTTATAATAATACGGTACATTCTTCCACGCAACAAATACCTTTCTTTGCCAATTATGGCTATCATCCACGACTTGATACTTTTGATTTTTCAAAAGTTGATAATCCTGCAGCAAAAGATATGGCAAATCGGTTGTCAGAGTTACATGCAATAATGAAGACGCAATTGAAGAAAGCTCAAGAACGACAAAAGATAAACGCAGATCTATATCGTAAGGAGCAACCACAAATCAACGTGGGTGATAAGGTATGGCTACTTCGTTACAATATCAAGACTACTTGACCTTGTGACAAGTTGGACTATCATAGGCTTGGCCCTTTTTCTGTTTCTGAACAGATCAACCCAGTTGCATATCAGTTACATCTACCGGAGTCAATGAAGATCCATCCTGTATTCCACGTGTCTCTTCTTGAACCATATAAGATAGTGGATATACAAGGAAGAAGACAAATGCCACCGCCTCCTATAGAAGTAGATAATAATGAAGAATTTGAGGTGGAAGAGATATTAGACTCAAGGCGGCACCGAAATAAGCTGGAATATCTTGTTCATTGGTGCGGATATGATATTAGTGAATGCACATGGGAGCCATCCAGGAATCTAGGAAATGCATGAGCTAAAGTCAAAGTTTTTCATCAACGACATCCATCAAAACCAAGATGAAAATCTCTCTTATAAAAGAGACAAGATTGAGGCAAGATAACATTCAATTTCCTATCCTTGTTTGTAACTTCTTTGCATTTGTGACGCTAATTAGATAGAGAGCCAACAACCAGTGGATTCAACTGAAGAACCTTCGTTTGCTGACCTTCCGGACGAGACATTATAATTGTCACAACCTTCAAGACGATGCAATCGAGATGAAGATCTTCAAGAACGACATGTTCTTCCTCGAATAGATGGTGAGATACAACACGTTTGGTATCACGATTTAGGAAGGGACTCTCGATGTTTGGTGATTTTGCTAGAGGTAGGAACAACTCCTGATGGTGTTCCGAATATTCTATTCGAAGGAAGTTACGAAGGCCTCAACAATGATCAAATAACAAGGTGGTCTTCCCGCCCTAGTATGGGATACTACCGATGGTTGAGAGGCCCTATCAATCATCTTCGAAGAGAACAGAGATCAGAGTATGTGGCGAATACAATTCGTCGCATCATAGATTTCCTCAACATATGATGACCGCTCCTCGTGGAACTCGTCTCTAGAAGGGGGGGTAATGTCACGGCCATAATCATGTAAGCTAATAATTACATATACAAATAGGTAGAAGTAAGTAAAAGTAGATAAAAGTAAGTTAATTCTATAATATTTAATATAAAAGCTTCCTAGAAACTTCCTAGACGTTGCTTTGACTTCATAGGTGTCTTTAATTGACTTTTTGGATTAGAAACGTGGTCAACAAGTTGGCCATGTGCCACACATGTTGTTAGCTTGAAAATCAAGCTAACTATGTGGCCCACACGTAGAAAAACTTGCCTTGTAAGTCAAGGCATGTGTCCTACAAAGTCAACACATATTGGAGGTCCTATAGAACGTCGCCACGTAGCCCCTAGTTAGATAGTATATATAGAGACAAGAGTGAAGGCTTCTTCACTCTTGTCAACTCCTTTCTTGCTTCTAGTCTAGGTTCAAGAGTCTTTAGTTTCTTGTCTTGTGGCAATAGCCATTCCAGTTTCCTTTTAATATATCTACTTGTTTATATTTTGACTTGTTATATCGAGATAGCCTTTTGGTGTATATTTTTCCTCATCGAGTCTTTGTCCTTGACACTAAGATGGCAAGAAGTCCAAGCTCTCCCTTTCCTTTGACTTTTTATAATAAGACAATTAAGAAATTACCTACTACAATAATTAACAATATTTTTTTATTAGATTTTTTTCTTTGCAAGACAATCACACTACGTTAAAGAAAAATTCACTTATTTATATCTCCAATCAACTTTGCACGTATAAAAGAATTCCAATGTGGACTTCTTCTTATCCGATTCAAATTAATTGGTATTTTTTGAGTTAGGATAGGAAAGGCTTCTAAGGCTCTATTGATTATAAAGAAAATAAAATCTATAAGAAGGATTAGAAGGTTATCTCTTCTCGCATCTTTGTACTTGATTCTACCTTCAAATTTCTAGCTCCTACTCTTTATATTCAAGTAATTTTTTAAAATTCCAAGGAAAGAAATAATTGATAAGGTTCAAGGACATACTTATTTTTAATCTATCAATGCTACTTCTTCTCAAGCTCTTTCTCTTCAATCCACAACCTATGTTAGAAAAATTAATTAAAGCTTGAATGACATTGTGAAGAAGATATTTACCTTGAATAATGAATCTTCTTGTTTCTCCTTTCTTATTTTCTATATTCTTTTTTTTTTCCAAGATTCTTCTAACTACCTTTTTTATCTCATTCTTCTTCTTAAAATTCTTCTTCTTATCTTATTGATGAAAAAATTCTCCTAAGATCTTGTTGACTCTTCGTAGACTACTTCTGTGAATAGAAGGAATATGAAGGATAGAAGGGGTGATTAAATCTCCCTACCACTAGAGAAAGACGCTCCATTGGATTTTTATAAAGATGAAAAGAAATGGTATGAAAGGTGGAGGAGGTGATTAAATCCTCCTACTATTAGAGAAATACCTTCAATAAAAAAAATTATAAGAAGAGAGAGTATTGAAATATTGAAGACAAGCTCCACCTCTTATACTTTTAGAACTCACAAGCAACTTAAAAAAACCACCAAGTAATGCTAACACTTACAATAAACTAATTAAATATCAATTAAGATTAGAAACAATAATATTACATAAAAAATCAATCAATAAAAAAATAAAAAATAAAAATATTAAATTTATTTCAATACATAAAACTTATTATGTATGTAAAAGAAAAAATAATATTAAGAAATAAAAGTAAGAATGAGAATCAAATGAAAAAAATTACAAATAAAATAAAAAATAAAGTAAAAATATAAGTAAAAATAAAAGTAAAAATAAAAGTTAAAAGTAAATTAAAACTATTAATTAAGTTTATTTTTTATTAATTAATTAAATAATTATCTTGAAATAATAATAATATTATTATTTATATATATTTTTAATTTATTATTATTATTAATTTAATATTAATTCTCTTTTTTTTTGTTTTTGTTTTGTTTTGTTTTGTTTTGTTTAGTTATTCATTTATTTATTTATTTATATTGATATATATATTTTATCTTATTTTTTTATTATAATTTGATATAGTTAAAAAGAAGATTTTTAACAAATTTTTTAAAAATATAATTTAAAATCCAAAATTTAAATGATAGAAGAGATAGAAATCACTATCTTCAATTGTATTCCGCTCATGGCAGCAACCTCTCTCCACTCCAAAAATCGCCAAAAATTCAATTTTGATTCAATACCATTGAAGATTTTACCATTATAAACTCAACTTCAAGATTTTTGTTTTCAAAAATTTCCACAATAATATAATTATCAGATACTAAGAAATGCCTTTCCAAACAAGGCATACATGAAACTACCTAGGTTGTGAACCTCTTCCTAATCTAAAATTCACTAAAAACTCAAATCAACTCTAATTTGAACATATGATAGCTTTTTAAAAAGCTAACATCAAAACACATAATAATAAGAAGTTTCAACTCAAAAGATACAACACATAAAAACTGATTGATAAAAACCCGAGAGTGATCCACATTCAATTCAACATTGAAATCCTTGACTATCTTATAAAGTGAAAATTTGAAATTCTTTGTTTTCACTCATAAAGAAGAGATATAGAACACTTATCAAGCCTCATGAAGTTTTAGCCTCATGAAGGCTCACAAGTACTGTATATTGGTTCCTAAGAGAGGCCACAAGGCCTTAGTCTTATCTTCTTAACTACGTTCAAGGTGCTACAACCCATATGGGACTTCTACACCTCCCTTCGTATACGGACTATACTAACTGCTGGTCTTCCTATTTTCTAGTAGTAAAATCTATAATTTTATATTTTTAACTTTATCATGATGTTTATAAATATCCAATTAGCCTAGAAACCTTTTTGGTCTTCAAATCTTGCTCCATTTCTTTATAATGGCTCCTCAAGTGATAAAACTCATTTTTACCAAAGTCATGGAAATTGCTATACAAATTTCTAAAATATTTTAAATAAATTTTAAGTAAATTTTAAAAATTATTATAATGGTTTTATGATACTAATATGAATTTAAAGATATAATTTCCTATCTTAATGATTTTTATAATAATAGAATCAATTTAAATCTACTATAAATCCTACTTTCTATATAACTAACTAAAAAGATATGAGGTTCTTTTTCATGCTTCTTCTAACCACTAACTAACATTTATAGTTTTTCTTATAAATAATATATATAGATAGAAGGCCAATATAAATATTGATCTTAGTAAATATTTTTCAATACTTAATAATAAATAAAAAATATTAAATCAACTAAGATAATTACCTCCAAGACTTACTAAGATTTCAATTTTACAACTAACTCTTTAATTTTTTATTTGTCTAAAGATTTTTATACCATTCACTATATATTATAGTTCTAAGTACTCTAAATGCATCTTTTTATCTTAAAATAACTAGTGAGATAATTTGATAACTCACAATATCTTATAGGTTGTACAAATTAGTCATTTTTTTTATTCTAATACTTGTTGAAGTAAGTCACTTAGTAAAAGGCATTACCTTAGATAAGTTGCCAATAGTCAAAAGGCAACAAAAGAATATAAAGAAGTTACTATGGTGGCTTGTAGGATTTGTAGGTGGAGGCTAAATTAAGAAAGAACCTAGGGTTTAGTTGGATGAAGTAGAAATAGATGTAACATTAATAGAAGTTACCTCGTTAGTTGGCAACCACCACCTATAAGTAAGAAGTGTTGGAAGTATAAGTTATCTTACTCCATACTCCCTTTTGTGTGCAACCTTGTTGATGCTGAGTGTTGTGACAACTTTGTTCTTTAATAGCTTATGGACCCACTCACCTTTAGTTGTGAGTTTTGAACTTCTTTGAAGTCTTTGTTGGTGTTAAGAGTAGATCTTATGGTTGTTGCTGATGTTAGGGTTTGGTATCTTCTAAATCTCCTTTTGTATCTAGTTATTGATGTAATTATTGTCTTATTTGTTATAAAGTGCATTCATAATCTTGGAGGTTGTTAGATACCTTAGATTGATGTTTAAAGACATTTGTGTTATGTTTCCTTGCTGAGTTTCATCATTGGTGCTCTAATTTTGTGCTTTTATGTATTGATCTCCTTGAGAGATCCACTTATTGTAATTAGAGATGCTTTGGGAGGTTAGAAGAGTTTTGTGAAAGAAGAGAGGTGATTAAAGAGAGGCAAAGCTTATTTAAGAGGTTATCAGACTTGTGAAAAGTCTTATAAGTAAAGTTGAGAGTGATTGAAGAGTGTAAACAATAGTTTACTCATAAAAAAGGCATTCTGGTTTTCTAAGGCAATAACATCTTCTTGTTGATTTTGAAAGTTCATTCTTCTCTTTTCTTCATTTTCTTTGATACATCCCTTTTTTAGACATGGTTGCAAGTGAAGGTGAGGATTTGAGAGTAATTCAGAAGTTTAGGGGTGACAACTTTTACCATTGGAAGAAGAAAATGGAGATCTTGTTGGCTTCATTAGACCTTTGGGATATTGTTGATGAAAGTGAAGACCCTCTAAGTGACAATTCTGATGTAAAGGTGAAAAAAGAGTACAAGTGATGTGAAAGAAAGGCTTTTGGCATGATTGCAATAAATCTTGATGATGCCAATTTTTCACATGTAATTGCTTGTACTGGACTAGCGGAAGCATAGAAGACTCTTTGCAACATCTATGAGAGTAGAAACCTTGCCAACATTCTATGGACAAGAAAGAAGTTCTTAATAGTAAAGATAGAAGAAGGACATGACCTCATGGCTCATATCAATAAGGTAAAAGTACTTGCAAATCAACTAGCAATTATTGACACACTAGTTGATAATAGAGAAATTATGTTGACATTACTCATGAGCCTTCTTGAGTCCTACAACTACCTCATTGTAGCATTGGAGTCTATCAACATGAAAGAGCTTACTATGAACTATGTCACGTCAAGACTTGCCTATGAAGTAATCAAGAAAAAAGAAAAAGAGCATTAAAGTGAGGATTTGGCTCTATTTTCAAGACAAGGCAAATGTAGCTACTCTCACCAACGTGATAGTTTAAAGAGTAACATGAGAAATTACTATATTTGTAGAAAATCAGGTCACATTGCTAGAAATTGCTACAAAGCCAAGAAAGGAGATAGAGAGAATGCAAATAATGCTTGTGATAACATTCGTGAAGATGACTATGCTTTCATGGCAAGTGAAAGAGCATCTATGGCTACGATGTCTAAGTGGATTATAGATTCAAGTGCTACTAAACATATGATATCATATAAGTATTTATTTGACACTTATGAAGAAATTCAAACAACCAAAGTTTGGTTGGGAGACAATGGCATGGTACAAGCCATTGGAATTAGCTCAATTATCGTGGAGATCGTTATGAAGGTCCAAATCAAGAGGATCAAATTGAAGGAAGTCTTATATGTGACAAAAATAAAAAAAAAACCTCCTTTTGGTGAGCAAATTTATATTACATGGTTATAAGGTTCAATTTGACATGAATGGATGTTTTGTGAAGACAATGGATAGACAACATGTTGTGAAAGGTCTTAGAGATGGAAATCTCTACTTCATCAATTGTAAAAAGGTGAATGTAGTTAAAGTGGCTGCATTTACTGATTTTTCATAAGATCAAGACAAGTTTGGAATCTGGAATTAATGACTTGGTCATTTGAATGCAAAATGCATGAAGGAGCTTCAATCCATGGTAAGTGGCTTGGATCTTGGTCATTTCAACCACAATGACATGACACTTACTTATGAAGGTTGTATACAAGACAAACAACAAAAGAGTTCATTTCCAAATGGAGTTGCAAGACGTATAATCAAATTATTGGAGATTATGCATTCTAATGTTTGTGGACCAATGAAGACACCATCAATTGGAAGAGCAAGATATTTTGTCACATTCATTGATGATTTTTTAAGAAAAGTGTGGATTTACATCATTAAAGCTAAAAGTGAGTATTTTTCAAGGTTTAAGGAGTTTAAAGCTCTTATAGAGAAATAATATGAATGCAAGATCAAAATAATATGCATAGACAATGGAGATGAATACATGTCAAAGAATTTTGATGAATTCTTTAAGATTAAAGGTGTTGCAAAATAAATCTCTACTCCTTACACTCCACAACAAAATAGAGTTGTTGAAAGAACAAATCATACCATTGTGGAGATGGCAAGGAGTATGCTTCATGTACAATACCTTGGTCATGAATATTAGGCTGAAGCCATGGTTACTTCAGTGTACATAAGGAATAGGTGCCTCATAAGTAAACTGACATCAAGGACTCCACAAGAAGCTTGGAGTGGCAAGAAACCTTGTGTTTCACACATGAGGATCTTTTAATGCATTGCTTATGCAAAGGTAATAGATTACATGAGATCAAAATTTGATGCAAAGAATAAAAAACGTATATTTATTAGATATTGTAAAGATACAAAGGTATATAGGATAATATGTTTAGAAACCAAGAAGATCATAAAAAATCATAATGTTGAGTTTTTGGAGTATAAAAGTGCTCTTGAGTGCTTGAAAATATGTCTAAGTGGGAATAATGGTGTGTTTGTAGACACATCATCAATTTCAATAAAGAAAGAAGAAGAAGAAGAAGATGATGGTAATAATGAAGATGGAAGAAATACAAATCAAGATGAAGTATCAAAGAATATAAACCATAGTGTGCCTTCAATTATTAGAACTAGCAATAAATATAATGAAGATATTGATGGTAATGATGATGATGAGGATTATCAAGCTTTAAGTGAAAAAAGACAAACTTTAAGGAAGAAAAAGCTTAAAAGAGAGTATAAAGTGTAAGAAGATGAAGCATCTCCAAATGAAAGAAGATATCCTTTGAAAGAAAGAAAAACCACATGGTGAATGGTGGAAGGATTACATATTTCTTCAAATAAGTGAAGAACATGCCAATTTTGCTCTTCTTACTAATTCATTAAGTTTGTGTAATGCAATGAACTCCACGGATGCTATGAAATAGGAGAATGCTATGGAAGAAGAATAAAAATCATTCATAGACAATGGAACATGGGAATTGACTCAACTTCCACCAAATCGATCTTCAATTGGTTGTAAGTGGGTATTTAGAACCAAAAGGGATGCAATGGATAATATTGTAAGATAAAAGGCTAGATTGATTGCCAAAGACTACTCACAAGTTGCTGGTGTTGATTTTAATGAGACATTTGTTTCTATGGCCAAATTCACCAACATTAGAACCATTGTGGCAATTGGGGCAACAATGGACTTGGAGATGCATCAAATGGATGTGAAGATGGCATTCTTGAATGGAAGCTTGAAAGAAGACATCTACATAGATGAACTTCAAGGATTTGTATAAGAAGGCAATCAACATCTTTTTTGTAAATTGAAGAAATCTTTGTATGGACTAAAGCAATCTCCAAGAGCATGGTACCAATGCATTGATACTTTCTTTGTGACTAAAGGATTTGTAAGGAGTGAGGTTGATCATTCTTTGTTTGTAATGCAATCAAATGAGTTCATATTGATTGTCATCTTATATGTTGATGATCAAATTATCTTAACCAATACTATGAAGATGATGGATTAGTTGAAGGCAAAGTTAGAAAGAGAGTATGAGATGAGTGATTTGGAAGACCTTCACTATTGCTTAGGAGTGGAGTTTCTAAGAGATCGTGCTAAGAAGACCATTATAATGAGCCAAAGCAAGTACATTGAAGAGGTGTTGAAATGATTTAATATGGAGGAGTGTAAGCCTATTGGAATACCTTTGAAAGCCAATTTGAAGTTGATGAAGCTCATGGTGTCATGTTGCAACACGACTATATGATGAAAATATAAATGAAAAAGATTTATTAATATTTAGTCATCTTGGATGTTAGAAGTAGTGACTAATTTCAATGCCAATATTCAGGGGCCAATTAATGTCACCCCATTATAAGCTGTACCATCAAACATGACAATAGTGTATGCTCTACCAGCGTCATTGAATCAAGTATCCTCTATACCAACAAGACGATTAGGATCATTTTTAACCCTACATGGAACAAGTCTAATAGATATATACCAGTGGAGAAACCCAATATGCTTGATGGGAGTACAAGAAGACTACTTCGTTGTTTTCGTTGTAGACAGATTGGTCATTATACTAGTGAATGTTCCAATCCCAGAGCCAATGACAATTACGCGCTAGTGTATGGGAATAGCAAGCAGTCGGGGCATATTTATTAGCAATGTAATGCTTTGTTTAATTTCAATAATTGAGATCAACAGATTCAAAGCCACCAAAAAATTAAGGAGATAAATTGAGGTCTTGAAGATTCTCCGATAAATCGGGTGAAATAAGTCTAAGCCGTTCTTATCAAGAGTTGATAAAAGGAAAAAAAAACCAATTCAATATTCAGGTGAATCTGATGTAAAGGGCCAATTTGATCCAATTGTGGGGACATCCAATCTAGGTCTTGGTATAGGCTTCTTATCCAGTATGAGAATTGACTCGGTTAGGCAACCCAATGATGTCCCGAATATAGAGGCTTCAGTTCGATTTTAAGCTATTTCGTTGTCTATGCTGTTTCGGGAAAACATCCTTTCCATAGAAAGATCCTCTTAGAGGTAGAAATTCCATGGAGGCGGGTCTGTTGTTCCAATTTGGAGTCCAAGGTAGAAGAATAGGGGACGTCACGGAGTTGAAAGAAAGGAGAGGAAAAGAAAGGAGGCATTCAGAGATCGAGATTTTGGGATTGGAGAGCTAGCTTCAAGCTCCTTCGAAAGGTGTAGAATTAGGTTTTATAGGATTTGAGAGGACTTTGCAATCGTTGCTCAAAGTTAGAGTTTGTATTGGTGAATTGGGTTTTGCAATAAAAGAAAGGCAAGTACTCTTGACTGTTTTGTGAAATTAGAGATATATTTGTGGTTGAAATTTTAGAAGTGTCTAGATGGTTGAATATACTAAGTTCATGCAAAAATTTGTGTTAATCTTATGATACGGATAGATGATATTTGATCATTAGTATAAAGAGGTATTAGAAGTTGGCATATTAGAGTTGTTTAGGATTTTTGTAATATATGAGATCTATCGACTAAAATAAGATGAATTTTAACATAGTAAGTTGAGGACTCAAAGGTAGAGCTACACACAAAATTTGAATGAGAATTAATGGTCAGAGAAGGAAAAATTATAAGTTAAAGTTCGTCATCAACCTTCTAGGCGATGGTCAAAGGACTTCAGTGTGGATTTACGGTGTTTTCTTGCAATCTGTAAGTTGGATTGGATTGAACTTCTTGAGCATTTAGAAGACTTGTAAAGACACTAGTGGTAGAAATCTCACAACAATCGGATGGTCACATTGAGAATTACAGCTTATCGAGGCTTACTGTCTAAGATTAGGATTTAAAAAATAAATAAAATAAATAAATAAATAAATAAAATAGAAATAAAAATAACAAATAATAAAAGAATCTATGCTTATAATATCCAAAAGCTATTAAAAATAGTATTCTAAATACTTTGTATTAGAATTAAGATTTTATATTGAAATCCAAAATAGTTTATATTTAGATAGTTGAAATCCATTAGACTACTTGGATACTTGCAAAACATTGTTTTATCTTCCACAACCAGACGTCCGGTGCATTCTCAAGCTAGATAGCACGTAATACAATAATGGATGAAGAATTTACTGAAATTAAAGGTCAAATATAAGGAATTCCATACAAGGCAGCACTGGGTTCAATAATGTATGCAATGGTTGGTACAAAGGTAGATCTTGGATATGTGGTCAGTATTGTGAGCCAAGAAATGTCAAAAGTTGGACCAATCCATTGGACAACCATCAAAAGGATCATGACATAGTTAAAAGGTACTTTGAATTCTAAATTATATCTTGGAGGTGATAACATTACTTTGCATGGTTATTGTGATGCGGATTAGGGTGGAGATGCAAATGATAGAAGATCAACAATAGAATATGTATTCCTTGTTGGAGTAAGAGGTATATCATGGAATTGTAAGAGACAACCAAAAATAGTAAGGAAAATAATAGAGGTGGAGTACATGGCAGCAAGCCATAGTGCAATGGAGGCAATATGGCTAAAACAACTTTTGGAGGACATTGGAGATGTGCAAATGGAAGCAACTCCAATAGAGTGTGACAATCAAAGATGTCTTGCATTTACAAAAAATTCCAAGTATCATTCAAGGACAAAATACATTGACATTCAACATCACTTCATGAGAGAGAAGATTGAAATGGGAGTTATTGATATGAAGTATTGTGCAACGAAAGACATGCTTGCTGATTTGTTGACAAACGCATTAGTAAAGGATAAACATCACATGTTGACAAAGGCTTTAGGATTGAAAGCCCTTTGATCAATAGCAAAGTGGGAGTGTTAAAGTAACTCACTTAGTAAAAGATATTACCTTAAGTAAGTTGCTAGTGGTCAAAAGATAGAAAAAGAGTATAAAGAAGTTACTATGGTGGCTTGTAGGATTTGTAGGTGGCTGCTAGGTTAAGAAAGAGTGTAGGATTTAATTAAATAAAGTAGAAATGGATGTTACACTAATAGAAGTTGTCTTGTTAGTTGGCAACTACCACCTATAAATAAGAAGTGTTGGAAGTAAGAGTTATCTTACTCCATATTTTCTTATGTGTGCAACCTTGTTGATACTAAGTATTGTGACTTCAAAGTGCTTATTCTTCAATAATACTAGCTCATATAAATAGTTTTTTTTGTGGACCAATGTCATATTATATGTTGTCTTATTTGAAAATGCACTAAGTACTTGGTTATATAAGATGAAGTTATATTCTATAAGTATCCAAAAAAACTAATAGATTTCATCCATATATAAAGAATGCAATTTGAATTTTAATTCAAAAGTACTTAAAGCCAATAAAAAGTGTTAAAAAATACTCTTTTTAATAACCTTAAGCATATATAAATTCTAATTTCTTTATTCTATTTTATAATTAGATAATTTTGATTTTTCTTTGTAAGTCCTTATCCTAGTTAATGAGCTATATTTAGTTATAATTCCTAGTATGATTATCTACTTAATGTCAATTTTTTTGAATAAATATTATTATAAGTCTTTTATATGCTTAAAAAAAATTCAATCCAATCAAATTTACAAATTGTGAAAAAATGTCCAAACAATGCATTGATGTTACTTAGCTGCCAACTTAAAAGTTGATGCAAATGTTCTAATGGAAATTTTTTCTTTTTCAATTATTAACCTCAGCTCAAAATTAGTATGTAGCTTGATCATCCAATCTTCTAATACCGTGCCAAATTTCATCTTCTTTTAAGTAGTAGATCTTTAGATATCATAGAAATTCTATCTAATGTCAAACTACCAACTTCCAACACCCTATTGTATCAAAAATTAAATATCTCTCAATTACATTGTTAAATTAATACAAAAATTTATGTAAAATTATCACACTCAATCAACCAAGTACTCTCAAATTTTGAACTATAGATGTAACACCAACTGTAAAAATTAGCTGAGAGTGTTAATTCTAATTGTATTGCATAAATTCAAAGTCACCAATATAAACCTTGACTTTGAAAAAAAATTGCAATGACATTCCAAATCCTATAAAAACAAGCTTTATATTTCTAAAAGAGGCTTAAAGCTAGCTCTCCAATTTTAATTATTAATCTTCTAATATTCCTATGCTTTGCCTTAAGTGGCTATTTTAGTGGCTAGAGGTCTAAATTTGATATTGTTCTTCAAATGGTTGATCCTTGGGTACCAATTTAATATATTTTAGGAATTTCTTAGCCAAATCCTACCATCAATTTTATCTTATTCTCAACCATATTAATTATTTATCTCTTCTATCCTATGTTTATTAATTTATGGCCTTTTTAAGACAATAAAAGAATTTTTATAGCTTCGAAAGTAAACTACTAACCAATCTTTAATCTACTAAATATTAAGACAAGAAAATAAATTGAGATGTTTTTGTAAAAGCTATGTTTAAATTTTTTGAATTGTTATTAAATAAAGATGATTAGATATTAATTAAAAATTTATTTTTGATTATATATTCAACATATAGTTGTATTATAATATGACATTAGATTTGAATCTTGACCACTTTTTATATAATTACTTTTTTAGGTAACTTTCCAATAATCTAAAAATATTTATTTATTTTAATTTATCTTTGAATTATATAATATATATATTTTTTTTATAGAATTTTTTAGCTCTTAATAAATAAAAGAAATAATATTATAAAATTTATCATTTAATATTTTTACATAAGTGAATTCATCTTATCTCTTAATAAGTAAAAGAAATAAGATGGTTCAATATTTCTATCTTTTTATTAGAAATAATTTACCATTTAATATTTCTAATTATAAGAAATTATTATCAAATATTTCTTTAATATGATAAGGTCTTAACCAAAGAGTATCAATTTTTTTAGGAAAATCCATTCTCTTAGAATTTTGTAACAATATTAGCATCTTTAATTTTATGACTCTCTTCTTGTATTTTTTATCAAAAGAAATTTTCTTCCTTCTTTGAATAGCTTTTATATATTGAACTCTAATTCTACAAATTTTATTAAGATCCCTCAATTATTCTAATCTATCTCTTAATAATTCTTGGATAGTTAATTTGACATCTATTGCTATCTTTTAGAGAATTGATTTTAAATTCTATTTGTAGTATAGCTTCTATTCCATACAATAAAAAAATAGAGTGACTTTGGTTGTGACCTTGTAGATTGTACAATAAGCTTACAAAGCTACTAGTAATTTAGTATATCAATATTTCTTTGAGACTTGTACTATTTTTCTGTGGATATTTATTAAGGTTTGGTTCATTCTTTTCGCATGACCATTAGTTTGTGGATGATAAGGAGTTGTCATATAATGATTTCATATTAAATTTATTAGTCATCTCTTTTATTATACTATTCAAGAAGTGTGTGCCTTGATCACTAATCAAGATTTTGAGACAACCAAATTGAATAATGATTTTCTTATATATATAATTAGCTACATGGATAGCATCATTAGTTTTGTCAATTCTTACCTCAGTCCATTTTATTAGATATTCTATAGCTATTATAATATGTTTCATCTTTCATGATGAATTCAAATGATTTTTTCTTAAATAATCAATTCTTTATTTTTCAAAGAGAACTAAAGGCAAGAATATGTAAAGCAGTAGTGCCATATGTAAATTATTTATTATGTAACATTGGCAGCATCACATCTTTTAGCATAAACATATACATCTTAGAATATGGTAGATTAGTAATACTTGACTCTCATTGCTTTTTGAGCCGTCAATCTACTCAAGAAGTATTCTTTCGTATTATAATTTTATTTTGCCGTGTTAGGCTTTTCACTAGCAAATGCAATAGAATAATCTTTATGTCTACCTTTTGTTGATTGACATAATGTACTATCTATTACTACAAATGAAGCATCACAATAAATATGGAAGAGAAGATTCTAATTAGATGGTTTTATTCAAAGTAAGAGCTTAAAGTTGCTTTTATCCAATCAAAGGCTTCTTAAAAATTTTGTATCCTCTCAAACTTAATTAACTTCCTTTTGAGATTGGTAATGGATGAAGTTTTTGTGATAGTTGAAAATTAATTCTTGATACCATCTAAGATGTTTTAAGATCATATCTACTCCTTTAACATTTGTAGGAGGTTGTATTTTAGCTATGGCCTTTATTTTTTTGGATCAGGTTTTCTTTCGTCTTTAGACACCATATAATCCAATAAGATTCTTTTTTGTACTGTCAAGAATATTTTGTTGAGATTTAAATTAATTCCTATTTTTTTGTATTTTTTTAAGGTTTTTTCTACATATTTTAGATAGTCTTTGGCATTGGATAGGATACTAAAATCACCTATAAATACCATCATAGATTCCTATAATAAATCCAAAAAAGAAAAGGTCATGATTCTTTAGAAGGCAAAAAGGGCATTATAAAGCCCAATAGGCATGATCAAAAAATTGAATGTACACTAAGAAGTAGTAAAAGTTGTTTTATAGCAATCTTTTAGGGACTATAGAAATTTAATTATAATCCAAATATCCATCCATAAACATGTAGGTTTTGTTATCTGTTACTTCATCTAAAACACTATTAATAAAAGGAAAGAAAAAATGATCCTTTTAAGTGTGCTTGTTGAATTTTCTATAATCTATGCACATTCTTAATTTACCATTCTTCTTCTTTTTTACAAAGACCATAGAAGAGATCCAATCTATTATTTCTGCTAGTTTAATAAAATAAGCTTATAATAGTTTTTCCAACTCATTTTTAATAATTAATTGGACTTGAGAATTCATATGTCTTTCTTTTTATCTAATTGCCTTGATATCAGAAATAAAGAGAATATGATATTGAGCCACTTCAAGTGGTATATCTTTCAAATCTTTATAGGACCATACTAAAACATTTGGATATTTTATGATTAAATCACAATATATAGATACCTCCTAATTTAAATGAATTCTAATTTTAATATTTTTGGGCTATTTTTATTCATAAAATATATCTATAAGTCTCCATTTGGATTTTTATATTGGAGATTATTTTAAAGAGTTTTTATACCAATTACTAAATATAAGAGGATAGTTGAAAATTCCATTGCCAACCAAAATTTTCAATGAAGTTTTTTAAAATCTAAGAAGTAGAACTAAGTCATCATCTCTTATAAGGACCCCAATTTCTTCTTTTAATGTTCCATCTATGTTATTGCTAAGGATATGAATTTCCTCAATTTTTGTAATTTTTAACATATCTTCTAAAAAATTAACTAATTCCAAATAATTAGAATTAGAGTTGAGATGATTGTTTGGCCATTATTTAAATTCTTTATCATCCATCTAATGAATAAGGTGAGAACAAATATTTTATTTTCTTTAAAATTAGGTTATTTGAATTGACCACTTTTATTAATTTTTTTGTGATTTAGATAATTAATTATCTTCTTAAGAATCAATAAAATTAATTTTTTTATGATCAAATACAGGTTGTATGGAGATTTTGTTCTATTTTTCTATAGACTAAAGATAATGTAGGATTTTTTGCTTCTTTAGTTGATTAAGACTTTTGAATCTTTTAACTATGGCCTATCAAGTAATGAAAAAAAAGAATCCTTTGATATATACATTCAAATGACATGATATGTCTAGAAATGTTTTTCTCCATCAATTCAAGTCTTACAATTTTTTATTTGGTCTATTGAAATAGATGGGATTTGATTTATTATTTTGATAACAAATGAAGATATGCTAGTGACAATCAATCTTATTTTTTCTATGATTTGAAAGGACATAATGTTCAATCTACTTCCACCATCTACTATAATATAGGATATTATTTTGTCCACAATAGAAACCTCAATTTTTATTACTTTCACCAGTCAAGGACAAGAACTTGATGAAAAAATAATTCAGACAAGTGAGCCTTCACTCAAAGAGAGGTAACAAAATATATATAAACAAGTATATATATTAAAAGAAAAACTGGAATGGTTATTGCCAAAAGACAAGAAAACTAGAGACCCTTGAAAGTAGACTAGAAGCAAGAAAGGAGTTGACAAGAGTGAAGAAGCCTTCACTCTTGTCTCTATATATACTATCTAACTAGGGGCTATGTGGCGACGTTCTATAGGACCTCCAATATGTGTTGACTTTGTAGGACACATGCCTTGACTTACAAGGCTAGTTTTTCTACATGTGGGCCACATAGTTAGCTTGACCTTCAAGCTAACAACATATGTCGCACATGGCCAACTTGTTGACCACGTTTCTAATCCAAAAAATCAATTAAAGACACCTATGAAGTCAAAGCAGCCTCTAGGAAGCTTCTAAGAAGCTTCTAAGAAGCTTTCATATTAAATATTATAGAATTAACTTACTTTTACCTACTTTTATTTACTTCTACCTTTTTGTATATGTAATTATTAGCTTACATGATTATGGCCATGACATTACTCCCCCTTCTAGAGACAAGTTCCACTAAGAGTGGTCATCATATGTTGAGGAAATCTATGATGCGACGAATTGTATTCGCCACATACTTTGATCTCTGTTCTCTTCGAAGATGATTGATAGGGCCTCTCAATCATCGGTAGTGTCCCATACCAGGGCAGGAAGACTACCCAATTATTTGATCATTGTTGAGGCCTTCGTATCTTCCTTCAAATAGAATATTTGGAACACCATCAGGAGTTGTTCCTACCTCTAGCAAAATCACCAAACATCGGGAGTCCCTTCCCAAATTGTGATATCAAATGCATTATATCTCACCATCTATTCGAAGAAGAGCATGTCGTTCTTGAAGATCTTCATCTCGATTGCGTCGACTTGAAGGTTGTGACAATCGTAATGTCTCGTCCGGCAGGTCAGCAAATGAAGGCTCTTGAGTTGAATCCGCTAGTTGTTGGTTCTCCATCTCTTGAGCGCCACTACTACAATGAAGCTACGAACAAGAATTGAAAGTAGAATGTTATCTTGCCTAGATGTTGTTTCTTTTATAAAAAAGGTTTTCATCTTGATTTTGATGGATGTCGTCGATGTAAAGCCTCCACCACCTTTGCTGCATTTGCAAGATTCTTTATTGGCTCTCATGTACGTTCACTAATACCATATTCGTGCCAATGGACAAGATATTCTAATTTATTTTGGTGTCGCGTTGAATCTAAGACTTCTAATACTTCAAACTCTTTATTATTGTCCACTTTTATAGGAGGAGGTGGAGCTTGTTGTCTTCTTGGTATGTCCACTGTCTTGTATGGTTCAAGAAGAGACACGTGGAATACTCGATGGATTTTCATTGACTCCGGTAGATATAAACGATATGCAACTGGATTGATTTGTGCAGAAATAGAAAATGGTCCCAGCCTTCGATAGTCCAACTTGTCACAAGGACGAGTGGTCTTGATATTGTGACAAAGTAGCCATACCTTATCACCCAAGATGAATGATGGTTGTTCCTTTCGATAGACATCCGCATTGGCCTTTTGTTGTTCTTTAGCTTCTTTTAACTACGCCTTCATCGTTGCATGTAGCTCTGATAAATGAATTGCCAAATCTTTCGCAGCAGGATTATCAACTTTTGAAAAGTCAAAAGTATTAAGTCGTGGATGATAACCATAATTAGCAAAAAAAGGTGTTTGTTTTGTAGAAGAGTGTACCGTGTTATTGTAAGCAAACTCTCCCAATGGCAAAAGAGTTGTCCAATCATTTTGTTGGTAGTTAATGGTACATCTTAAATATTACTCTAAAACTTGATTAACACGCTCCGTTTGTCCATCAGTTTGAGGATGGAATGCCGAAGATAGTTTTATATCCACTTTAAGAATCTTGAAAAGAGTCCGCCAAAATCTTGATACAAATTGAGTTTTCCTATCTGATATAATATCCTTGGGTAATCCATGATATCGATAGATATTGTCAAGAAAGAGCTTAGCTGTTTCTTCACCTGTGATAGATTTTGTACATGGTACAAAATGTACCATCTTGGTAAAACGATCTACTATCACGAATATAGAGTCATAAGAACCTGAGATTGAAAGATCCATGATGAACTCTATAGAAATAGAAGACCATGGTTGTTCTGGAATGGGTAATGGCTGAAGAAGTCCAAAAGGTCGATGACGAGGAGTTTTCGATCTTCAACAAACTTCACATGATTGTACAAAATCTTTAACTGCCTTCCACATTTGAAGCCACCAAAAATCCCTAGATATCAGCTCCAAAGTCTTATTATATCTAAAATGTCCTGCTACTGGGAAGTTGTAACGAGCTTGAACAACACATAAAGGAGCTTCTCGTTCTAGAACATATAGGCGTCCTTCAAAATAGAGTAGGTTGTTCTTGTATTCAAATTTAGATGGATCATGAGATTTAGAAGAATTGTTCTTGATATCATGAACAAGAGGGTCTGAAGACATACTTAATTGGACTTGCTTAAAGAAAGTTAAATCAATAGTCAATGTTGATTTTATTGCTCGAAGATGAAATTATTCCGGCTTCAAGAGAACCGTTCTTTATTGCTCAAAAGCTGCAACTCCTTCTTTTGGTGCAAGATAAGAACGTCTAGACAAGGTATCGGACAAACCTTGGTATTTTTCTGGCCGATAAGTGATGATGAACTCGAATCTTGATAAAGACATGCTCCAATGAGCTTGGCAACGATTTAATACGTGTGCTGACATAAAATATTCGAGGTTCTTGTGATCCGTATACACGGTGAGTGGACTAGAAGCGCCTTCTAGATAATAACGCCATTCTTGAAAAGAATCCACAATTGCAAGAAGTTCTTTGTCGTGGATCTCATAATTGATTTTTGCTGCTGAGAATTTTCTTGAATGAAAGGCTACTGCATGAAGTTTGTCATCTGTTTCCATTTGTGATAAAATCGCACCCAGAGCAAAGTGTGATGCATCTGTTTCCATAAAGAATGCTTTGGAAAAATCAACACGATACAAGATTGGTGCAAAAATAAACGCTGTCTTCAAAGATTCAAAAGCAACTTCTGCTTCTTGATTCCATTGGAGTTTGTCTTTATAAGTCAAATGTGTAAGTGGAGCTGCAACTTGAGAGAAGTCTTTAATGAAGATCCGAAAGTAGTTGGCAAATCTCAAAAAACATTGGACATCTCTTACCGTTTTTAGGATCTTCCAGTCTATAATAGTTTGAACTTTCTTAGGATCCATCACAAGTCCATCATTTGAAATGATGTAACCTAAGAAATCGACTTGAGTAGTGTGGAATACACACTTTTCTATCTTGGCATAGAGTCCTGCATCTCTTAATTTTTGTAACACATGACGAACATGAAGTTCATGTTCTTTTGGATTCTTAGAATAGATCAAGATGTCGTCTAGATAACATACCACAAAATCGTCCTAAAACTCTCAAAAAACATCATTCATTAAATGTTGAAAAGCTGCTGGTGCATTTGTAAGTCCAAAAGGTATGATGTTGTATTCAAAATATCCATACCTAGTTCGAAACACAGTCTTCCATTCATCTCATTCTTTGATGTGTACTAGATTGTATGCTCCTCGAAGATCTATTTTTGTATAGATCTTAGCTTGATTCAGCTGATCAAGAAGTCCAGATATTAAAGGTAGTGAATACCTGTTTTTGATGGTAATCTTGTTGAGTCCTTGATAATCAACACACATCCGCAATGATCCATCTTTTTTCTTCACAAATAGAATTGGAGCTCCTATCGGAGATTTAGAATGGCATATGAAATTCTTGGCTAGATTTTCTTCAATATACTCCTTGAGTTCAACCAACTCATTTTGTGATAAACTATAGATTGGTCCGAATGGTGGTTGTTCTCCTTCTTGAAGGTCAATTGAGTAATCATAGGGACGATGTTCCGGGAGTGTATCCACATTTTTTTTTTCGAATACATCTTGAAATTCTTGATATTGGCTTGGAATGCCACTTGAAGTCTTTTCACCAGTAAAAACGGGTGTAGCATAAATAATGTATGGTGATTCTTTCATAGCAGCATGCAAGAAAGCTTTTGCACCTATATATAGAGGTTTAATTGAACTGGACTTATGACTCTCTACTTGTTTAACTACACTGTTAGTTATACTTTCAAAGAAAATGAGAGTTCGGGAAATCTAGTCTATTTGAGGGTTGTATTTTCTAACCACGATAAACCTAAAATGACTGGATTAGAGGGAGATCTAATGATATTAAATACTACAAAACTATTATGACCATTGATTATTACTTCTATAGGAAGGGTTTCATGAGTAATATCTCCAGAAGACAATGGACGACCATCTATGACTTCTACATGAACAGGTTTAGTTTTCTTTACTAAAGATATGCTATGTCTTTTAGTAAATTCTTCATCTAAAAAATACGATGAGGCTCTTGAATCTAATAAGGGAGAGACTTTGTAATATTTAGGTCCTAAAATAACATTTAATGTAAAACAAGGAGAGAGCTCTGAGGAGAGAATAAGACCTTTACTAGAAGTTGTGCAAGGTTCCAGGTGCACGGTCTTTATTGTAGCTAGACAGACTCGTTTTCTGACATATTATCTTCTTTCACAGCCATACTCCTCATTTTGTGATTGCGTCGTTTCTTTGGACAATGTTGAGTAGTGTGGTTTGGTTCTCCACAATATAAACATAATCCTTCTTGACGACAACAAGTCTTTTCTTGCTCAGTAAGAGATTTGAAACGTACTGCATCAATTTGCATATCCTCTACTTCCAAATGTATGTGTTGAAGAGATGTTGGTGTTGCCATTGAATTATAGTAACGTTGAGGTCCACTTGTACGGTTCTCAGATCAAAATTCAAAAAGGCGATTGTCGCACTTCACAGCAAAGTCAATTGCTTGACTCAATGTTTGAGGATCAGGTAAGTTGAGCATTAATTTTTTTACCTCATATTATAATCCATAGAGAAATTGGCTAATAAGTGCAGCATCATCCTACATGATATCAGTTGCAAGTTGTTGAAATTGTGAAGCATATAACGTTACTGATCAATTACCTTGTCGTAAAATATGGATCTTATTGGTTGCAACACGAATTGCATCATGTTCTCCATACATGGATCAAAATTCCACCAAAAAAGCCTCTAGATTATCCAATATTGGATCTCGTCATTCAAGAAAAGATGAAAACCACGATAGTGTCGAACCTGAAAGAAGCATACCAATGAATCTAACTTGTGATCTTGGAGTTGGATAGCTTTGGGGTTGAAGTTCAATCACAAGTTGCACTTGATTAATAAATCCTCGAAACTTGGATTTGGTGCCATCAAACTTCTCGGGTAGGGCAATTCTTGATTCTCTAACATTTGAAGGGCGTTCCACCATAGGAAAAAGGACATGGTTTGGTGCATATGTTGAAGTAGCTCCAACCATTTCTATATCTTCACTTCCTGCCAATCTTGTTGCTCCTTGTGGTGGTAAATTGAGTTGATGCATTGCAAGCATTAACTCCCTCAATTGCTCTTGCATTTGTGCCATTGCACTCTTTATTTCAAGAAGTTCTGCCATGATAACACTTAGAATAGAGAAGATGTCTAATATCGCTCAAGACAAATAGAAGAGAGGACTTGCGGACAAAGAAAATACTAAGGACAATATCAGTTTAGAAGAGGGTAATCTGCAACTTCTAATGTGCTTATATCTTATCAAGAAAAAAGGGTAATCCACTTTTAATCAAGATTAGGCAAAGCTCTGATATTGTAGGTGTACTCTTGTCAATCTGTCAAGGACAAGAACTCGATGAAAAAATAATTCAGACAAGTGAGGCTTCACTTAAAGAGAAGTAACAAAATATATATAAATAAGTATATATATTGAAAGAGAAACTGGAATGGCTATTGCCAAAAGACAAGAAAACTAGAGACCCTTGAAACTAGACTAGAAGCAAGAAATGAGTTGACAAGAGTGAAGAAGCCTTCACTCTTGTCTCTATATATACTATCTAATTAGGGGCTACGTGGCGACGTTCTATAGGACCTCCAATATATGTTGACTTTGTAGGACACATGCCTTGACTTACAAGGCAAGTTTTTCTACGTGTGGGCCACATAGTTAGCTTGATCTTCAAGCTAACATGTATGGTACATGGCCAACTTGTTGACCACGTTTCTAATCCAAAAAGTCAATTAAAGACACCTATGAAGTCAAAGCAGCCTCTACGAAGCTTCTATGAAGCTTCTATATTAAGTATTATAGAATTAATTTACTTTTACCTACTTTTACTTACTTCTACCTATTTGTATATGTAATTATTAGCTTACATGATTATGGCCGTGACATCACCTCACTTCATATAATAAAAGCAACTATTTTTTTTGCCATTCTAAACTTAAGCCTTCTTTGATTTTTCATAGAAATGTAATTTTAAATGCCTTCTTAACTATTAGAATATTTTTCAATAATTAAACAAAGGTGATATTAATCTTTAACTTACTAAGATCATCTCATAAATTATATTCTTGTGTAGGATTCTTCCACATTCTTGTGTTATTAGAGAACTTCAAATGTAGAAATTTTGGGATCCTCCTAACTATGATTGTTTAGATTAATATTTGGCTTGTGTTTAATTTTAAGATTTTGAAAGAATAGTTCTTCTATGAAAGGACCAAATTTCACAGATTCAAATGTATTATTTTATGTTAACTTAATTATGTCCTTCTTGACTTGTTCTAGATTTAAAAAACAAGGTAGATTCTTTGAGACAATACTCTTTTTTTTTGATGAATAGATAAAGATGCAGCTCTAAATCTAAATATTACTATTAAAGCTTGTATCACATGTAGGTTATTTTTCCTTTATTGATTTTTTTTAAAGGTTTTTGAATTCAATTCATGGAAAAAGGCTTGATTGGCATTAGGCTAGGGGAGATTTGAATATATTTCAACTCTTTTATGGATTGAGATACAAATTTCATATTATGAAATCTTTAGCCATATTTTGGTAGATTAGAAGGATTTTAATCTTAAGGTTGATATTGATAAAGATTTAATAGAATAAATCTAAAATTAATTTGAAGTCCATTAGGTACATTCAGGATATGTCTATTATTTTTATAGTCATAATATAAGTTTAGAGGCCCCAATTTATTGTTTGTTGGAGGTTGTCTTACTCCATAATTATCAAATGATTGTTGAATATAACTACCAGGTAGAGGTTGTAAGAAAACCATTCTATTTGGTTTTCTATAAAACTCCATAAGATGGTTACAACAACAATTTCTATACTCCACTTGCTCTTCAATCCAATATTGATCAAGTCAATATTTTTTTTGTAAAATGTGTAGAAGTCTATTTATTATTTAGCTTAACTTCTAAGATATTTGTTCTTAGAATTAAATCCTTATTGCCTCAAATTACATCCTTGGTAGGATTGATTTTTGTATGGAAAGACATGGTTAGAAATATTAGTTTTGTAGAAGTATGAGATAGTAAAATTAGACAAAATATCCTAACTATCTACATTGAATATATTATAATCTTATTATATGTCTTTTTGACTCAATAGAAGTAGGAGAGGATTGAAATTGGAATTTCTAGCTAATCCAATTAATTTTTTTATCATCAACTTCATTTGATGAAAGCCTTGGATTTAAAATTTTAACTGAAATACTTTCATCTATTTTTTTAAATCCTCTTTTTACCTATTATTTTCAATAGGATATGTCAAGGCTAATGATAAAGTTTGAGGCCTAATATTTAAAGATAAAAAATAAGCTCCTATAGTTGTAGAAATCAATGGCAATTGTTCATGCATCTAAGAGCTTGATGCAACAAGAATCTTAGCATATATAGATAGATATGAAGCTAAAGATATTATGTTCTTCTTTATGCCACAATCTTTCATGCTCTTTATTTATTTATTCTACTTCTTTTACCACATGTTTGGTTGCTATATGGTCTTTAAGGCATGTATGGAGGATTTCTTTCATAATTTGTTTAAGTAAATTTTTGATTAAAAAAATACTTTAAAGTATCATTCATGAATGTGAGCAAAATTAATAGCTCCAATGGTTAGTTATAATCAATTTTTTGATTTTTAACATATTTTTACTAATATTAATGCTAATATAATTAACTTATAGATTCAAATTAGTTTTTTAGTTGATTATGAATTTATTCATATTTTTAGATTATTAATTAAGTAGATAATTCTAATTATTAGATTGAGTGATTTTTTAAAATTCTAAAAATATTAAGTTTAGATGTCTATAATTTCTTTTTTTTGATCTGATTTAAATCCTCATTTAATACTAAAATTAGAATTTTAGTAGAATTTTTCTTTTAAGTCTTAAAAATTATATCTTGAATTAATCCACAATCTTAGTTTTCAATCCTAAGGCTAATTTCTAATTTGACTTTGGTTAAAAAATCCCTTAAGACTAGTTGTTCTATCTTCCTATTTAATTTTAAGATTTTTTAAGCTTAAATTTCATGCCACAATTTAAATGGATTAAAAATATAAAGTCTAATTGTTAAATTAATGATGATTTCTAGAAGATGGAGGTGAGCTAATTGTTGTAGTGGAATTCCTCTCTTAGTAATTTTAATCACTATTTGGAATTGAAAATTGGAGAAAAAGAAAAAAAATCATAAGTGTATTAATTCAAGGCCAAATTGTAATTGGATCTTGGATTTGCTAAGGGTTCATGTTTAAGGAAGTTTAAATTGAAGAATAGTGATCATGATGGCTTTGATGGCAAGAATCCTTGCTGATCTCCAATTAGATTGAATAAAATTAGAATTATAGTTGGATTTTATAACTAAATTAGCAAATTAATTAATTTTTATGATTTAGAACTTGGATTTGGACTTATGAATAGTCAACTTTAGAATGAAAATATGTTTTAAAAAAAATGGTGGTGTTAGTTTTTCCAAAAAGGTGTTAATTTTTGAGTTATAGGAATTTTCAGCCTTAAAATCGGATTTAGGCTTAGAGTGATTGTAGACCCTTGATCTTCGTTAGGAATTTTTTTGATTTGAATGGTAGAGATGTGGCTGCCACCTTTGGACCTCCTCCCACTTGGTTAAGAGGGCTTGGATGGCCGAGCTCCCTTTCTTTTTTCTCCCTTTTGTAAGGCGAAGCTCTGCCAAATTGTTTTTAGGATTTTAATTGAAGGAATCTTTTCCTACCTTCTCACTATCTTGGTATTTTTTTCCTCTCAATCACTCAATAATTTATGCTTTTGAGTAATATTTAATACTCATATTTTTCTAATTATTAGCTTTTCTATGATGCAAGCTACGAGTAATTTGAAGCTTGGACGAATTTTTGGCAAATTTTCAAGTGGCAGGGGGACTATTGCCCTTGGCAACGTGGGAGTATCAACTTTGAAAATTTGTAACTTGATGATCTCTAATTCAATTTTAATATAATTTAATATTATGAATATAATTTAAATTTTAATTTATTAAAAAATTTGAATTACTAACTTTCAAATTATAACAAATTTTTGATGATTTTTAGAGTGAGGAAAAATCTACTACTTTAGTAGCTTAGAGCAATTAACTTTGGAAAAACGTAGCTTAATACATAGTGATGTTTTGTCATTGAATTGTATTTTGAAAAAAAACTTGCTAAGTTTTGTTTTAGGAAAAATTAGATTATTTAACCTTAAATCACTAACCAACTTTTAGTGAATTTTTAAATAAAAAAGGTTTGCTGCTAAGGCAGCTCAAATGACTCTACTTGGAAAAAATCATATTTCAAGCATTTCGGATTGGATTGCCACAAGATTTAAAAAGATAGAAGTATATTAGAGTTAACTTAGATCACATCATAATTCACATACATTGGAGGCTTAGAAAATATTTGGTGAATTTTTGAGTGGCAAAGGTGGCTATAACTTGACATAATTAAGGTTTGTTATTGTTTTACTCTCTAATCATCTTCTAATAACATTCTTTTAGCACCTAATTTATTATATTAGTTTTTATTTGTCTTATTATTTTTATTTAATATTATTTAATAATTTTTAAGAACTTTTTCCTCATTCCAATAATTAATGGTAAAGTTTTATCTTTTCATCCATATTTATCTTTAAAAGATAAAAGAAAAAATTAATCTTATCTTTTTATTTTCAAATTTTATTTTTAATTTTAATTTATAATTTATAATTTTTATCTTCAACTTTTATTGTGGTTATTTTAAACTCTTTACTTGACTTTTAGTTATCAATTTTATTTTATTTTATTTTATTTTATTTTTTATTCATAAATTTCTGAATTTAAGCTTGATTAAATAAACCTTAGAAGGAAATTAACTTATTAGACTATAACATGTAAGAAATTATAAAAATTATATACTTACCTTATTATATTTGATTGAATTAATTGTGATTATTATATCATTTATTTATTTATTTATTTATTTAATATTTTTATGGTTTAAGTGTTCATATTGGTTAATATTGAATTTTAATCTAAGTTATAATAGAATCAGATTGAACTTAAGTGAGGGGAGAAAAAATTGCTCACAATGAGCAAGCATCCTACAAACTTTGTCACCACTAATTCAAAATGACAAATATACAATATAATTTCTTTATATTTTTTTAATTTAAAGAAAGATAAAATAATTAAGACCATATTTTGCCTTATTTTAGGTTAAAATTTTTCTAGGAAAGCTCATTGGATTGTATCCCAAGTTAAGAAGGTATAACGAGGATAGTTGTAATATTACTTATATGCCTCCATTTTTTTAACTTGGTTGGAAACCACATTAAATAATAATAGCTATTTGTTATCAAACATGTAGTGAGTTTTTTTATAAAATACTTTATATGGACCAAAAGATCCTCATTTCTTGTATCTCTAAAGGTTGAAAGATTAGAAGACATAAGGATAGGAGTGAGTCCCTCTGAAACTCAAATAGATAAACTTCTTAATTGAACTAAGCAATTAATTGGTATAGATGGTAGTTCTTTACTTTCTACTCTATTTAGATCTATTTTCTTTGGTGGTTGAAATAAATGAGCACTTTCTTGATCCAAATTACTTGTATTATCTATCAAAAGATTTAAAAATAAGCTTCATGAATCTTTTGAAGATCTTTCAAAAAAAAGATCTTTAAATTCTTCAAAGAGATTTCTAAGAATTGTCATGTTATAGTTTGGCTACTATATGAAAATATTGTGTTTATATATTTGATATATAATTTATTAAGTAACATGATGAGAGTCATATTAGTAGATTTTAATTGATTATAGAATATAATTAGATTATTACTTTAAAAGGAGGTTATTTAAAAGAACTACTATTAGTATTTAAATAACTTTTTTTTCTTTTGATAGTAGCTTTTAAGATTAATTTTGGTTGATAATAAATTTTACATATTTAAAGTCACTTTTGATAGACATTGGTGACCATTAAAGACTTATTTCGTTTCTTTTATTTGATATTTAAGATATATATTATGTAAAACTTATTAGAAAAAGGAATGAAAAAAAATCTTGATAGCAAAAAAAAAAAGTTAAGACATCTATATGGATGAATGGAGATAGATGATAAAAATCTCCATTCCTATTGGCCAAAAATCATGCTCAATAGATTTTAAAGAGGCTTCTAGAGGCCTTATTAGAGATTAGGAATTAAGATTACTCATTTGAAACCATTTGAACTTTAAAAGCTAGGATTAGTAAGTTCAAGGTTTTGGCTATGATTTTAGTGCAAATTTTAGATGATTTGGAGTTTTTATAAGAAAGATATAGATACTCAAAGTTAGGATGTAGGTTTTGTACCTAGTGTCACTCTTTTGGATATAACATGTGCATTCAAAAAGTAATGAAGGATTGGTGAATGGAGTTGAAGAGATTTTTTATTTTTTTATTTTATTACACTTTTTGTATATTGCTTGATGAATTCTAAACTAAGATAAAGGAGTTATAGGAAGTTGAAGTTAGTGCTTACAATCTAAGGGTAGTAAATAATCTGATTTACTAGTGGTTTTATTTTGAGCTATGTCATGAGCAATTTGATAAGATTTTGGCTAATTTTTTCTTGAAATATGTATAATTATATTAATAAAATTTGTACATAAATTTTGTAGCATTTTAATTTTGGATTTTTGAGATATGAAGAAAATAGTGCTCAGGTACTTGTAATTTAGAATTTAGAACACCTATTAGGATTTCTAAGATGCCAAAAGATTGGTAGCAAATTTGTAGTTCATTTTTTTTGAAGTTAAGCTTAAAGATAATAAAAGTACTATTTAAAAATTTTAAAAAAATTGAAAAATTGAATTAAGAGGTACAAGATTTTAAAATTTGAAGGAAAAAAAATTGAAAGGATTTTACTATATTTTGAATATTTATGCAAAATAAAAGGATTTTTGAAAGCTAAGACTTGTATATAAGTTTAAAATGGAATAAATCACTTATTAGAGCTTAGGCAAGAAGTTAAAACTAAACTCTCTATAGCTAGATATCTCGTGTATTTTCTAATTGCAAATTATACCATAGAATACCATATTTAAATTTAATCTAAGACTTGAAGTCCAAATGTTTGGCAATGAAGTTCTTACAGTTTTAAAGCATTTTAGATTTTTCAAAGGTTGTACAAATATAAGTTTATAGAACCTAGTAGAGAGCTGCATTAAATTTCTACGTTTACAATATTATTTTTAAAAGTCAAAAACTAAAATAATTAAAATAAGCTAATTAAAGTAATTTATAGAATTTAATTTTTTATTATCTTCTATTCATCAACTTGCATCCTACTTAAATATTTTTTTTGATAAAAAAGAAAATAAAAAAAAATAATCTTAGAAAAGAATACTTATTTGAGTACCATCTTAAGCAAGGCTTTTTTATTCTTAGAATATTATATGGAACTACCTTATGCAGAAGTAATCCTAAGCAATATCTAATATAAAGGCATTGCTTTGCCATAAAAGAGCCTAAATTCTCTACTTTTTCTATTCTTTATACTAATATAATTAAGAAATTATCTAATATTTGATTAATAATAGAATATATTAGATAAAAGTATTTTTTACATACATCAATCTAATTTGAAAGAAAATTTATTTGACTGCATTGCCAACCACCATGTTACTTCTTTATAAATCACTACAAAAATATTCTAAATATTTTTTTAATTGATTGTAAAGTAGATTTAAAGAATAGAATCATATTTGAAGGTTCTAACTTACTTTATTACATTTGAGTCTTAGAAGAGAAGATGAATAATTATCTCTCTTATTTTTTTATTTTTTTTCCTAGGTTCTATCCTCCAACTCTTTACTCTTTATTCTAAGTGTATGCACTAAAATTTTAATAATTTAAATTATTCAAAAATCAAAGGATTTATTTGATTTTATGCCTTTTAAGTAACAAGTATTTCCAAGTAACTCATTGTTTTTCAATCCACAATCTGTGTTAATTAAATAATATAAATAAAAGCTTTAATAATTATTTTAAGAAAACTTACATTAAAGTGTAGTCTTTCAAATTTATATTTGTATTTCTTCTTCTTTTTTTTTTACTTATATTTCTTCTTTTTTTTTCTTCTTTTCTTTCCAATATTTTTTTTAAATTGTTAATGAAGTAATTTTTGAATTGTTATTGAAGAATTTGTTTCCATACTACACCTATGAATAGGAAGGATGTAATAGGTGGAGAGGGTCATTAAATTCCTATACCATTAGAAAATTGCGACCAACTAGAATTTTACAATTAGATGAAAAGAAGAGATATAAAGAGTATAGAGGGTGATTAAATCCTTTCAAGTATTAGAGATGGATCCTCAATAAGAATTCACAAGGGAGAGAAGTGATGACTAGATTGAAAGAAGAGCTCCACCTTTCATGAAGATCCTTGTCCAATCCTAATTTAATTCTAATTCTTAAAATAATTCTAAATTCTTAATTAAGCTTCTTACTTTTCTACCTTAGATTCTTCATCCTTCTTCTTCAATCTAAATTCTTATACAATAGTACTAAAATCTTGTACTAGACCAAAATAAAAAAAGAATAAAAAATAAAATAGAATAAGATATTAAAATATTTTTTTTCAAATAATTTTAAGACTTATAGAATAAATCTCTCACCAAATGCATCAAAATATGAGCTAAAATAAATCTCTATCAGTTGAAAGTTTATTTTAGATCACAACAAGTAAATTAATCTTAGAAGTTTTATTTCTTATTTAAATTCTAATTAATTCACTCTTTCTTCTTAAATAATTCAATTAATCAAGCTTAAGTTCTATTATTAATTCATATTTATAATAATAAATCATTCATAAAATACATGCTCAAATAAGTTTCTTTTCTTAATTTTTAATTTATTTATATGTATATATATATATATATATATATATATATATATATATATATATAATCTTTTATATTTTATTATATTTTAATTTTTTTATATATGATATTTTATTATTTTATTTTAATTAAAATTTATTTATTAAAAAATTTATCTAATTATAAATTATTATTTATAAATATTTTTTTATTTATAAATAATTCTTTTAACCATTTTTGAATTCAACCTTCATTAAAACTTCATTCTTTAATTAATTCTCAACTGATACAAAAATTCATTCAATCCTAACCTAAGTTCATTTCTACTATCATAGTTTATTCAATCATAATTTATCTATCTAAACTAATCTTCTTTGAAATTCTTACGGAGAAGAAGATGATACAGCTTGTGATCTGTTCCATGTTGCAATACCCCCATAGTATTACAACAATAAATTCTTGTTTTTTATTTATTTCAATTACTAAGTTTTACTTGTTTGCAAAGAGAGTTTGATTTTTCCAATGTTATTGATTTCTACTAGAGCTTCTTGCACTCTATTCTTAACTTTCAACAAGTCAAATGTAGTATTATTGTTAAATCCTTGACCTACTCATCTTTTGTTGCTTGAAGGCTGCCTACTTAACAACTTCAAGATTCCACCCTTCAAGTACTTTTGCAATTTGAAGTCACTACCAAGAGAGAAATCATTGCAATAAGTGCAGACCTCAGTAAATCAAATCATAGTTTATAGTCATATGCCTTCAATTACAAGAATCTAAATTCTACTTGAAATTTAATAGGCATTGAAAAATGCCTTTTTATAAAAACATTGTATTTACTTGGGCTTATTTGTCAAAGACATACATATTTACTTGGGCTTATTTGTCAAAGACATACATATTTACTTTGATATTTATTTATATGATTAAATAGAAGTAGATAAAAGTAGATTTATTTCATAATAATTTCTATAAAAGCTTTCTAAAATCTTTATAGATGCTACTTTGACTTTACTTGTGTTTATAATTGATTGATAGATTAGAAACTTAATCAAGAAGTTAATCACATATTGATAGCCTACAAAATAAGCTAATTTTATAGCGCATATATAAAAAACTTATCTTACAAGTTAAAACATGTATCTAACAAAGTTAATACATGTTAGAGTTTCTATAAAATATTGCTGTAGAGCTCCTAGTTAAGATTATATATAGAGGCAAGAATGAAGCCTTCACTCTTATCAATGCTTTTTTAGTGCTTGGTCTTATTATAAGACTTTTTAGTCTTTTTTTCATTGAGAATAGCCATTCTAATTTAATAATATATTATTTTTGAATAATTTTTTAGTCTTTTCGAGAAACACAAGAGTATATTGATATTTTACTTCTTTGAGTTTCATGTCCTTGATAGTTTGATAAGAGTGAAGACTTATTATTCTTATCTTATTTTAGAAGTGAGTGGATTATCTCATTTTTATTATTATATTTTAAAAATAGCACATTATTTACTTTTAAACAAATTATCTAATTTTCTATCATTGATTTTTTTCTTAAAGAGAGCGGATTATCTTTCCTTTATAGAAATTTTCATTAGACATTAGAGGTTGGAGATTACTCTCTTCTAATTTGATTTATAGATTTGTGAGGTTATTTGAAATGGAAGAAAAAATTATGTATGCTATACTTTATAGAGATAAGAATAGATTTACAACTATTACAAACCTTTACAAACTTAAGATTTAGGGTGGAAATTTCATGCATCACCAACACCAACTAAAGAAATACTAATCCTAAGTCTATGGAAGAAATTTAAAATTTGTCTCAAAAAGTTTTGTAGTTGAAGGAAGCAATTATATTAACTTCACAAACAAATTTAAGAATTTTTATTTTTACAAGTATAATAAGAATAAAGATATATATCTCCAAACAGCTTAATGGAATAAGCTAAAAAATTTGGAGATTTTTACAACAAATCAAGCTCTATCTAAGATTGCATTCTTTCTAATACTCTCATGGATTTACTCAAGTTGAATTCATAGCTACACTTCTATCTCGAAGTGCTCTCTCTTGCTTTACATCTTTGATAGAAAAAAATTCATGACTCTTATATGATTTGAATTCATTTCTAAAAGTGTTTACAGACATATTTAGAGGAAGTGATTGAGAAAGAATAGTAGAGAGCAATCTCTTATCTTTATGATAAGAATCACAATCAGCTACTATATATGTTGTTGAATTCCAAAACCTTACTTGTAACATGGATTAAAATAATAAAGCCCTTATCAATCAATTTTGATATGGATTGAAGGAAAATATCAAGAATTTTTTATTAAAAATGCCAAAAGTAAATTTTTTGAAACAATTTGTTGCTTGTTTATTACAATCAATTATTTTGAAAGGCATTAAGAATAATAATTTGGTTGAAGAGAAATAAGTCAAGTAATGATAGCAACTTCTAAGTTTTCAAAAAATCATTCATCAAGGCTAAAATTGATACATATTTATATGATATATTTTAAACATCTTATTGAGCAAAAAAAGACTTATTGTTAAGAAGATTTATACCTATATTATAGAGAACCTAAAGACATTACTCAACATTATCTAAAGAAGTAAAAAAATCACAAAATAAAAAGTATGGTTGTCAAAGAAGATGATATTTAAAAAACAAGTTTTTCAAACCATAATAGGAACCATGTAGCTAAGATCTTAGGCAGCTTCTAATAAAGGTCCTATTTTCTCTTCAAATCCTTCATCTTATTTTACAATAGAAGTTTTTTTAGGACCAAAAAATCACAAAGTCTTAACATTATTCAATTCAAGAGCCTTAGCTTATTTTATAGACAAAGACTTTTTCAAAAAATAAGATATATCTGTAATTAAGAAAATCAAACCTATGCATGTAGAAGTAATAGATGGTCATGCATTGTCTTTTAGGAATGTTATACATAAAATTATTTCTATAGAAGTAGCAAATATTAGTTATAATAGTTTAATAATATTTAATATGATTAAATTTCTTCATAATTTAATTAATTTAGAATTATTGTGGTTAAAAAGATATAATCCTCAGAGAGTGGATTTTTCCAATTTTTATTTTTTTCATAATTTAGTCCAAGATTTTGCTGGGCAAATAAAAATCCATAAGACTAATATATCCAAATTATTATTAGTAGATGCAAAAACTTTCATGGATGTTACAAAAGAATGATCAATTTTTATTATATATGCCATATCTATTGTTGATAGAAAATATTTTTCAAGTGGCATTCTAAGCCAATACTAAGATTATCAAGATATATTTGAAATAAAAATATAAATATTCTTCTAAAATTTTGTCCTTATGATTGTTCCATCAATCTCAAGTAGGAACTCAACCACCATTTGGACTAATCTATAGCCTATCATAAAATAAGTTGATTACAGTCAAAGAATATATTGATGAAAATTTGGCTAAAATTTTTATTTGCTAATCTAAATCTCCAATTGGAACTTCTATCTTATTTGTGAAGAAAAAAGATGGATCTCTATAGATGTGTGTAGACTATCAAGGACTCAATAAGATCATTATCAAGAATAGATACCTTTTACTTTTATTTTTAAGACTTCTTGATTGATTGAATCAAAAAAAGACCTATATAAAAATAAATCTATGTAAAGTATATAATTTGGTATCTATGAAAAAAAGAAATGAATAAAAAATTACATTTTGAACCACATATGGATATTTTAAATATAATGTCATGTCTTTTGGACTCACAAATGTGCCAACTGCTTTTCAACATCTAATGAATGATGTTTTTTGTAAGTTTTTTAACAATTTAATCATTTATTATTTAGAAGACATCTTGATTTATATTAAAAATAAAAAAAAGTATAAATTTTATATTTATCATATATTACAAAAATTAAGAAATATAAGATTATATGCCAAGTTAGAAAAGTATGTATTTCATATTATTTAAGTTGACTTCTTAGGATATATTATTTCAAACAATGGTCTTATGATGGATCCTAAGAAAGTCCAAACTATCATAGATTGGAAGATTCCAAACATAATCAAAGATGTGCAATATTTTTTAGAATTTGTTAGTTATTATTGGATCTTTATCACAATATTTTTTCAAGTTGCAAAGTCATAGTGTAATTACTTATAGTATATAAAAATTAGTTAGAACATATAATATATTCATAAGTTTTGATGTATGTTAGAATGGTTAATAGATTAATTTAAAGAGAGTGGATTTAAGAAACTTAATTTTGAGTTTTATCTTTTTTGATTATAGCATGTAAAAAAATTATAAGACCTAAATATTTAGTATGAAGCCTTGAGAAGAGATTAGAGCCTAAAGATGAAACTCTTAAGTAATAGGAAGCTTATTGAGAGGGATGAAAGCAAGACATGGCTAGGTGAAGGCAAGGAATGGGGATCTTCATTCCTATTAGTCAAAGGCCATACCTAATGGACTTAAAGGAAGTTGCTCGAGGCCTTATTATGAATTAGGGTTTCTTATTGGAAGTCATTTAAGCTTTGGAGGCTAGGATCAACAACTTTAGGTTTTTGAGTATGGATTGGATGCAAATTTTGTATAATTTAGAGTTTTTATGAAGGAATTATTGGCGCTCAAAGTTAAGGTATTAATTTCATATCTACTGTCACTCTTTGGAGCATAACATATGTTTACGGAAAGCAATGAAGGATCGGCAATTGGGATTGAAGAGAGCACTTTTTCAAGTACAATTTTCATACATTATTTGATGAATTTAAAGTTGAGATGAAGAAGTTATAGAGAGTTAATACAACACATTCAAATCAAAGGTAGTAAGTAAGTGATTTTATTCATAGTAATGGTTGGAGCCATATCTTGAGTTTAGAACGAATTTTTGGCTCAAATCTTTTAGAAAAGGTAGATTATTGTATTAAAAAGCTATATATTTAAATTTTGTAGAATTTGAGTGCTTAATTTATGAGATATGAAGAAAATTACACGAAAATGTATAAAAACTAAGGTTTAATGCTATTATTAGGATTTTAATAATATCTTAAGATCCGTGACAAATTTTTAGTTGAAATTTTTTGTGGTAGTTTTTAAAAATATATTATTACTTCGTATAAAATTTTAATGTGTTTGAATAGTCCAATTGAAATTTGAAAATAATATCCCATAAGGATATTTAAGGATTTAGAAGTCTCATCATATTTTAGATATTTTTGGAAACTTAAGATTTATGTATTTAGTATAATAGTACCTAAAAGTATTATATATATATATATATATAAACTTTTTCTTTCTTATGTCAAGACTTGATTGAGCAATTAGTGGCAATGAAGAGCCTAGTGCTTTCTTAAGGCAAACTCTCTCTATCTTGATAGCAGCTCCTCTTATATACTTGATATATAAAGACAAACTTGAGTAAAATAAAGAAGCTTAAGCATCTTTTTGAAGCCTTGAAAACATCATTTTTTTTTTTGTTCCAATCTTATGTTGCATCAATTTTTTAAAGACATTCTTTATAGAAATAAATGCATCAAACTTTACTATAGATGTTGTTTTGTTACAAATGAAAGCAAATAAGGAATTATACTTGATAGTTTTTTATTCTAAGAAATTTTAAGCAATCAAAATTAATTATGAAATCTAAAATAAAAATCTTTTTATAATTATAGATTTATTTTAAGAATGGCATTATTATGTACAAGGCACTTTTAGTTCAATTATTATATATACAAATTCATAAGAACCTTGGGTACTTCATATCAAAACATGTTTTGAATTTTTGCCAAAGTTTTTAGAGCATGTTTTATCAAGATTTGATTTCAAGATTATTTATTGATCCAAAAAATAATAAAGTTTTTCAAATACCCTTTCTTGATGTTTTTATGTTGCACCAAAAGAAAAAGATGTAACTTTTAATTAATAAAGAATGATTTTTTTATAATCAAAATATTTTAATTTTTGAACAAAAATATAAATTTTAACAATTGATTCAATCTTTGTCAAATAAACTTAATAAAGTATATCCTTTGATCTTTTTGTTGATAATATCAAGAATAATTCTTTTAAGTTTCATGATACTTCTAAGTTTGAGTTTTAAAATAATCTATTCTATTTTAAATAATGATTATATATTTCAAAAGGCAAAGTACAATTACGTATTCTTTAAGCTTGTCATGACTTTCTAGTAGTCAAACATTTTTGTTACAATAAGACTTTAGAGCTAATATCAAGATATTTTCAGTAGCTTTAAATGTGGAAGGTAATTAAAGACTTTTTATAATCATGTGATATTTATTCAAGATAAACAATTCCTTGTCATCAACCTTATAGACTTCTTTAACCATTATTTATACTAAAACAACCATAAACTTTTATTTCAATAGATTTTATTATAAATCTTTTAGTCTTAGATTTGTATAATTATATATTTGTAATAGTAGATTTTTTTATTAAGATGGCACATTTTGTACCATATACAAAAAAATTCATAGGTAAAAAAATACCTAAGCTTTTGCTTGACAACATCTATCACTATCATAGATTATTTAATGATATTATATTAGATAAAGAAATTCAATTTGTATCAAGATCCTACAGGTGGATATAAATTTTTTTTTGGCTTTTCATCCTCAAATTAATAGACAAAAAAAATAGATGAATGAAGTTTTAGAGCAGTATTTGAGGTGTACCATCAATTATTATTAAGATGATTAAATAAATTTTTTGTCATTAGTAAAGTTTACATACAATAATTTGGTAGATTTTTTATTTTAAAAAATACCTTTCTTTATCAATTATGGTTATCATCCATGACTAAATACTTTTGACTTTTTAAAAGTTGATAATCTTGTAACAATAGATTTGGCAAATCATTTGTGAAAGCTATAGGCAATAATAAAGGCACAATTAAAGGAAGTTCAAGAATGGTAAAAGATCAATGTGGATGTCTATGACTAGGAACAACCACAATTCACCATAGGTGATAAGATATGATTGCTTTATTATAATATCAAGACTACTTGTACTTGTAATAAATTGGACTATTATAGGCTTAGACCTTTTTTTATTTGTGAAGAAATCAATCTCTTTTCTTATTAATTGTATCTAAAAGTATCATATAGTAACACAACTATATGGTGAAAAATAAAAACATGGATATTGTTATAGAAGAGCCTAATAAAAAGATGTAATAGAAAAACAAGGATAAATGATAGAAGGATAATAAAAGATTTAGACTTAATGCTGTTTTTTAAAAAAGAGGCTTCTATTTGCTTTGTAAGAATATAAATACGTCAAATTAATATAAATGATATAATTAATTGATATAAACATGTTTAGAAGAGAATTATCAATAGGTTCAAGTAAAAATTACCTCAAATTATCAAATATTGATAGCTAAAGATGATTGATTGTTAATTTGGATCAAAATTAGATCTTGAGGCACAAAACCACGCACCTATAGTAACTTTAGAGTTTTTGGAAGATTAGAGAGTGGAATTTGAAAAAAAAAATTGAAAAGATATTTTTGAGCATTGGTTTTATGTCAATTGAATAAATATTATGTTTTTGGTAGATTTTCAAAAATATTAATGTTTTTGATTGGATTAGATTTTAGAAAATAAAATTATATTTATAAAATTGAAGGTTTTTTAAGTTTTATCTTTTATATACAAATAAATTTTAGAGAGTGTGTTGATATTTTAGTTTTTAGTTAAATTCTAAAGTCAATCAAATAATTACAACAAAATATATAAAGATTTTTATAGGTTGAAGTCTCAAAAATTGGAATTTAAAGATTAATGAGTATTTTTAAGATCTTTTGCAATCTGTTAGTTAGATTGAAGTGAATTTTTATTTATAAAAACTACAATTGATTTCTAATAATTTAGGTATATTTTAGAGAAAATTTAATAGTTTAAAAAAGAGATATTGGTATAAGAAGTTCAACATTTAGATTGGAGTAAGAGACCAACCAACACCTAAGCAGAATTTAGGTTTGATCTTTTATTTGGTAAGTTTGATCTTCTTCAAATTTTGTATGCTTATTTCAAACTTAGTTGTTAAAAAGTGTGTAAAATCTTAAGCAAGATCAATAGTGTAATTGATAGATATTGAGGTTATAAATTACCCTATGGTTAGGTTAATTTACATAGAATTTGGATTTGAGTTTAAGAATTGGTTATTGTGAAACATCAAAATAATTCACTAGTTGTTTTAAGATAAAAAGATGTATTTAGAGTACTTAGAACCACAATATATGGTAAATAGTATAGAAATCTTTAGAAAAATAAAAAATTAGAGAGTAAGTTGTAGAATTGGAATCTTAGTAAATCTTGGAAGAAATTATCTTAGTTGGTTTAGTATTTTTTACTTATTATTGAGTATTGAGGAATATTTATTAAGGTCAAAATTTATATTGGCCTTCTATCTATTTATATTACTTATAAGAAAAAACTATAAATATAAGTTAATAATTAGAAGAAGCATGAAAAAGAACCTCATATCTTTTTAGTTAGTTATATAAAAAGTAGGATTTATAGTAGATTAAAATTAATTTTATTGCTATAAAAATCATAAAGATAGGAAATTATAGCCTTAAACTGATATTAGTATTATAGAATCATTATGATATTTTTTTAGAATTTATTTAGAATTTATTTAAAAAATTTTAGGAATTTTTAGAGTAATTTCTAAGATTTTGGTAAAAATAAGTTTTACCACTTTGGGAGCCATTATGAAGAAATGGAAGAAGTTTTGAAGGCCTCAAAATACTCCTAGGCTATTTCGGTGTTTTTAAATATCATGGTGAAGTCAAAAATGAAAAATTATGGATTTTACTAGTAGAAAAAAAAGAGGACGAGCAGCTAATGTAGTCCTTGTAAGAAGAGAGGTGTACTAGTCTCATATGGATTGTAGCACCTTGAAGGTAGTTAGGAAGATAAGACTAAGGTCTCCTGGCCTCTTTTAGGGACCCGAATACACTACTTGTGAGCCTTGGTGAGGCTCAAACTCTTGATCTCTTAAGCAAGTTATCCTTAAGATAAAAATGATTTGCTTAATTTTTTATTTATTTACTTGTTATTTTTCAAACATTCATAACTTACTCATGATAATACGAATTTATATGTTTTTTATATAATTGAAAAGATAAAAAAAATTAAATTTCTAAAAATATATTTTTTATTTTTTATTTTTTACTAGATAAAAACTTAATGAACAAATTGTGACTAGTTTTATAGTATATAATTACTTGATTGCACTTGTTCTACTTATTTTGTATTTTGCATCTTTTTTTCTTGTTCTTACTACTTTTACTTCACATGATCTATTAAAAGCAATTCTTAATTGAGGCCATCTTGTAATTAGGTTGAAGAATGAATTTTACACTTATATTAGGATTTAGGATTTGTTTAGGATTTGCTTAGGATTTAGTTAGGATTTAGTTAGGATTTGATTTTGTATTTAAATAAAGACAACTAAAATTTTAACTATGATTAAATTAAGATTTAATTAAAATTTATTTAAGATATATTTAAAATTTCTTTATGCTTCTTTTGTAATTTGTTTGAGGTACTTTGGATTTGATTAAAGATTGATTACCATTGTTAAGATTTAATTGAAATTATTTAGAATTCTATTAGAATTAAAATCTTTTTGTTGTAATGCTCCTTCTACCTTCCACAACCCAGTGCTTGGTGCATTCTCAAGTAAGGCTTCATGTAGTATGACATTGGAGTCTATGAACATCTATTTTGTAGGCACATGTCTCTTCTTGAGCCATGTAGTGTAAAATTCATTCTTCAACTCAAATTATAAGATGGCCTCAATTAAATATTTCTTACAATTGGTGGTATAAAGTGGAAGTAGCAAGAATAATAACAAAAGAAGCACAACACAAAAACAAATGAAACAAGTGTAATCAAGTAATTGTACATTATAAAACTAGTCACAATTTGTTCACTAAGTTTTCATCTAGTAAAAAAAAAAAAAAAATACATTAAGAAAGATTATTTTTTTATCTTTTCAATGGTATAAGAAACATATAAATCCGAATTATCATGAATAAATTATGAAGGTTTGAAAAATAATAAGTAAATAAATAAAAAGTTAAGTAAATAATTTTTACCTCAAGGATAATTTATTTAAGAGATCAAGAGTTCGAACCTCACCAAGGCTCACAAGTAGTGTATCTGGATTTTTAAGAAAGGCCACGAGGCCTTAGACTTATCCTCCTAACAACCTTCAAGGTATTACAATCCATATGGGATTTGTGTACCTCTTTTCTTATAAGGACTATATTAACTGCTGGTCTTGCTATTTTCTACTAGTAAAACCAATAATTTTATATTTTTGAATTCACTTTGGTATTTAAAAACATCTAATTAGCTCAAGAATCTTATGTGGCCTTCAAAATCTTGCTCCATTTCTTCATAATCGCTCTCAAAATAGTAAAATTTATTTTTTTTTCCAAAGACTTAGAAATTGCTCTAAAAATTACTAAAAAAATTCTAAATAAATTCTAAATAAATTCTTATAATGGTCCTATAATATTAATATCAGTTTAAAGCTATAATTTCCTATCTTGATGATTTTTATAGTAATAAAATTAATTTAAATCTACTATAAATCATACTTTTATATAAATAACTGAAAAGACATGAGATTCTTTTTCATACTTCTTATAGCTACTAATTAAAATTTATGGTTTTTTATAAGTAATATGTATAGATAAAAGGCCAATATAAGTATTACCCTTAATAAATAATCTTTAATATTCAATAATAAATTAAAAATACTGAATCAACTAAGACAATTACCTCCAAGACTTATTAAGATTCTATTTCTATAACTAATATTCTAATTTTATATTTGTCCAAAGGTTTTTATACTATTCACCATATATTGTGGTTTTAAGTACTTTAAATATATCTTTTTATATTTAAAAAACTAATGAGTCAATTTAATGACTAAGAAATAAAATAAGATAATAAATATCTTGAAAAGATGACAAATGTCACTTCTTCTTATAAAAATAGATAATAATTAAGAGTTTGAGATAGAAGTAGTTTTAGATTCAATGCAGTACTAAAATAGGTTAGAATATATTATTCATTAGTGTAGACATGATATTAATGAATGCACAAGGGAGCCAACAAAGAATCTTATAAATACAACAAAGAAAATTGAAGTTTTTTATTAACAATATCTATCAAAATCAAGATGAATTATAAAAAATCTTTTTTATAAAAAAAATAAGATCTAGAGAAGATAGCATTCTACTTCTTACATTCTACATCAAGACAACATAATTAAGATAAAAAAATTTAAGAATAAGATATTCTTTCTCAAATAGATGGTGAAATACAATGTATTTGATATCACAATCTTAGATGAGACTAATATTCCAATGTTTGGTGATTTTAGTAGATGTAAAAATGAATCTTGATGGTGTTCCAAATATTTTATTTGAAAGGAGTTACAAAGGCTTCAACAACAATCAAATAACAAGATGGTCTTTCTGTCCTAGTATAAAATACTATTGATGGCTAAGAAGATCTAGCAACTATCTTCAAAGAGAACAAAGATTAGATTATGTAGCAAACATAATTTACTACTTTTTAGATTTTTTCAACATATGATGATTACTCATTGTGGAACTTCTCTCTAAAAGGAGAGATAATATCACAAACATACATATTTATTCTAATATTTATCTATATGATTAAATAATAATAAATAAATATAAATTTATTTTATAATATTTTCTAAAAAAACTTTGATTTAACATGTATTTGTGTCACGGACATACATATAATTACCTATATGAATAGATAAAAGTATGTAAAAGTAGGTTAATTGTGTAATATCTTCTAGAAAAGCTTCTTAGAAGCTTCATAGACGCTGCTTTGACTTTATAGGAGTCTATAGTTGACTTTTAGGTTAGAAACTTGGTCAACAAGTTAGCCATGTGCCACGCATGTTGGAAGCTTAAAGAACAAGCTAACTACGTGGTCCATCCATAGAAAACTTGCCTTGCAAGCAAAGGCATGTGGCCTAGAAAGCCAACATATATTGGAGGTCTTATAGAACATCGCCACGTGGCTTCTAGTTAGATAGTATATATAGAGGCAAGAGTGAAGCCCTCTTCACTCTTGTCAACTCCTTTCTTGCTTCTAGTCTAGTTTCAAGGGTCTCTAGTTTTCTTGTATTTTGGCAATAGCCATTCCAGTTTCTTTCTTAATATACATATTTCTATTTTGTCCTATTTCTTTTTGAGAAAAGTCTCACTTACTCTTTAGCTTTCATCGAGTTCTTGTCCCTGACAGATTGACAAGAGTACACTTACAATATCAGAGCTTTGTCTTTTCTTGATTAAGAGTGGATTACCCCTTTTTCTTGATAAGACATAAGCGCATTAGAAGTTGCGGATTACCCTCTTTTAAACTGATATTGTTCTTAGTATTTTCTTTGTTATCAATTCCTCTCTTCTATTTGTTTTGAGCGTTGTTAGACATCTTCTCTTTTCTAAGTGCTACTATGGCAGAGCTTGTTGAAATGAAGAGTGCAATGGCACAGATGCAAGAACAATTGAGGGAGTTAATGCTTGCGATGCATCAACTCAATTTACCACCACAAGGAGCAACAAGAATGGTAGGAAGTGAAGATATAGAGATGATTGGGGCCGCTTCAACATCTGCACCAAACCATGTCCCTTCTCCCAGAATGGAACACCCTTCGAGTGTTAGAGAACCGAGAGTTGCCTTGCCCGAGAAGTTTGATGGTACCAGATCCAAGTTTCGAGGATTCATCAATCAGGTCCAACTAGTGATTGAACTTCAACCCCAGAGCTATCCAACTCCAGGGTCACAAGTAAGATTCATTGGTACACTTCTTTCAGGTTCAGCATTGTCATGGTTTTCATCTTTTCTTGAACGACGAGATCCAATATTGGATAATCTGGAGGCTTTTTTGGCAGAGTTTCGATCCATGTTTGGAGAACATGATGCAATTCGTGTTGCAACCAACAAGATCCGTATTTTGCGACAAGGCAATCGATCAGTAACATTATATGCTTCGTAATTTTGACAACTTGCAACTGATATCAAGTGGGATGATGCCGCACTTGTGAGTCAATTTCTCTACGGATTACAATATGAGGTAAAGAAATTGATGCTTAATTTACCTGATCTTCAAACATTGAGTCAAGCAATTGACTTTGCTGTGAAGTGCGACAATCGACTTTTTGAATTTCGATCCGAGAATCGCACAAGTGGGCCTCAACGTTACTACAATTCAATGGCAACACCGACGTCTCCTCAACACATACCTTCGGAAGTAGAGGATATGCAAATTGATGCGTTACGTTTCAAACCTCTTACTGAGCAAGAAAAGTCTCGTCGTCGACAAGAAGGATTGTGCTTATATTGTGGAGAACCTAAGCACACTGCTCAACATTGTCCAAAGAAGCGACGTAACTACAAAATGAGGAGTACGGCTGTCAAAGAAGACAGTATGTCGGAAAACGAGTACGTCCAGCTACAATAGGGACCGTGCGGCTGGAATCTTGTACAACTTCTAATAAAGGTCCTATCCTCTCCTCAAAACCATCTCCTTGTTTTATAATAGATGTGCGTTTAGGACCTAATAATTACAAAGCCTCTGCCTTGGTAGATTCAGGAGCCTCATCTTATTTTTTAGATGAAGAATTTGCTAGATGTCATAGAATATCATTAATACAAAAAATTAAACCTGTACACGTAGAAGTCATAGATGGTCGTCCGTTGTCTTCTAGAGATGTAACTCACGAAACACTTCCTGTAGATGTAGTAATAAATGGTCATAGTAGTTGCGTAATTTTTAATATAATTAGATCTCCCTCTAATCCAGTAATTTTAGGCTTATCATGGTTAGAAAAGTATAATCCTCGAATAGATTGGATTTCTCGTAAACTTGATTTTCCTCAGAGCATTAGTAACAGTTCTATTAACCAAGTAAAAAACCATGAGTCTAGTATAGTAAAACTCACACCTATAGGTACAAAAGCATTTATACACGCAGCAAAAGAAGGATCAACTTTTGCTATTTATGCTGCACCTATTTCTGAAAGCGTAAAGACTTCAAGTGGCATTCCAAGTCAATATCAGGATTATCAAGACGTTTTTGAGAAAAAGAATGCAGATATTCTTCCTGAGCATCGCCCATACGATTGTTCAATCGATCTCAAGGAAGGAACTCAGCCACCATTTGGACCAATTCACAGTTTATCGCAAGATGAGTTGGCTGAACTCAAGACATATATTGACGAGAATTTAGCGAAGAATTTCATACGCCATTCAAAATCTCCAGCAGGAGCTCCAATTTTATTCGTAAAGAAAAAAGATGGATCTTTACGAATGTGTGTTGACTATCGAGGACTCAACAAGATCACAATCAAGAACAGGTATCCATTACCTTTGATATCAGGACTCCTTGACCAGTTGAATCAAGCTAAGATCTATACAAAAATAGATCTAAGAGGAGCATATAATCTAGTACGGATCAAAGAAGGAGATGAATGGAAGACTGCGTTTCGAACCAGGTACGGGCATTTTGAATATAATGTCATGCCTTTTGGACTCACAAATGCACCAACTGCTTTTCAACATCTCATGAATGATGTATTTCGTGAATTCTTAGACAATTTTGTCGTCTGCTACCTAGACGATATCCTGATTTATTCTAAGAATGTTGAAGAACATGAAATACATGTTCGTCAAGTATTACAAAAACTCAGAGATGCAGGATTGTACGCCAAGATGGAAAAGTGTGTATTTCACACAACTCAAGTTGACTTTTTAGGATACATCATTTCAAATGATGGTCTTATGATGGATTCTAAGAAAGTCCAAACAATCATGGATTGGAAGATTCCAAAGACAGTAAGAGATGTCCAATGTTTCTTGGGATTTGCCAATTACTATCGGATCTTCATCAAAGACTTCTCACGAGTTGCGGCTCCACTTACACGCTTGACTAGTAAAGATAAATTCCAATGGAATCAAGAAGCGGAAGCAGCATTTGAAGCCTTGAAGACATCGTTTGTCTCTGCACCAGTCTTATATTGTGTTGATTTTTCCAAGGTATTTTTTATGGAAACAGACGCATCGGATTTTGCCTTGGGTGCAGTTTTATCACAAATGGGAACAGATGACAAACTTCATCCGATAGCTTTTCATTCAAGAAAATTCTCAGCAGTCGAGATCAATTATGAGATCCACGATAAAGAACTTCTTGCAATCGTGGATTCCTTTCAAGAATGGCGTCATTATCTAGAAGGTGTTTCTAGTCCAATCACTGTGTATACAGATCACAAGAACCTCGAGTATTTCATGTCAGCACGCGTGTTGAATCGTCGTCAAGCTCGTTGGAGTATGTCTTTGTCAAGATTCGACTTCATTATCACTTATCGGCCAGGAAAACAACAAGGTTTGTCCGATGCCCTGTCTAGACGTTCTTATTTTGCACCAAAAGAAGGAGATGCAGCTTTTGAGCAACAAAGAACGGTCCTCTTGAAACCGGAGCAATTTCATCTCCGAGCAGTGAAATCAACATTGACTGTTGATTCAACTTTTCTCAAGCAAATCCAGTCCAGTATGTCCTCAGACCCTCTTGTTGATGATATCGAGAATAATTCTTCCAAGTCTCATGATTCTTCTAAGTTTGAGTTCAAGAATAATCTATTATATTTTGAAGGACGCCTATATGTTCCAGAAGGAAAAGCACGTTTGCGTGTTCTTCAAGCACGTCATGACTTTCCAGCAGCAGGGCACTTTGGATATAATAAGACTTTGGAACTCATATCAAGAGATTTTTGGTGGCCACAAATGTGGAAGTCAATCAAAGACTTTGTACAATCATGTGATATTTGTTCAAGATCAAAAATTCCTCGACATCGACCTTACGGACTTCTTCAGCCATTACCTATACCAGAACAACCATGGTCTTCTGTTTCTATGGATTTCATCACAGATCTTCCAAACTCAAGATCTTATGATTCTATATTTGTGATAGTAGATCGTTTCACCAAGATGGCACATTTTATGCCATGTACAAAATCTACCACAGGTGAAGAAACAGCTAAGCTTTTCATTGATAATATCTATCGCTATCATGGATTACCTAAAGATATCATATCGGATAGGGGAACTCAATTTGTGTCGAGATTCTGGAGGACTCTTTTCAAGATTTTAAAAGTGGACATAAAGCTATCTTCAGCTTTCCATCCTCAAACTGATGGACAAACAGAGCGCGTAAACCAAGTCTTGGAACAGTATTTAAGGTGTACCATCAACTACCAACAAGATGATTGGACAAACCTTCTGCCATTGGCAGAGTTTGCTTATAATAATACGGTACATTCTTCCACGCAACAAACACCTTTCTTTGCCAATTATGGCTATCATCCACGACTTGATACTTTTGATTTTTCAAAAGTTGATAATCCTGCAGCAGAAGATATGGCAAATCGGTTGTCAGAGTTACATGCAATAATGAAGGCGCAGTTGAAGAAAGCTCAAGAACGACAAAAGATAAATGCAGATGTATATCGTAAAGAGCAACCACAACTCAACGTGGGTGATAAGGTATGGCTACTTCGTCGCAATATCAAGACCACTCGACCTTGTGACAAATTGGACTATCGTAGGCTTGGCCCCTTTTCTGTTTCTGAACAGATCAACCCAGTTGCATATCAGTTACATCTACCGGAGTCAATGAAGATCCATCCTGTATTCCACGTGTCTCTTCTTCAACCATATAAGACAGTGGATATACAAGGAAGAAGACAAATGCCACCGCCTCTTATAGAAGTAGATAATAATGAAGAATTTGAGGTGGAAGAGATATTAGACTCAAGGCGGCGCCGAAATAAGCTGGAATATCTTGTTCATTGGTGCGGATATGATATTAGTGAGCGCACATGGGAGCCATCCAGGAATCTAGCAAATGCATCAGCTAAAGTCAAAGTTTTTCATCAACGACATCCATCAAAACCAAGATGAAAACCTCTCTTATAAAAGAGACAAGATTGAAGCAAGATAACATTCAATTTCCTATCTTTGTTTGTAACTTCTTTGCATTTTGTGACGCCAATTAGATGGAGAGCCAACAACCAGCGGATTCAACTCAAGAACCTTCGTTTGCTGACTAACCGGATGAGACATTGCGATTGTCACAACCTTCAAGACGACGCAACCAAAATGAAGACCCTCAAGAACGACATGTTCTTCCTTGAATAGATGGTGAGATACAACGCGTTTGGTATCACGACCTTGGAAGAGATTCTCGATGTTTGGTGATATTATTGGAGATAGGAACGACTCCTGATGGTGTTTCAAATGTATTATTTGAAGGAAGTTATGAAGGCCTCAACAGTGATCAAATAACAGGGTGGTCTTCTCGCCCTGGAATGGGACACTATCGATGGCTAAGAGGACCCATCAACTATCTTCAAAGAGAACAAAGATCAGAGTATGTAGCAAATACAATTCGCCGCATATTAGATTTTCTCAATATATAATCACCGCTCCTCGTGGAACTCGTCCCTAGAAGGAGGGGTAATGTCACGGACATACATATAATTACCTATATGAATAGATAAAAGTATGTAAAAGTAGGTTAATTGTGTAATATCTTCTAGAAAAGCTTCTTAGAAGCTTCATAGACGCTGCTTTGACTTTATAGGAGTCTATAGTTGACTTTTAGGTTAGAAACTTGGTCAACAAGTTAGCCATGTGCCACGCATGTTGGAAGCTTAAAGAACAAGCTAACTACGTGGTCCATCCATAGAAAACTTGCCTTGCAAGCAAAGGCATGTGGCCTAGAAAGTCAACATATATTGGAGGTCTTATAGAACATCGCCACGTGGCTTCTAGTTAGATAGTATATATAGAGGCAAGAGTGAAGCCCTCTTCACTCTTGTCAACTCCTTTCTTGCTTCTAGTCTAGTTTCAAGGGTCTCTAGTTTTCTTGTATTTTGGCAATAGCCATTCCAGTTTCTTTCTTAATATACATATTTCTATTTTGTCCTATTTCTTTTTGAGAAAAGTCTCACTTACTCTTTAGCTTTCATCGAGTTCTTGTCCCTGACAATTTGTAGTTGATTTTTAGGTTTAACTTAACATAGATTTGACTTAACATGTATTTGTAGTTGATTGTTAGGCTTAAAACTTAGTCAAAAAATTCACCACATATTTTTAGCTTGCATAATAAGCTAATTATAAGGTATACATATAAAAAACTTATCTTCCAAGTTAAAATATGTGTCTTATAAAGTCAACATGTTTTTGAGGTCTTATAGGATATTGCCATATAGCTCATAGTTAAGAGTATATATAGTAAGAATGAAGCCTTTTTTACTCTTGTTAATACCTTTTTAGTCCTTAATCTTATTTTAAGAATTTTTAATTTTCTTATTTTTTACGATAGCCATTCTAATTTAATACTACATCATCTTTGAATGATTTTTTAATCTTTTTGAGTGACAAAAGAGCGAATTGACATTTTGGTTCTTCAAGGTTTAAATTCTTGATACTATCCTAGCTATATATTACAAACAACCAACAAATCTAGCAGTATTATTGCTATTGGAACTTGATCAATTGCAACAAGAATTTTTACCATAATACTGCTTGTACTCTTTAAAAAAAAATCAATATGACTTTTAAGAACACCTAAAGGCCAAAGTTGTAGAAAAAACAAAAAACAAAAAAATGTTGTACTTAATCTATAGAAATAAGAAAGCAAATACAAAATTATTATATTACATACATTCTTGCTTAAGAATGCATTGAGTATCTAATTATGGAAGTTAAATAGAAATACAATAATAGTTCTACCAAGTTTAATAAAGTCTTTAATAAACTTCGAGTAAATTTTAATAATTCCAATTAGACCATAATCAATTAAAATAATTTAAAAAGAAGTTAAAAAAGAATAAATAAATAAATAAAAATTTATCTTTAAATAAATATAATAAATATATATATATATATAATCTTAAATAAATAATAATATTCTTAGAAATATTACAAATAGAATTTTTATAAAGAAATAATCAATAATCTTTTAAAAAAATTAAAATTAAAGATTTTAATTAAATACTAAATAAATTCTAATCAATTTTAGTTTAATCTTAATTAAAATACTAATTAAACTTAATTAAATCCAAGGTCAAATTCTAATTGAAATCCTAATTAAAATCCTAATGAATCTTTATTAAATCCTAGATCAAATCTTAAATCCTAGACAAATCTTAAATCCTAAGAAAATCCTCAACTTTAATCATAGACCTTATCCTAATGAAATCTGAAATTCTAAATAATTTCAAGAAAATCCTAAGTAAATTTCAATCAATTACTATAGCTATTTGAAACCTCAATAAATATTAATTGAACTATAAATCTTGATTAAAACTTCATCTAAACTTCAACCAATAAGCAGTTAACAAGCATACAAAATTTGAGAAGAATCAAACTTATCAATTGCAAGAAAAGCTTCCAAAACCTCTTAATCATTAGCTGCCTTCTTTTTTCAACTTAAATGTTCATCTTTCAATACCAATTTCTTCTTGCTGAATTATCTAATTATTTAAAAAATAAGATTTTGTGTAAATATTCAAGTCTTAAGTCAGCTCTCCAAATTTTACTTTAGTCCAATTAGTAGATATTATTAGATCTCAGAATCACTCATTGATCCTAAATCTCAAATTTTTAAGACTGTAATTTACAAAAACCTTCATATGCTTTAATCTAACTATTCAATCAATCTCAAAATTTGCACTTATATTAAAAACAAGGACAAAATTAACTTACCAAAATTTTACTTATTTATATACTACAAAGCATAAAAATTATCAAATTTGTAAACATATTTTTATTTTTCAAAATCTAAATCCATTGAAAAAATTATTAACTTTAAAAATCCTTAAAATTCTGAATATGCCAACAATGTTGCTCTGTCTTTGACTTAGTGCAATACCTCCAATCAAAAGAATCACAAGAAAGGTAATATCGAAATTTTTTGTTGTAAAATATTACCTTGGTTGTAGCATTCCAATTGTACTTTATTAATTTGTTGCTACTAGCATCTCTTTAATCTTAATACTTGCTCCATACTTAAAGCAATTTAAGCATATCTTTAATAAATGCAACTCAATTGCTCTCTAATGCCAACTTCATCCCACTCTTTTTATATACCAAAGAAAAAAAAACCAACACTTAATTGTGAGTTTTATTATATCATTAGTATAAAAAAAATGAATTCCCTCCTATGCTAATGTTCTTTTGCCAAATGATGCCAAATTCAATATCATATATTAATTATAAAAATAAAAATAAATAAAAATTGTAATACTTTAATAAAATAAAAAGAAACAATTGTAGCCGCATAAAGAAAAAAACACACCATTGTTGTATTATGTGTTATATTATTTGAAAATAAATTAAAAAATTGGCTATAAAAAATAAAGTTGTATTTTATAAGTATCCAAAAAATCCTAATAGATTTTATTCATATAAGAAGAATGTAATTTTAATTTTAATTCAAAAGTGGTTAAAGTAAATACAAAGTACTCAAAAACATTCTTCTTAGGAATCTCAATTATACACAAATCCTAATTGTCTTATTACTTTTTATAATTAGGTAATTTTGATTTTTTTTTACAGGCCTTAATCTTAATTAATAAGCTTTAGCAAGCTATAATTTCTAATTTAGCCATTTACTTGATATAAAATTTTGTACACAAATGCCACTATAAATTTTCTACATGTTCAAAAAAAATTAGCTCAATTAAACCTACAAATTGTGAAAAAACATCCAAAAAATGCATTGATTTCACCTGATCGCCAACTTGAAAGTTGATAAAAATATTCTAGTATCAATTTTTCCTTCTCTAAAAATTAAATTTAATTTAAAATTAGTATATAGCTTGATCTTTAAGTTTTCTAATACTATACCAAATTTTATCTTATTTCTACTAATAAATTTTTAAATATCATAGAAACCCTACTTAATGCCAAACTACTAACTTTTGATATCCTTTTCATACCGAAAATAAATTTCATTGTTGGATTAATATAAAAATTTATACACACTTAGCATACCTAATTAATCAAGCACTCTCAAATTTTGAACTATAAATGTGACATCAATTGTACAAACTAGTCGAGAGTGCTAGCCCTAATTATATTGCATAAATCCAAAGTTATCAATACAAACTTTAATTTTGAACAATAATTGCAATGTCATTTCAAATTCTATGAAAAAAAGCCTTACTTTTTTAAAATAAGTTTAAAGCTAGCTCTCTAATTCTAATCATTGATTTCCAAATATTCTTATATTTTATATTAGGTGGCTATTTTAGTGGCTAGAAGTCTAAATTTGATCAAATTCTTCAAATGGTTAATCCTTGGATATCAATTTAATCTATTTTAGGATTTTTTAGTCCGATCCTAACTTCAATTTAATCTTAGTATCAATTATATTAATTATTTATCATTTTTACCTTATTTTTACTAATTTATGGCCTTTTTAAGGTAATAAAAGAATTTCTACAAACCTAAAATATAAAATTACTAATCAATCTTTAATCTACTAACTATTAAGATAAGAAAATAAATTAAGAGGCTTCTATAAAAGCCATCTTTAAATTTCTTGAATTAATATTGAATCAAGATAATTAGATATTAATTAGAAATTTATTTTTAATTATATTTTTACTATATAGTTGTATTACAATATGACATCTACTCCTTCTAACCTACATATTTATTGGTATACACCAAATGAACTATATATCATAATTGACATCACACCATTTTTTTATTTTTTTTTATAATCTTGCTTTATAGTAGTACTGTCCAAAAATCCTTGAATTCTTTAACAATCTTTGGCAATGGATTTTCTCTCAATTTATCTCGATTTTGCTAATGATTTGAAAGCATATTAAAAAATTATACTACTTTTCTTCCATCGTCACTATAAATTTGTAAAGAAGATGAACCATCAAGTATCTTTATTTCTATCCAAATTGCAATAATATATGGTTTCTTCAAAATAAGAGGATAAGATATTGCATCTTAAATAAAGAAATTTTACTCTATTTCAATATCATCAATTCAATTTTTACATTTGGACAAGCACTATATAACTCACCTTGTATATTATTAATTGTTTGTATTGCCCATCCATGCTCCATATCTATTAGCCACCTTTGCTTCATGTAAAGATCCTTGGACATAAAATTTATCTTTGAACCATGGTCAATCAAAGCAACAATCCACTCATCCATATTTTCAACCTTTATCAATGCCTTAGTAGTTATTCTAGCTTAGTACTTTTGAATATAATGACTTTAAACCTCTTTATCCTTATTACTTTAATCATCAAAACTTAATGTTTGATTATTACTCCTTCCCTTACTTGTTGATTGTTTGCAACAATCACCAAATTCATCTTCTTCATCATCACATATGCATACATCAATAATATGATTCAATCTAGCTTTATCTTTTAATTACCTCTATTATTTAATATTTTTAATAATAACATCATGGATTTTCTTCTTGGAAATTTCTAAAATTTCTTTTAGTATAAATTCAACCTTAGTATTTACTATATGTTCTTTTAACACCCTATTTAAATCTATTGCTTCTTCAATGTGAGAGAATAGTTTATAAACTATCAATTTAACTTTATCTTATATTTCTTTTGCTTTTATTCCAATATTATTGACATATCATTCATGGATAATTCTTGTGAAACTACCTCACAAGCCTTATGTCTTAGAGTTTGCTTCTTAGAAGAATTTCCTTTCTTTGTATCACAAAAATTTCCTCATCTCTTTTTATCTATCAAGATGTCATGTTGGCTCTTAGTAATGAATGCATGAACTAAAAGAGCCTTAGTAAGATCTTGTTAACCTATTGCACTATGTATTATAGCTACAATTCTCAATAACACCATTTAAGATGTTTTTTTATTTTTGTATCATATAAATGGCAAAAGTCCAAAATCCACTTATTTCTATATTTCTATCAAAGTCATTATCTATCCTAGCACCATAACTTCCACTTTCTTGTGTTGCTATCTCATGTACCATTTAAAAATCTTAAATCCATGCTTTCATATCTTCCTTGTTAAAATTGGTTTAAAATAGGTCCTCTATATCCTTTAATATTACCTTTCTGTCTTTTCAAAAAATAATTCTTTATTTCACCATATCATTAAATTCATTGCAATTCTTCTTAATATGAAAAGTATGAGTCACAAAATTGACTCACTTGGATATTTAGTATAAAAATTATACTTATTGTGTTTAAAATCATAGATTTTGAGAGTTAGTAGTAAAATTTTAGGAAAAAATAGAAAATAGATTTTCAATAGCAAACATGCAAACTAAGACAAAGTTTAGTAAGATATATAGATATATATAAAAAATAAAATCAAAATCAAAAAATCAAAAGAAGTAGAAAGAAGAATAGAGAAAAGAAAGAAGGAAAAAGAAAGAGGAGAAGGGAAAGAAATCAAGATGGAAGAAGAAAAGAAAGATAAAAGAAAAGAAAAAGAATAAAAAAGAAAAGAAAAAGAAAAGAAAAGAAATAATAAGTAAAAATATAAAAGATGATCAAGAAGGCGAGAGGCTGCCCCTAAATGGCAGCAGCCTCCTAGTCAATAAGGGTCTGGGCCACCTCGGAGACCTCTCTCTTTTTTTTCTTTTTTTCTTTTTTTTTCTTCTCTTTATCTTGTTTTTATTTGTTTATTTATTTTTTGGTTCTGTGTGATGCGTTCTGGAGGCTCTAATCCTCACAGTGTGTTTTTCACAAGAGCATGTGGCTGCAATTGTTTATTCATGCCATCAAAGTGTTGCGGTTGGTCGAAGGCAGGACAACGTGGTGCTCTCAAGCGTCATTGTTAATATTTTACAAGCAGTGCATGCGGTGTCGTGGAGAAGATCATTGTTGCAGTTGCTCAGGTCCTTGCGGCAAGAGTGCTGCTGGGTTCGTTGGCTGTTTGCTGTGCGGTGCTAGGGTAGACCCAAGTGTGAGCAGTGTTGTTGTGGGGAGGCGTTCCATCTCCAAGCTCTAGGAGGATCTTGTACGTGGTGAATATTTAGGGTAGAGAGTGGGGGAATTTAATTAGGGTTAGATTTAATTGGATTTGGATGAAAATATATCAGATGAAGTTTAATTAAAGAATGAATTCTTATTTATAGATGAAAAGTGAATCATGGATGATAATTTAAGCTTGGATGATCTCTTATGGATGAATTTAAATAAATAAATAAATAAAAAACAAAAAAAAAATCATAATAATAATAATAAATTAAAATTAAGAGCCAAAAAAGAAAAAAATTCATTGACATGTATTTTAGGAATAAATTGCAAGATTGAGTTAATAAGAAAAGGTTGCTTAATATTTTGGGTGTCTTGAAGAATTTGAAGAATGATTTAAATTAGAATTTAATTAAGAGCTATAATTTTTTAAACTTGCATATTTAATTCACTTATTATAATTTAAGATAACTTCCAATTAGTAGAAGCTTAACTCTCTTACACTTAGTGATTTAAGTAAGTTAAGAATGAATAGATTGAGAATTAGATAAGAGCTAAAATTTCTAAAAATTCTACACTTAATTCATTGGTTGTGAACTAGAATAAACTCCCAACTAGGAGAGGTTTATTTAGCTCACTAAAAGCATTGTCATACCAAATGTATCTTTGTACATATTCTTGTTTAGAAATAACCTTCAAATTATTTATATAAGTCTTTTCTTCTTGTCTTGCCAATTTAATTTGAAATATGGTCTAATTATATAAATATAAAGTAAGACAATAAGATATTGGATAAGAAGAAATATTATTAAAGAGGACAAACCAAAAGTTTGTACTTAGGCTATATAAAAAGATTCTATTATTTCTATCTTTCAATGTTTCATTGTAAAATCAAATAATAGAAAATAGATTGAAAGAAACAAAATTAAGTTTGTTTCCTTCATTGTATGGAAAGATAATTTTATAATCACTTACTAAATATAATCACATGATTATTCTTAAATAATAAATTAATGATTAAGTTGAATTTGAAAAAATCTTTGTAGTATATACAACACATTTGTGTTCTTCTTAAATATAACATTAGAATAGAGAACAAGAAAGAGAAAAAAGATGAAAAGACAATATATGTTATAGTTGCATAATGTATCCAATCTCTTGTTGCTTGACTAATGGAGGGATTTTTTGATAATAAATAGAACTTGAAAATTTCTTGAGCAAGCATTAACACCTTTAACTTTAGTAATATTTTTATTATTTGCCTCCAAGACATGAATCGCATTAATACTAGCAGAATTGCTCATTATAAGGATTCATCTTTTTTTCTTTATTAATTATATATAAATAAAAAAAACTATAAATAGGATTATATCATGACCACACATTTGGATTCTTGGCCAAAATGCATTCTATTTTTAAAAATAAGTGAATAATTGATAAATTATTATGAAAGTTGACAAAATATCACAAAGCTTCATTTACAATCATTATATACATCTCAATTTTTAGTATATAGAAAAACTTCAAACTAAAAAAAAAATTGGATAACTCATTACTAAGATCTTTCATGTCATGTTTATTTTGTTTCATTCGTTGCATACTACTTAATTCATTATACTTAAAGATTTTATTAAAACCAATTTTAAAATTGAAATTTTGGCTTCTTATAAATATTGAACTATCCTCATTAGGGCATTATTGAGTCATTTGTAAATCATATAAATTTATATAATACATATATTTTAAATATGTCTCATTGGTATTAAAAGTGTTTCAAATTAAATTGAAATCAACTTAACTTTTGAAAAAATTTTATAATTGAATTGTGCCATCATAGTCAACAAAGATCAAAATAAGTTGGTGGTATTAAATGCATTAAGCAAATAAGTTGTTTTTCTTACAAATGCAATACTTCAAAGATGGAGCTATTTCAAAACAAAGATGATAAGAAAATCTTCCAAAAACAAGGAACTAAAGTTTGAATAAACAAACCTTGTTTAAATTCTAGCAAGAAACATAAGAACTAAATGACTTCCATATAAATAAAGTGTTACCTTGTACTCAAAATTTTTTTTGTTGTCACTCCTACAAAGTAATTATTTTGTAAGTCCAACTATACTTAATATGACAAATTAATTTAATAAAATATTAAATATAAAATAAAAACTAAAAAAAATTAATATTCACTACATATATAGATTAGAAGTGAGGAACAAGATGATAATAATATTGTTGAGCTTAGTGCTACAAACAATCATAAGTAGTACAATGCTAATACAATTCAACAATGTAATAATAAGAAAGTGCATCTTATAGAAAAAAAATCCAATCTCACTTAAAATTAAAAGTTATTCTCAAAAGCTCAACTCTAGGAGGCATAATTAGATATTTATTGACAAATTCAACCTTGTACATATACTTAATTTTAAAAAAAGATTTTACAAATTGAAAAATTACAAATATAAATGATACATACTAAGTTGAGCATAGCAAGGACATAAACACCAAAATTGCCACTACTCCTAGGATTAGCAATTTTTTGCTTGATCTGATGTGAGCCTTAAGTAGAAACATACATAATACAAAAAGGCTTCAAAAAATTGAGATTTATGACTATATTTGTGTAAGTGGCTATAGAAATACTAATTAAAGCTCCATAGCTTCATATATCACAAATTTTCCTATAATTTCGCTTTAATGCAAATAGACTAAAAAGTAATGTGAACCAAATCTAATTGCAAGCTTGCAACAACAACAATGCTATTTGGAATATATGTCACTTTAAAAGAAACCTAATGCAAAGGAATAGAAAGTAGAAAGAGTAAAAAGTAGAAGTGCAAGGAGCCAATAATCAGCAAGATATGATAGATGACTAAAGAAAGATGGGTGGCATATTAAGTAGACTATTTTAGGGTGTATTTCTTACTCCCTCTTAAAAAAAAGAATTAGGATTTTTAATAAAGAAGACAAGGAAAATTAGAGGAAACTATGATTATTAGCAAGAATATGGTAATTATGATGAATGTGGTTGGTTTTCATTGGTTGCAGATCTAGTCGTAGAGAAATGAAACTATAGGTCATTTATTTTGATTTTTTTGATAGTTAGGTCCGTCGTGTTAGGGTTTCATGTCTGCATTCCATGACGGTTAAGTATATGACCCCGTTCTCCTCGAAAGTTGCCTCGAGTTGCACAGCGCAGCCAGCTTCATGATCATGGAAGAGGAGAGAAAGGTTCTGAGCTTCGGTTCCGAAGACCTCGCGGGTGCTGTGTGCCGACATGAGGCCACAGCCACGATCTTTCTGGGTGTGGTGTCGGCACACAGTTTCACCATCTTTTGGGGCATTGTTCCTTTGTGGCTCCCCTGTTTCCATTGCCTGGAGTCTCTGCTTCTTGCTAATTCGAACCTCCGCTCCGTTTGTAGGCCTGCCTCTGCTTCCTTTCCACGTCTTGCCGCTAATTCACTTTGCAATCCCATCATTATGTACCATTGCCGCATTTTCATTGTATTATTGGAGCTGAGTCTCCGACACTCTTGCAGATTGTTTTCTGTGCACTCAGTGCCATGCACACAGGAATAGGCCTCTCTGGATCTATGGCTCATCCTATTCATTAGTATCTGCGTTTTAAGCTTGTACCCATTGTTAGTTCTGACAAGTTTCTTATGCCTTTGTTTCATCCCTGGTAGTTAACTAAGCGCAAATCCTCTTGCTTTCCTGGAGTGAGTAATCAGCAAACGGAACTTGGGAGAAATTTCAAGTTCTGCCCAGAAGGTTTTGGATGCTGAAAAGGTGAAAGGCGTCTTCCCCAGACTAATATACGAAGACGTTTCATCTCGCTGTGGTTTTCTGTGCCACTTCTATCTTACGAGAATGTTCTAAAGTGGGCAATGTACAGCTTGTTGTCAAGCAGAATATAAGGAGGCTCGGGTTCAAATTGTGCTGTGTTCTCACGTTACACTTTCATACTAACACCTCAACTTCACACCTAAAGATGTGCAGCTTCCAAACTGGGTTAGAATAAAATCATCAATCTTCAGAACTCAGAGATGGTAGTTGCAGACAGAGGGGCTGAAGTGCTCAAATTGTTTCACCTCGGAGGCCACGTGAAACGATGGCAACGATTTCAATGCAGCCTACGCAGATGTGTGCATGCAAGCTCCTGGATCAGAGAACTTTCAGGCACGGGGTTTGTTGGATCCGCAGGAAAAGTTGCGACCATGACTTACCTCGATCTTTGCACTCGAGGCAACCACGTGATTGACCTGGACAATAATTGTCTGACCACCCTCCACGGTCCACCATCAAAGCTCAACAGCAAGACTCTAAAACTCATTGCCAAACATAGCCTATTCGGACGAGCTCTACTGCAAGGTCATAGACTTCTCCAGATTTGCACCAGATTTTCAACAAAGCGGCTATGGATGGTGGGGCTTCAAGAGGATGCTAAGCCTCACTCCGCAGTCATCCCAAAGCTCCGAAGCTGATAACTTGTAGTAACCCAGTCGTGGACGAATCTTCCACCACATGGGTATCATTCCTAATGTCAGTCTGACCAAAGGGGAGAATGTGGAGCCACATGCTGGACAGTTTCCATTAAAAAAGGGTGATGTTTGGTGAAGAAGATCCACAACAACCCGGAGTCTTGGAGCATATGACAGTTGCAACACGTGGCTGATCCGGGTGATGTTCTCAGGTAGGTAGGTTTCAGTTGAATTGAAGAGAAGAGAAAAACTGACAATAAAGAAGGTCAATATTGTACCATGATTTTAAATTACCATGATTTAGTTGACTTTTACTTATGTGAACACACATCCTTACGAATGATATTTAAATAATAACGAAAAGAATACACAGGTGGTTTAAGAATGGATTTTGATAACGTTTTGTTGGTTGGAAAGTTGAGCAATTTAGAGGCCATTTGGTTACTGTATTTGTGTTAGATATGAGACTCGCCTCCGTATACTTGAATGTATTGGAATTATTAATGGGGAAAGTACGCAACAACTGCAAAATATGTGTTTACAGTGATAAACATGGTACTGAAGTAATATATACCAAAATTATAAGTCATCCCCAACACAGATGTAGAGCACTTTCTGAAAGCTGATTTTTTGTCGTTATGAATTACAATTTATAAATTCACTCTTTCATATATATATATATATATATATTTGAATAGAATCGAGTAGAATGACTATCTAATCACACAAAAATTAAAGTATCGTCAATCTATTGTATATCATTACTTGTTTGAACTGTAGTACTTTTCAAACATTCTTTCTACGGATGACAAGTGAGCTGCTTGGATGGACGAATTCATAAAAAGAAATTTAGATCAACATTCTAAAAGACGTGTTCTGAGATATTTTTGATCATCACAATAGATAGAAGTCTGTGAGTTCAGTACATAGCATTAGTGCTAATAACATAGCTCACAGTTTTTAAAATACTGAAGTTGAGAGAATGCAGTCAAGGCAAAGAATATAGAATGGAATGTATGACTTCAGAATTTTCAAACTAAATTTCAGGAAAATCATTTCTTCTACTAGTTTCATTATAAAAACACAAAGACACGCATTTGTCAATGCAACATAAGTCATGCAACAAAAAGTGGGATGAACTCCAAAAAGTGGCAATTGTGATACACAATAAACTCAAACTTTATTTACATACTCTTGTAGGATGCCATCTTAATATAAAACAAATGATAAATATATACTACATATTAGAATCGCATGAATGCACAAAATAGATTTTTATGAAAAAAGTTTCTTAAATTTAAAACATGATTGATTACTTGCATAAAATAAATATTATTATTATAAATAGTGATAATGTGCCAAATAATCATTTAAATACCAAAAATCTTTGTATTACTTAAAATAAAAATATTTTTAATTTTGTAATCATGTAGAATTATTTTGAGTTTAATATTTATTGTATAATTATATAAAAAATAAAATCATAATTGTTTTTATTATTGCCATAATATAAAAATACATACATATATATATATATATATATATATATATTATGACAGTGCCATTTGGCTTGTTTGATGTATCATTTTTTTATTTTTTATTTGTGATACCCATTACTTTTATGATCTTCATTGTAAAATTTTATGACTGAAACTTTCAAAATGTATATATACATATATATATATATATATATATATATAATAGTTCAAAATTTTTAAATTTTAAATTTTAAATCTCTTGGAAAAAAATTACTACTGTGAATCTTGATAAAATTTTGATTTTAATATTTAAAAGAAATACTTGCTGAGGAATTTATGGTATTAAATATAATGAATTTTTTGAGTTTTAAAAAATAAAACAACCTAGAGTTTTCTTTTTCTGAAGCTGTCACAAAATATTAAAAATCTCCCCATTATTTTATAATAATTAAACTGTGTTTACAAATGTTTTAAATATGTATAATTATCGTCTACACTTATTAAATTAAATTACAGGTATTTTTTCATAGAAATGTAAATAATAATTTTAAAAGATGAATAAATAATTATTTTATCTAGTTTAATTTTTTAAAACTAGTTATTTTATGTCTTTAATGTTATTTTATGTCTTTATTTTACACTTCTTTAATTGGTATAGAAAATATGGACTTCATTATATAAAAAATATTAGGTCATAAAGGATTAAAATCTTGACATTTAAATATAATTCAAATTTATTAAAGGTAATTTTTTAAAAATACAATGAAAATCAAATATTATTTATAAAAGAACAATTGCTACCATACAATCTTGAATTTTCAAAGTCAGTAAATTATATACATACATACATACAAACAAATACAAAATAAACTCTAGTTTATGGAACATATAATCAAAATAATTCAAAAACTAATATATATTTTTGATTGTAAAAACAAACATACATATGTATGTTTTTACAATCAAATGTTGTGTGTGTGTATATACATATATATATATATATATATATATCTATATATACATACATAGAATAAAATATTAAAATGATCCACCTATTTACTAAATCAATCCACCCTATTATAGGGAATGAGGAGGAACAAGGGAAGAATAGTGGGAGGGAAGAGGGGGGGAGGGGGTTTTGAGAAGATGAAGAAGATTGAGGGTGGCAACAAGGGATGTGGGAATGAGGGCCATGATTATAATGATGGTTCTTATAGATGATTTATTTTTCTAATGGTGGTTACTTAAGATGTACTGCAGTAAGTCTTCAATGATGTTTAGATTTATTATTTATTTATTTATTTTGGTTCATTTCAGACCTTTCAAGGACAAATAAACCGACAGGTCCAGGGTAAAACAATTAATTAATGGCATCTACACTGATGGTACTTGGGAAAGTTACCGAAGCAGAATCCCACTTGGAAACCACTAGCTCACCCCCTTGCCCACGTGGACTGTCCACGTAGGCCGTCCACGTAAGCCATCAACGAGGGACGCACGATGTCGGAGGGATCGAGAACGACGGCGGCATTGCCCCGAAAAGGCGGGAAGGTATAAAACGCTGTCGGCCCACGTGGAGGCACCTGAGCGGGCGTCGGCAACGGCCGTAGATCAACGAAAGCCGGAGAGTGCACTGCAGGAACGGGGCGACTGTTTCGTCAACAATCGCCGAAACCCTGAAGAAGAAGAAGCAGCAGAAGAAGAAAGGAGGAATTCCCGCGCCTCCGCCCGCGCTCGTGCCCCCCGCCGTCGCCCGCGCTAAACCCCCGCTCGTCAGAGGCAGGTGCAGAGACTGGGAGCTTCAGTCCACGGACGTGCCTTGGAAAGTTCCAATGTCGGGGCGAATCAGCGGCGATCCACAGCCTTGGTACCATCGAGGTGCGCTCTTGACTGCTACCTGGAGTCAGAGCCCCTTAAAAGCGTGCAGCTGTGGAAGAAGATCTAGGCCCCGTCCTCGAGGAACTGGAGGATGTCGCGCTGTAGCCGACGTCGACTTCCATTGGCGCACGTCGTTCGACACAACGGTAGCGTGGTTGCGGAGAGTATAAGTTGACAATTCTATGCGTCCCATTCTCGACGTGTTCTCGCCGCTAGTTTGACTTTGTTTGCGTGACAATGCCGCAATTCAGCTCTGCCCTTTCTCTTGGATCTCGCTGAATTTTGTTGCAGCGGTGGTGTATAGCTCTCCGTCAATTTGTCGATCAGGTTCGTTAACTGATTTAGAAGTGATTCTCTGAGGGCGGAGTCGGGTGCTAGCTTAAAACCATGGGTTGCGAGGGCGATGGTGGTGGTTCCAAACTTGTTTGGACCCACCTTATCGCACAGAGTGGTGGACGGGGTTGTAAACGCAACTGAGGCGATGTTTTGTTTATCTTCGAGTTTTTAAGGTACGCAGTCGAATTGATGGTGCCATTCTCAGTGTTGGAGAAGACTGACTGCGACACCTTTTGATGTGCAAGACATAGCTCGACGCAACGATGCATACTTTGACGTTGTTGCACTTCCTTGCTCCTGTAGTCGAAAAGGTTGCAACTACGTGAAATTTGGCGGCAAATGTCGCTGTGCCTGTCGCTGCAATTGCCGCAATGTAAACAGCTGTTCATGTATGTACAGCAGTTTCTTAG